>NC_048308.1:7460920-7809074 GCF_013100865.1 Trachemys scripta elegans | reverse complement strand
CTATATGCATCCGAAGAAGTGGGCTGTAGTCCACGAAAGCTTATGCTCTAATAAATTTGTTAGTCTCTAAGGTGCCACAAGTACTCCTGTTCTTTTAGATCAAAGCAGATTACCCTAGTGAATAAACAAAACTGCAAACTGAGTTTAGCACACTAGATAGGTAGGATATAAATTAACAGATTCTCACCCTGAGTGATAAACAGGCTGGCAGATTCTTAAGGTACAAGTTGACTTGGGTTTCCCAGGTTTTCATACACAGGCTAAAAATCCGTCTAGCCTGGGAACATCACGTCCCACAGTTCAGTCCTTCTCCCTCAGGTGTTCCAGGGAGAGAGAGGTACCATCATGATGTCATTGTCCCTCTTTTATATCTTCTTACCGCTTGCTGGGAAGCACTTTTGCTGTGACCTGGGTCAAACAGTTCTTATTATATAGTGCTATCTCTGAGAGGTTTCTATCGTGCGCAGTTCCTGGGGTAATCCTTGTGCTTGTGTGCATTTCCTTAATAAGCCATAAACATTGTTTGGCCTTTTTACTGTTGTACCTGAAAGGCTGCTTGTGGGTGTTTTCAACCTCACAACATGTTTCAGTAACACATACATGGCCAAACTTCGCATACGACGGTAGCACATACAATCAAACGAGATATTAATATCTCGCAGATCAAGACTTTTAGAATGATACCTCACAAGGCATACTTTGTACAAACCATATCCTAATTACATGACAGTGGTGAATATTGGGTTGCCAGGATGTATCAACAGCCACTTGGAAGAAGTAAAGAATCCTTAAATGCAGTTGACTCAGCAGAAGGACTTTAAATAGGCATGCAGGGCCAGCTTTAGGCCGATTCGCCCGATTCCCCAGAATCGGGCCACATGCCTAAGAGGGCCCCACACCAGCCCCTTTTTAATTTTTACTCACCCGGTGGCGCTCCGGTGGTCTTCGGTGGCATTTCGGTGGCGGGCCCTTCAGTCGCTCCGAGTCTTTGGCGGCACTCAAGGACCCGCCGCCAAAGACCCGGAGCAAGTCAAGGACCCGCTGTCAAAGTGCTGCTGAAGACCCAGAGCACCGTCGGGTGAGTACGAATCAGGCCCTGCACTTGCTAAAGCCGGCCCTGTAGGCATGTCTATGTGGATGGTTAATGGAAGCAGAATTGAGGGTTTAGGGATTTCTTTCTCTTTTGTGGAATTTTAACTCTGAATTTCCAGTCTTTTAGGTGTATCTGTGGGGTGTTTGTGTGGTTATCCTCCTACTTTTCAGTCATTTGTCCTACAATGTTCATAAGTTTGTTGCCTTCCAATCTATCTCTAACAACTATAACTCTATCTTAATGAAGCTTATTTTCTAGTTCTGCGCTACAGAAGAGGTGGACATTTCTGACACTGACAGATGTAGCCAATGGGATTAGTCTCTCTTTCATGCTAAGAGGAGGCTGAAATATTTTTGTTTGCTTTTCTTTCAGGAAAGAAACAAATTGTGTAATCTTCTTGGTTGTCTGCTTTGGTCATTACATTTAAGGAACAAGCAAGGTTCTGAGGTCTGCAATGTGGAGGAGGTCAGACTAGATCGGGGTAGGCAACCTATGGCACGCGTGCCGAAGGCAGCACACAAGCAGATTTTCAGTGGCACCCACACTGCCCGGGTCCTGGCCACCGGTCCTGGGGGCTCTGCATTTTAATTTAATTTTAAATGAAGCTTCTTAAACATTTTAAAAACCTTAGTTATTTTACATACAACAATAGTTTAGTTATATATTATAGACTTATAGAAAGAGACCTTCTAAAACCATTAAAATGTATTACTGGCACGCGAAACCTTAAATTAGAGTAAATAAATGAAGACTCGGCACACCACTTCTGAAAGGTTGCCGACCCCTGGACTAGATGATCATGATGGTCTCTTCTGGGCTTAATGTCTATGGGTCTGAGACTAAGCAGTCTTCTATGCATTACAAATCCATAAAGATTATTAAAAGAGAAATTCCTTTCAAGTTGGCACTCCATTTTTTGCTTCTTTCAATTATAGTAGATCTAATCACCTTTTCTAGCTCTGTTTAAACCTTTTCCTAATTGTTTGATGGCCTGTTCAGCTGGCTGGCTGCAAGCCAAACAGAAGCCATTCTAATCACACACAGGGAACAGAAGTAGCATTGTGTACTTTGCAGTGCAATTATTATGTCTGTCTCTTCGGTGGCCTGCTCTTGAAATTTCTAAGGGCACTGTTGTCTACAGAGTTGAGCAACCATTTTGTGTTGAAATCAGTGTAGATTGTTGGAGATGCACATACTGTGCTCTTTCGTGGAGACTTTATTGATTGTTTCACTTATTCTAAAATATGGGTCATTCAAGCTGCAATGGGTTCTCTTTGTGGGGAAAAACATAAATAATAGCATGGGATGGGGGAGCTCTCCTCTGTATTTGGGGTAACCACCCAGTAATGGTTTGCATAGAGTATTTTTGGATCAGAACCCACATTCTCAGTGACATGTAGGCTCATTGTCACATGACTTCATTAAAACAATAAGGCATTGTAGTGTTAGAGAAGAAGTTTTCTCATTTGAGAGACAGAGCACCTGACCCTCTCTTATATTTAAAGATCCTGTGTCATGGTTTGCAAGCAGGGAGAGGTCGTCACCGTTAGTGTCCAGGCTAACATTCTGTGTGGACAGTTATGTGTTCTACTCTAAATATAATCAGCATGTTCAGGTGCATATGGAAATACTCTATGTTGTAGAATTGCTGTGTGATGTTAAACAGCTGCCACATTCCACCTCAGAAGTGATTGCATTTCAGTTGTGGGTGAAATTATTTCCCTATATATTTAGGATGAAAACTTCCTCTCCATGTTTAAAAAAGGCTTCAAATGGAGAAGCAGTAAAATCTAATATAGACTTTCCTTTTGTAGGCATGGGTTGTCTCTTGCTGAAAATAGGGTGGCTAGGAATCTATGGGACATTTAGACTCAGATGCCTTCTCCACAGCACTGGTGGCATGACTGAAACAGATTTTATTCTCTACTGGTCACCCGGCTGCAAACAGCAAAACACGTAGGATGGAACTCACAAATCATGTTGCCTGTATTATTATTGCTCAGTGTAGCAACCTAGATAGAATCTGGAGGGAGGAGCTCTGGTTGCAGAAAGGAGGAGTTTGGAGGAGGGACCAAGAAGTCAGTCTGTGTGCACACGGCTGGAATGCTAGCTGCAGTTGTATCTCTGTAAATAGCTCTCTTAATAAAGAGACAATTTAATTTTAGAAATGTGGAGACCTCTCTTATGCAGTACATGGTGCATGAAACACTCAGAGTAACAGTGATTTACTAGGGATTTCCTTCTGGCATCAGACTATGCAACTTCTTAACCCCCACAAGAGAAAGGCACGTCTAGCATGAAGGCTGCGTGTGGTGCACAGCCTTTGTTCACTAGACCCTCCTTCCTCTTGTAGAACTCAGTTTCTCCATGTATAAGCCAAAAGGTATACAGCTGGCCTGATGGCCTTGTGGTGAACATACTATGAAACAACCTTCCCCATGTGAAACGGTTGTCTGGTTAGAAAGGAGTGGAGTTGAGGCTATTAATGCTACTTTAATAACAATGAAATGCCCCTTTCACGGGCACATTTCTCTACTAATCTATGATTAGTCAAAGATAGGATATTGTATAAGATACTCTCGACTTTCAGATGAAATAAGCCATTAAAATTCCACCTCCAGAGCTGGAGATTACAGGTATTTGTTAGTGTGATCAGAGCTTTTCATTTTGGCACCAGCAATTCTAAGCATCTTAAGCAGCGAACACTGGGGAAGTCAGAAATAAAAAATCTTACCGAGCCATAACTTTCATCATGGTGTGTCCACGTTGTAGTGCTCCAGGATATTTCTGAAAGAGACATCACAGAATGATAGACCTTAGCAAAATACTATGTCTTATCTAATCTGTCCCCTGATAGTGCTTGATTATTTTCTGTAATTATTCTCCAGTGTTATAGTTCAGTCTAGCTCTAAAATGTCTTGTGTGCTATTTTAGTCTAATACCTCTTGCCACTGGGAGCTTTTTTCGTGATCTTCAGCATACATTTCCCTTTCATTTTATTTTGCATCTCCTAGTTAGCCTACATCCCATGGTCTTCCCTTCAAAGAAAGAGAATCTTACAGATTCACTTACAAAAAAATACTATCCTTAGATCTTCCTTGCCAAATGAATTACCAATCAATGCAGACACATGACCTTATTGCCAACCGCCAAATCATCCCTTCCTCCTTGTGTTTGCGATCATCAAGTTATGTATTAACTTAGTACCTGATCTTGCAAATATATACGTGAATAACTTTCCTCACGTAAGTATCTTATGGTGACTTGTACACCTTTATCCCAATACCCCGCTCCTCCACTCAGTAACTTTATTTTTGTAGGATTTTATCACATCATTCTTTGGTAAGCTCTTCAGATGTTGTTTTTGGGGGTCCCAACTTGAGTCACCTTAGAGGGGCTGAGTTTTACAAAGGGCTGAGCAACTGTCCTCAAAGTTGGGTAACCAAAATTGCTGGCCACTCTTGAAAATGTTGGCCCTTATCTTGTCTGTAAAACATATCAATAAATAATAATTAGTTCAGGCCATTATGGCTTTCCATTGATATCCTTTGTAAAACTCCCATTGGCAGCAGAGTTAGGCCAATATTGAGTGTTTCTGAAAATTCCACTGTGGTATCCTGTTTATCTTTCTAATCTCTGAAGAGAATATATCATCTTTCTACCAACCATGGCACCTAGTGACCAATCAGGGTGAACCATGGCAACCATCACAACTGAAAATGGTGTGAGGCATTTGACTTAGTGACATGCCACTTAAAGCTAAACAAACAATGTCCAGCTGTGGTGATTAATCCTAGATTCACGAAGAACTGCACTACAGAGAACAGAATTATTGGTGAGTAATTTCTACTTAGTGTCACTCTTGAGAGAACTGGGTACCAGTAAAAGTGTTTTCACAGTCACCCAGAATAACGTTTTCAAGGATCATTTCCCTTTAACTTATCTTGCAAAAAACTGATTGCTCTGATAAAAAAGGCATAATTATTAACCTGTTTCAGCTGGATGCAGTCAGTCTTCTATGAAACATATTATGAATTTGAAACCATGGTATGCTATTTTTGAGACCGGGGTGGGGAGGGAATTGCATGCAGTGGACTGAACTTGATTGAAGCTGTGTGTGTGTGTGTGTGTGTGTGTGTGTGTGTGTGTGTGTGTACACATTTCCATGTATACATGTATTTACTTTCTGAGTTGAATTTTGGAAATAAGTTATTGGGAGATACATGCATCAGATCACAGCTTCCGTTTTTTTAAGAATATGCTCAGACTTCAATAGGTTTTTAGTAGTTTGTTCCTACATCCACATTGATTTTAATGTATGACTGTTAGTCCCTCTCCCAAAGCCCTAGAATAGCACTGTCTTCCTATGTGTTTGTACAGTGCCTGGCACAGTGGGACTGATCTCGATGGGGGCTTTTAAGACTTACTCTAATACATATAATGGAAGGATTTGTGCTCTGCTTCCTGCTCATAGAGGAAGCAGTGTGTGGATCCATTCAGGGTGTATATGTATTCTGCCTAGGGATCGAAAAGGGTGTCAAAATAAGCACTGAGCGAAATGTCTATTGAGCAGTTGTTCTCAGAACTTTTCTACGGTTGTAAGACATGCACAACATGTCACCTCCACGTTGGGAAATTCCATCAGTTCCATATGTGCTGTCTTTGATCCGTTTGCATGGTCAAATGGCGGGACAAGATTCCTAATATCAAATGCCTTAGTTGTTGGAAGTCTAGCATTCAGAGCATGCTCATAAAAGCTCAGATGCATTGGTCTAGGCATCTTGTTCCTGTGGCTGACTCAAGAATACCCAAAGTCCTATTTGATGGTTAGCTAAAGCAAGGCACCTGCTCTCCTGGTGGCCACTATCAACAGCACACTGAAATCAAACTTGAAAGCATGTCTGATTGACCACAGCAACTGAGAAGCAAGCACCCATGACAGAGCAAAGTGGCAGCCGGTTTGTCATGGTGCCATTAGCCACTTTGAAGAAGAGCATTAACACCTTATGTGAAATCGTGAACAGCAAGGATACAACAGTCTGCAATGATCACAATCTTGTCTGTCCCACATGTAAACGTGTTTGAGGTTCTCATGTTGGTCTGACCTCGCATATCCATGTTCACCTGTCGTGTTCGCTGAGTCCTCATAAGTCAACAATCAATGTGAGGACCCCCATCGTGATCATCATCATACTGCTTCTTCAGCCCATTCAAGCTTTAAAAGAACGCTGTGTGTGTGATACCTGTGGTACAGACGAAATATGCGATCAGCGGTTCTCAAAATCCTCGTAGAAAGAGAGTACTAGTATTTGGAGCTTGGATTCAGGACTGAATCAGGTCTATGGATTGGGTCTGAGTTCAAATTTTACTGTGATGTCATTTTGCTAGCTGTTCTTGTGTGACACTGACGCCCTATTGGGCAGAATTCTTGTAAGTTATCACATTCTCACGTCTCCTGGATACATCAGAATTGGAACCAGAAAATAGTTCCTGCTCGGTTATTGATCTGACCCAGAACCAAAACTATATAAAGTTGGGCTCAAAGTTGCAGAGTGAAATCTGAACCTATTTGAAATTCACAGGCGTTTCAGTTACTGGTTGTGGCCCATCTCTAACATGTGCTTTATGCAACTTCTTTCATACAGGAGAGATCGCAGATAGCCACAGACTGGTATTTTAGAGGTACATTTTTTCCCCAAAAGCCCTTAAGGGCTTTAGGAACATACTTTCCATTGGAAGTCAGAAGAGCTTGTGCTCCTAAATTCCAGTAGGTGCTTTTGACCCCCACCCCCGTCCCAGCTTAATACAACAAAATTGCTCATCTGTTTGATAGCACTTTTTCAGTTTGATATTGCCCCTCTATTAACGTATTATCTGGCTATGTACTATACTGTGAATTATTTTGTTTCAATTCATATACCAAAGGATTAAAAGAAAATGCACAACACTGAATTTAAAGTAGTCTGCTGCCTACTAGAATTCATGCCGTTCACAAATGTCCTCTCATAAAAATGGTTTATGTGCTTCTAGGTGATGATACAAAACACAAATGCAAAATCTTTTGCCAAAAAATTGTGTGAAACAACTTTTATGAGACACTTCAGGAATTTACGTATGCTTTTGATGACGCAGCTAACAGTCATTCCAATTTTATTTACTCCTTGACTTATAAAAAGTTTGTTCTGGGGATTTTTGTGTTCTGCTACTGTTATGGTTATTGGAGCTTGTATTTAGTCTTGACATTTTCAAGCATTTTACTAGTACAAAAAGTTTGATTAAGCTGCTAAAGCCATCTTTTTATGGGTGTTCAGGCACCAAGAAAGCACTCAACCAGATTACAGTACACAGATTAGACTCTGTACCATATATGAAACTAAGTGATTTACATCTGTACTCCAGGTGAGACACAAACAAGATCTGACCCAGTGTGCTCATTAAATGGTTTGCTGGATCAAGGATTTAATCACGTGCTTTAGTACGGATTTAGTTTTATTGACTTTAGTGGAACTATTGGCAGGCTTAAAGTTAAGCGTGTGTAGTCATTGCTTTGATAGACGGCCTAAAATATTGAGTTTGAGACCCAGTTGTAAATCTTGATGCCCTGGCTTGACCTTAGTGCAAAACACATCTGGCTTCCTAAATATTTCTTAGCCATGATATATAATAAACACACCAATGCAATAAGTACACCATGTGTACCATAGCAGTGTATCCTGTAGTTCCCAGTCCTGCAGGGCTGGCTGGGCTTGGTTCTTTGCTTCGGGCTTGGCAATTTATAGGACTGCAGCACTGCTCAGGTCTGGTCCCAGTCTCCTTAATTGGAGGGAGGGGCATTGTAATGGGCGCATGGGATCACAGCACCACTCACTCAAATTTGGCCTTGCTGGCCCCCCACCATCATGAGCCAAATGTGAGCGGTGCAGTGACCCTGTGGACCAGGTCGAAATGCCCAGAGCGGGAAGCTGAGCCCAGCCAGCCCTATGGGACCTACGTGAGATGGATTAATTTCAGTAGGCCTGAGCCCTTTGTTTCTCATTCCCTTGCTCTCCAGTCTGTTGCTCCCGTGGCTTACCTTTGTGGACTGTGCCATGCTGTGTGCTCCAATGAATTGCAAAATAAAATGGACCCGTTTATTTTTGTAAGCTTCACTTTGTAGAGGAGACCAGCCTGTTCCTCTGCCATGGAGGCACCTGCTTCTAGAGTCTGAGTTTCTGTTGGTAATTCACTCGGTAAATTTCTGTAGATGGCCCATCTCATGACTGGGGAAGAGATTTCTCTTCTCTAAGCTCTGCCCTATCAGTAGCCACATTGAATTCATCTTTCCTGTAGCACTGCAGTGTCCAAATTCAGGAAAGCATTTAAGCATGTGCTTAGATCCAGCCCTTCTCAGAAAAGGCACTCAAGCTCTTACTGGGACTTAATACTTAAGTGCTTTCTGTTGTATTCTGTTCTATTCTTGTCCCATCCTTATCACTATAATAACTGAATGCTGTGCCTTCCAGAAATGCATTAAGTGATGTGCCTAACATCTGTCATGTGTGCTTTGTTCTCCCTCATCCTCTCCCCAGGGGAAGAAATGTCTGAGGTGGGGTGTTTTGTTTTTGGTAGTTTTAATGTACATGCTGCTATGTGCTCGTCAGAGAAGATGAGGTTGAAGTATGACGAAGCAGGAATGTTTTCCAGAATCCGTGCCCAAATATATCTAAAATGCTATGCCTGTGGGTAAAGCTGCTACAGAAATACAGAACATAGGAGGTCTGCCAAGTGGCGTAGAACAAAATTATGCCTACATCTGACACTTTGCTGGTAAAAATGGAGGGGGGGGGGTGCAAAACTTTAGTTTATTGTACAGAAATGTTTAGTGTACGGGAAAAGAAACTTACTGAAAATATGGCAGCCATTTTCTGAACATCTGGATTTTTTCCAAAGAACAGCAATATGATTTAGAATCCGAATACTCCCTAAATACCTGTTAGAGTGATAAATGACTTTATCACATGCTGGAAAGTAATCCTCGTTATAAGTATTTTCAGGTATTCCTGGGATGAATCAGATGGCATGTTATATGCAAATGATACAACCTGATTGCCTCCTCTGCCATTAACAATGGCTTTTAAACTAACATACCCAACTGCACAATGTAATTTTTTATAATTTCAACTTAAATTATTACATTAAATCAAGCTAAACTGTATTTGATTGCTTTAGACAATGGAATGTATGCAACACCATCTTGTGAACTGTTTCAGTGGACATCCATTTTGCCATGTCTTGAGGGAGAGATGCTGACGTTGACTACCCCTCAGTGTATACTTATGCAAACAGTCAATGTATACAGAATTGTGGCCCAGATCCTCAGCTGGTGTTCACTGGCACAGCTCCATTGAAATTTGGTCACACCAGCAGAAGGTTAGGCACCATGGACTTTTAGCATGCTTCTTCAGTAAATCTATACACTACAGTGTGAAAGAAATGACTTGAGGACCATGCCTTCAGACATATCTATAATAGTTCCAGGTCATCCTGTCATAGGCTGCAATACCATATTCCATACTAAAAGTGAAGAACTGGGGCATTGTCTACGTCAGAAAGCTTTTTCAGTATGATTTTCCTGGTAAAACTATACCAAAAGACTGTGTCCACACCAATTTGTTTATGCTGGCTTAAGTTACTTCCCATAATCATTGCATCCACACAACTCTGCACTTCTTTGAAATAACTGCCCAGCATTTGGGACAGATAGCCCATGGTGAAATATTCCACTGTTAGACTCTATGCACTCTGGGATCTTTCTCGTGGTGCATTGTGGGATGCTGACTAGAATTCTGGAACTTGGGGTCAAACTAAAATTCTGATGATACCATTCATGGTATCACAATTCATTTGTGTTTAGTGGTCCAGCCCTATTTTCAAATTGCTGTCAGGCAACATGGAGGGAAGATTGCTGAGTGCTGTGATCCTGATGGTCATCAACTTGAACAGGCTGCTTCGGATGACTTGAAATGAAGTGGGAGGCAGCCACCATGATGCTGTGCAGATATGGTTGGAGAAGGGTAAAATTAAGCAGTTATTTCTGCATGATGCTTTCCTGGAGCTGCTTCACATAGGTCTACACTATGGGGGGGGTCTCGACCTAAGATATGCAACTTCAGCTACATGAATAGCGTAACTGAAGTTGCATATTTTAGGTCGACTTACCTGGCTGTGAGGACGGCAGCAAGTTGACCGCTGCCGCGCCACTGTCGACTCTGTTTCTGCCTCTTGCCGCAGTGGATTTCCAGAGTCGACGGCAGAGCCATCGGGGATCGATTTATCGCGTCTTCACTAGATGCAATAAGTCGATCCCCAATAGATCGATTGCTACCCGCCGATCTGGCGGGTAGTGAAGACGTGCCCTTAGTGGAGTGCCACGTCTGGGCTCAGCTTACCAGTGCTAACTGGTGGTAAGGGATAGGCTGC
The DNA here is from genome assembly GCF_013100865.1 of Trachemys scripta elegans. Lineage (NCBI taxonomy): Eukaryota > Metazoa > Chordata > Testudines > Emydidae > Trachemys > Trachemys scripta. The sequence continues at coordinate 7,798,522 of NC_048308.1, read as the reverse complement.
GAAGCTAGGTTGTCCAGAACTTCAGGCTGCAGAAGGCTACTTCCTCCATCTGAGGAGAGCTCATCCAAGAGCTCCAGTGCCAGAGCACTTACATGAGTAGCCCTCTCCCTTTCAGCATAGAAAAAACACATGACCATTGCCATCTGGAAGCTCATCAGTCACCACTCCTGATTTCTACCAGCCAGGAGGTAACCAGTTTGGTGTTGGTAGATCAGCTGTTGGGGCTACTGTTATGGAGGATCGTGCTGTTGCCCTAGGTCATAAAGCTGAGGAATGTACAAGAGGTTATTGATTGAGTTGCATGGTTGCGGTTCTGGAATTATAAAGGGCCCATTGATGGGACCCATATGTCTATTTTCCTCCCCCTCCCCAGGCCTCAGAAAAGGGTATGGTGATGCTCTAGTTTATTACTGTGGTAGGTTTACCAATGTGGAGTGAAATGGGAAGGTCCATGATGCCAGGATCTTTATTAACTCATCCCTGTCTTATGCAATTAAAAATGGAGCTCTTGCTCCAGAGACCACTATGTTTATTAATGGTGGTCTGATTCCTCCTGTCGTTTTGGAAGATCCAGTTTAGCCTCTGCTTGCCTGGCTTATGAAGACTTTACTGGACTCTTGGAGAGGAGAAGGGAGTTGTTTATACCCTGTGTAGCTGCCCGATGACAGTTTATTGTAATACAGCACAAAATGCCTTCCACACTATTTGGGTATAACACTTTTAAAAGGGGATTACTCTTCTTTGAGAAGAAGCCTGGGACTGATATCCGTTCTGAATTTCAGTTCAGTTCTGAATAGCAGAACATTCTGGTTATTGAACTATAAATGAGTTCAGCAGATGGATCACTTTGCTTCCGAAAGTCTACTTGCAGCACATGGTACGTAGGTGTCTCTCTCTTTACACTGGAGAGATTTTGCCATGCCAGGTATTCAGCCACAGACATCATATTGAAGAGGGGCCTGCTGACTACAGCAATGAGTTGGGAAGGGTGTATGAGCACCTCTGTCCTCTCCTGGACAGAATTAAAACTGTTTTATGTGTCATAAATCCTATCCTTGCAGGTAAAGGTGATTTGCTAGTCCATTTGGAGCAGGAAGATCTTGGGTCTGTTCTTCTGGTCACTGAAGTGCTGAGTGGATGTGGTGAGGTGACAACTGTGAAGTTCTAGGAGGCCACTGACTTGTTGGCATCCAAACAAATTTTAACTCGGGTATTTTGTCCCAACAAATAATAATGAACTACCATGTAGGTATGCAGCAAGAAACTTGTGTGTCGTTTGGAAGGTGCTTCATTGGGGAGGAAGCTTTGCACACTTCTAATGAGCTCTTGGGTCTTGCAAGTGCTCCATTAAGCTCATCCTTCCAGGAACTCTACTTTAAAGAACATCACACTTCTAAGCATAGAGCATGTTCTAAGAACTGCCTCTGGAGGAGTTTGAAGCTTTATTTGCACTAGATATTTATTGCTCCTGTTTCTTTTTTTTAAAGGTCACGGTATATTGTCATCCAAGCTGAATACCATAAAAATATAACTTGTCATGGCTGATAGCTTTTCATATAGAGCATGCCAGCCTACTTGGAGGCCCAGCCTTTTTTATGAGAATACAATGTTCCTTTAAACCTTTTTATATAAGTCTGCCGAGGCAGGCGATTTACATTTACTCCTGACTCACCCCTGGCTACAAATGAATGAGTTCACTTTAAAAAAATGCAGCGAAGCTGTATTGGACAGTCCATCATGATATTTAGCAGCCACAGATCCATGCTGCAGAAGATTAAGAGCAGCTATCTTGCTCATCGTAGGAAACCTCTGCACAGCTCCAGAACCCACTGATGGGTTAAACTTGGGGCTATTCTATTTTTGGATGGGGCTTTTGTCACGAAAAATCAGGTGGCTTTTTTTGTTTTTTGTTTGGTTGTTTTGGGCAAGGTTGTGTTGCCGTCTCTAGGATATCGAGCGGCTAATGTCTCTTCCCCTTTTGATTGTTTGTTTGTTATTCCTCAGCCATCAAAACAGCCATTGAAACGGATGTTGCGCACCTGTGCCAGCTTAATCATTACCTGGGATGTTTTGTCTGTTTAAAAAAAAAACAAACACCCCTCACCCCAAAAATAAAACAGGAGACTTGTTGGATGTCTTAAACCAAAATCTATTTCACACCTAGGGCAAGCTAGACGAGAAACGCTTTCAGATTTCTAAAACTTGGACAAGCTCTAGCCTTCTATTAAAGAGACAAGCCGCCTTGCTTAACGTTGGAGTAAGGTGTGTGCAAAGGTAGCACTCCAGCAGAGTTTAGCTTTCTAAACCAGGAGTGGTAGTTTAAAAAAAAAAAAGGCAGTTAGAATTGATACCTGTGTTTTGACCGGGTGCACGCAGTGTGGTAGCTGTGCTGGTCCCAGGATATTAGAGAGACCAAGTGGGTGAGATAATATCTTTTACTGGACTAGCGTCTACTGGTGAGAGAGACATGCTCTCGTGCTAAACAGAGCTCTTCTTCGGGAGTTCGAAAGCGTGTCTCTCACCAACAGAAATTGGTCCAATAAAAGGTATTGCCTCACCCAGCTTGTGCCTTTCGATTGAATGAGCAGACAAGCTATGTATAAGTAGTTCTGATTTTTATAAAGAAGATTTGCATGATCTTGGGGGTCTGTGCTGGGTGAGCCCCTTGGGCTGGGTGCTGTACAAACATTCCTTGCAATGGAGAATTTCTAATCTGAATAGACAAGACAGCCAAAGGAAAGTGGTGAAATGACCAGGACAAAAACAGCAGGTCAGTGGTTGAGCTGGGAATAGAATCCAGGTCTCCCAAGTCCCCATGGCCATGTCCCATCCACTAGACCAAGTTGCCTACCCTAGATACAAAAGGTACCGCAGAGTTCAGAGAGAGGATCCAAGTTTCCTGATCTTGTGTCCTTTGCTGTTATGTACATAGCAGAAGGTGAAAGCAATTTACGATGTACCCAAATGACACTGAACAAACAAGGCATGAAAGGTCTTATGTTGCATGCACAAAAATGTGACCCAGTTCTATCCTCAGTTACACCCCTGTCATGCCGTTGATTTTTAATGAAGTCTTTGAGACTACAAAGGAGTTTCGGAGGGTGGTGCTCTCTCTTGTCTGGGTTAAATGTAAGGAAGAAATGGCAGGAGAGAATCCGGCCTTTAAATTAACAGGCTTTCTAAGTCTCCCCAGTGAGAGACCTTGCCCTTGCTTTCCCTTTTCCTTCATCTAAACAAGTTATTTTAGCTGAAAGGTACACAAAGGTTTTGCTCTCTGCATATAAAATGAACGGTAATGCTCCTTGACTCCTGTAGGCTTTAATATCCAATTCACTGGGTATAAAATTTCATGTGACAGCCAGGAAAACTTGGTAGTCTTTAACTGAACTTTGAGGTTAGGGCTCATTGGAACCAGAAACTCAAGGCAAAAATCCACAGTGTTTCATGGCCACATGAACTGAAACCACCTGAACGGCCACAAAGAGGAAGAATAGTTAATAGAATCCAGTAGGGTGCTTTTTTATTCCCTTGTTCACTGGTTTTAAAAACAGTTCCTGGTCTGTACATCTAAAAGCCATGACCAACCAATGTTGTTCAGAACATCTTGGCATAAAAACTTCAGTGGTGGTGGGTGTGATGGTGGTGATCAGCTGTAGATAGAATCAAAATTCACTGTTCAGCACTTGAGTCTGACCGGGGGGGACCAGAGGAATACATCAACAGAAAAGGCTACTTTCCTATGGTTATGCAAGCATTGGTGGATCACTGGGGATACTTCACTGACATCAGTGTTGGCTGGTTGGGGAAGGTGCATGATGCTCGTATCTTTAAGAACACAGCTGTTCAAAAAGCTACAAGCAGGGACATTCTTTCCTGAGCAGTGGGTTACCACTGGCAATGTTGAAATGCCAATAGCGATCCTGGGGACCCCAGCCTACCCCTTGCTCCCCTGACTTGTGAAGCCATGCACCAGCCAACGAATGATTCATCTACCTGCTCAGCAGGCGCAGAATGACAGCGGAATGTGTGTTTGGTCGTTTGAAGGGTTGCTGGCATAGTTTACTTGCAAGATTGGACCTCGGTGAGAAAAATGTCCCGATGGGTATAGCTGTCTGCTGTGTCCTGCATAAAATCTGAAGCAAAGGGGGAAAAGTTTCTGCTGGGGTAGGGAGCAGAGGTGGAGCGGCTGTCTGCTGAATTTGAACAGCCAGATAGATGGGCTGTTAGAAGAGCCCAACGCAGAGCTATATGGCTCAGAGAGGCTTTGAAAGCCCATTTTAACAGTGAACTGGAGTAGTGTGTGTTGTAGCATGCTCTGCCTGGCCCTGCTCTTTTGTGCCCGGGTAGGAATCGTGTGGCAATTTGCTGTACATGTCGGAATATAACATTGTCAGTGCCCCTATTAATTATGTTTCTGAACGAACCTATGCTTTATATGACATTGTGCAGTAACAAGTAATTGGCTGCTTTCAGAACTGCCGAGCCCTTGACAGCATGTGTGGTGAGTTAACAAAGATGAATTATGTTCTAAATAATTCTCTTCTGTAACAAAATCAGTGCAAAAGGCTCTGTGCGACTTTAAACAAACACAATAAGCACTTCATAAGTTCTGTTCCCTTAATTTTTGAAGGGCAAAGAACATTCATGTACATTTTAGCTGCACCGACACCGGCCATGGCTTTCACAGGTCAGTATATGTGAAGCTGAGATTGTCTTTAATGGGGTGGAGTGATGGGGTAGTGCAGTGACCCCTGATGCCCCGTGGAATGTTGGGGGAAGGGGTATAGAGTGGTCCTGATATTGAGTTCTCAATGGGCTGCAGAGGGAAGTGAATCTGGGATTGTTGAACCTGCAAGAGTCTGCAGCATCTGTGTTTGCTGCTTGGGAACCCTGTTATGTCCTGGTGCATCTCCTTCTTCTCTTTTTACTGCTGGCACTTCTGTGCCTGCCTTCTCTCTGCTCTCCTCCTCCAGGCTGCCTGCAATCCTCCAGGCTGACTGCAATCCTCCAGGCAATTCGCTCATGGTCTGATGTAGCACTGGCTTGCAGGATCTCATTGAACATGTCCTCCCCAACATAGGCGCCAACTTCTCCTGGTGCCAGTGGGTGCTCCTGGCCCCACCCTGACTCCACCCCTGCCCTGTCCCCATTCCAATCCCCTCCCCAAAATCCCCACCCCATCCCTGCCTCTATTAGACTCCTTCCCCAAATCCCTGCCCTGGCCCCGCCTCTTCCCCACCTCCTCCCCTGAGCATGCCGCGTTCCTGCTCCTCCCCCCTCAGCTTGTTACGCCGCGAAACAGCTGTTTCACGGCGGCAAGCGCTGGGAGGAGAAACGGGGACGCGGCATGCTCAGGGAAGGAGGTGGAGTGGAGGCAGAGGTGAGCTGGGGAGGGGTGGGGAGCTTGGCTGCCGGTGGGTGCAGAGCACCCACCAATTTTTCCCTGTGGTTGCTCCAGCCCCAGAGCACCCACAGAGTCTGCGCCTATGCCCCCCAAGTCCTTTTCTTTTTCCTCCTTCTCTGGCTCAGGTGTTCCATGGCTGTGGAGGGACAGACCCTGAAAGCTGCAGTGGCAGCAGCTGAAGATAAAACACACAGAGGTGCCACTGTCCGCGCATTCACTACAGACAGCAAAACTTAAGATACTCCACTCACTCCCCTGAAGTTTTAAGCACCATATTCTCCCTTCTGCTTGGGCTTGCTTGTGCACAATGCCCGTCACTGCACCGCACAGGGTAAGGGGGGCCTGCTGAGGATAGGGGAAATGAAGAGAGAATTGCTTGGTTGCAGGATTGTAGTAGTGTAGGGCAATGGCACTGAACACTGGTATTGTTTTCCACAGGCAGTGGTGATTTTAGCTGATATCTCACTCCTGAAGGTGACACAGGCACAGAGCACAGTTGCTGCTGGCATCCTGAAGCCGCCTGGGGTCGTATGCTGCTAGTCTGTGTACTGCAATGGTGCCTGCTGAAGTTATCACTGAGTGGCACGGGAAATAAGGCAGCCCTCCCTGGGAACCTTCGGCAGAGGAGTGCAGTGTACCTCCATGAAAGCTTCATCGAGATCTCTCAGGAGGATTTAAGAGACATCTGTGTGCATAAACAAACTGCTCTGCATCTCTCTTTCCCCCTCCGCCCCCGACCTATCTCTAGAGTGGAATGAAAAGCAGACAGCAACTCTACCTCTCTTGGTTCTACTTTGACCTCTTCTAGAATAAGTAACATAATGAAAAGTCAAAAGTTGTGTCCTGCTACTTTGGGGGTGCCATTGCTATAGGGGAAAACAGATGGACACACTTCCTTCCCCTGCATCAGGCTCGCTCGGGCTGGACTGCAGTGGAGTGAAAAACAGGTCCTGGCTAGCTGCACACCTGGATCCCCTGGTCTCCTGTCCACCGTACTCCTGTTCCTCATCACCACCTCCTCCTCACCTTGGCTCCATGGAGATATCTATGATGTGGTGGGGAGGGGAGGATGCAGCTTTTTGTAAAAGCGGCAGGTCTGTGGCTCAGCACCGCATTGATTGATTGATGGCCTGCCTGGCCTTCTGGTATATCTGCTGTAGCTTCTTGACTTTCACATGGGATTGCTGGTCCCTGTCTTAGCCCTTCTCCTGCATCCCCTGAGCAATCTGCCTGGAGTAGGCAGGCAGGAGTGCGTCTGGAGCGTGTAGCTTGTATGGTCAGCTGGGCTGTTGCATTCAACAATGGAGAGCTTGTATAGTGGAGGGGAGTTGGGGTGGGTGAGCCGGAGGATTGTCTGAGGCACTCTTTATAATTCAAGACACGCTTTCTTGGGCCTCACATAATTTTTGTGTAACCCTGTTGGTGAGGAATGTGCTTTTTAAACCAATATAACTACATCAGCACGACCTCTAGTGTGGGTGCAGTTATAGTGGCATAAAGATGCCTCATACAAGTTTAGCTTCTTCCATTTCCCATTCAGGAATAAGCTATACCGGTATACACACTTATACCAGTCTAATTGTGTCCACACTAGGCTGGGTTGTACTACTTTAACTGTACTGGTATAGTTAGTGGTAAGCTTGTATGTCTCTAGATAAACCATCTGATTTCAAGGCTACAATTCCCATGGTGACATGATCCTGTTGGATGGCAACCTCTTCGCCAAAGCTGTCCATGTTGGAATGAACCTTGATGCTCACCACTCAAAGCAAACACAATTTCAGGGCAGGAGACCACTGAGCCACATATGATAGGCGGTGATCTCTTCTGCAGGTCCCTCCTGCTGTCTCCTAGTGAATCCTGGAACTATGCCAGCCTTCCACAGCACCTCCCAGTCTGTGTGGTGTAAGGGTTTTCAGGACTTTGCACGCTCAATGGCTAACGTGATCTATAAAACACTATAATGGTGTGCAGTTAGGCAAGGGAGTGTTGGCTATATGTAAAAGCTGAGGACTACGAAGCATAATTCTGCCACTGACTATTGTGTGACCTTCAGGAAATAATCAAAACCTTTCTCTGCTTCAAGGCATCCCTCTTTACAATGGGGATACTTCAAAGCTTAATGGGTTATCTGAGATCTGTAAAGTGCTTTGAGATCCTCCAATGCTGTGCGCTAAAAAGGCACAATTATGATTGCCATGTGACACCCTGTTTCTTTCTCAATCTGTTTCATGCTGGGTTTCTACATCACCTGCAGCGGTTCTTATCAGCCTGTTCAGATTGATTGAAGTCAAGGGCTGTACAGTCCTAGCTCTCTAAAACTGCATGTGCCTTGCAGCAAGGAAAAGGTGAGTATTGGTTTAACAGGAATTCAGTGGAATTCAGCCTTGAGGCCTGGTAATTTCCTGTGGGATATGTGGAAATTTCAAGGGCCAGTACTGTACCTGGTACATTCAGTAGAATGGCTGCTGGCTTTTTGTGTGTGTCTGTTTTTAATTCTGATTCTTGGTGAAAAGCTGAACAAAAGATTACAGTATAATACTGAATAAATTGAAACGGAGCTGGGTGCTTATATCTATTTGTATTAGGTACCCCAAAGGCATTGAGGCCCATGGTGCTAGGGGCTGTACATACACATGGTGAGGGATGATCACTGCTCTTTAGAGCTTATAGTCAAGACAGACAAGAGGTGAGGAAAGAGGAAGTCTCCCCATCCCCTTTTTACAGATGGGGAACCGAGGCACAGAGAGCTGAAGTGACTTGCCCAAAGTTGCACAGAAGTCTGGCAAAGCTGGCGGTCAAACCAAAATCCCCTGAGTCCAGTGTCGTAACCCCAAGCCCATACTTCCCTTCTCTAAGCTCTAATTATTTTGAACAGTTGTGCTGCGTGCATTCATATTCTTCTCCTTTCCTTTCTTTGGTCTGTGCCATTTTCCCCACCATGGGCTTGAACTGGAAGAGTGGCTCTAAAGCAGGGCACTAGCAGTTACAATAGTTGCATATCCCAGGTTTTCTGTGATGTAGGGTGAGGCATAACTGATTGGAGCTATTACAGTTCAGGGCAACTGCACCTGTATCCCTCCTCCGTGGTCCACCCATTTAAGGGTTTCTGGCTCCCAGCAGTCACCTCTCTTGGGCTAAGACCCACATCTCTCTCCCTCCGGACAGAAGTTTTTCCAGGTTGCATAGTTCCTTGCCTACTCTGTGATATCCCCAGCAACCCAGACTGCCTAAACAGGTCAGCATCTGTGCTTTGCTTTTTCTCCAGCTCTTTCTCCACAGGTTATGAACAGCCCACAGTTCTAAGTTATTACACAACTCTTTATACTCAAGCACATTTATTCTTAAGGTGAAAACATTCCAGAGAAAACACATGCCTACTAAAAAACTTACTAGAGGTCACCCCAGCTTCAATCTCTGGGAGGTGTCAGTCTTTCAGGACCCCACAATGGGGTTTTTCCCTGTGGTTACAAGTTCATGACTGCTTCAGAACCAGACGAACAATGTCTTTCCTTTATACAGCTTGGGCCTTTGATTTTGGCCTCCTGTAACAGGTGATCAGCAGACAATGACCCACTCCTTGGGGCATAGCTTCAAAAGGCTGTTTTTTTGCATAACCAGAGGTGGGGAATTTGCATTCACTTCCCCCTGGATAGTCACCAGAAAACCACTTAATGCTTTTTGTCTCAAGTCCATTCTTGTCTGGCACAGTGATCAGTATAGTCCTTTGGTCATCCAGGCTTCACATCATATCTGCTTCCCCCCCTCCCCCCAGAGAGGTTACATAGAATCCTGGCCTCCAATAATACATAAACTTTGGATTAATGCAATGCCCCCCTATTGATAATTAAACTTAATTCAGTAAGGTTTTTCAAGGATACTGCAGGAAATAGCCCTTCTGCAGCTTGTAAGAGGCATGGCAATTTGGATTAGAGGGATAGTGGTGTTGCCAACTCTTGTGACTGTATTGCAAGTTTCACGATATTTAGTATCTTTTCTTAAAGCCCCATCTCCTGGAGTCATGTGATTACTTAGCTGAGAATCTCCACTTTCATTTATCCCTCCCTCCACATAAAATAAATGTCTAGGCCTCATGATTGTGCAGAGAGAGACTAAAAAATCCAGAGGCAAATAAAAGGAACCCACCGTTTATTTAAAATCATGACAGTCTCATGAGATTTGAGGTACTCATGAGTTTTTGGGGGCCTAACTCTTTGAACAGTTTTGGCAGTAATGGCCAGACCCCACTACAAGATTGGAGCCCTACTCCGTAATGTCCCTGCACTGATCCAGTTGCAGGACTGGGACCTTTGATTTATACATTTTCTGAGGATCTGACTATGTCATAGATCCCCACAGGGGATTCCGCGGAAGGAGTAACTTTTCCTTGGAGGTTAGAAGTTAGCTAATAATCATTCTAGGTTTATTCATTTATTGCTCAGGGGCATTAGTCAGGCCAGACACTAATTGGGTTAGTGATGACACACAGACACATACTTTAATTCTTATTTGCTAGAAAAGCAGGAACAGTTCCTTGTTAAGGATTATAAAATACCAAGGGACTAATGCTCTCATTCGTCTTACATCCCATCCTCCCTGTGACTCAGTCCATAAACTGGTGGTTATCTCTGATTGCTCCCTCTCTTGCCCCATACATTCAGGCTGCGCACAAATCTTGCCCCTTCTTTCTCCGTAACATTTCTAGGATCTGTCCAAAGCGCTCTTCCACCTTGATTACTGCCACCTCCTCTCTGGCCTCTCCAATACCTAAAGTTTTCCCCTCTCTGGTCCATCGGCAGACACCCAGAGAAAGGACTAGAAAAGGTTGAAAGAGTGGCCCCCTTATCCATTTAGTTCCATTTTCAATCAGTCCTTCCCAAAATCTTAATAGAAGGCTTGTACATTTACCTTTAAGGGATGAGATCCTCAGCTGGTGTAAATCAGTGTAGTGCCATTGACTTCAATGGAGCTGTGCTGATGTACACCAGGAGAGGATCTAGCCCCTGGTAATGGCCTGGGAATATTTTTATCCTTTTAGGGATATTTTTTCTCTTGTCTCAAAGGTTTTTTTTCTTGGTTGTGGTGGGCTTATGCAAAGCAAAATATTCTGTTTAGAATATATGGGAAAAGGTAGGGGTGTGTGTGTGTGTGTGTGTGTGTGTGTGTGTGTGTGTTTTCCATGTCTTCCCCACTCAAAATATTCTCATCAATTTAACTAACATTAAAATGTTGGGGATAGAATCTAAACCTAGAAAACTTCTCTCCCAGAGGAATCTCTTGAAAGTTGTGAGCAGTCTGAAGAAAAGAGAAGGAATGGTTTGGAAAGTAGAACAGGGCCGGACACAGAACCAAAAGCCCTTTGACTTTGGAGGAAATCTGGCCCATCTCTATTAAATAGAAACCTTACTTTGATATTAGCTACAGCAATCACTATGAGTTATTGATCGTTGTCTATATTCGGATTGGCCAACTGGCTTGGTTGAGTTAAGAACCCCATTCCCCTTTCATGCCAAACTCAAGCTGACCCTGCACCAAACTTTTCAGAGGATCAAGACATTCACTGCATGCCCCTCCGCATCTTGTTTTCACATTTGTAAGTCAGTGTTTCTGCTTGTGACTGGAAATGCAAAGGAGAAAATACCATAAGAATTATGGTATTTTTGCAGACTAAGAGGCTCAAAGAGCTTTGCTAAACATCCCAACTTGTGGGTGCTTATCTGAACCGAATCTCTGACCCTTTTGAGGTTCACCCAATACTAAAAGTGTGGGCACCTTCATGGAGGAACTAATAAGAAGGGTTACAGTGGCAAAGAAGTGTTTGTATTAATTTAGATTGAACATATAACCCAGCCACTGTCCAACATTATACCGTGTAAAATAAGATCCAGGGTTTGGTGTACAGAACCCACAGCTGCTTAGTACCATGGTGCAAACACCATTTAAAAATCCTTTTATTAAAGATACAGAAAAAATGGAAAAACAGTTAAAGCATTTGAAATATAAAGTATTAAGGATTTAATTTTAATAACATTTTTTGTTCCTTTTCTATTTAGCTGGAGAGAGTTTTAGAAGGAAACCCCCACCTTGTCTGACAGCCTCTTAGACGGTCCAAGCTGGCAATAATTGTCCTTTCGAGTACAAGAGAAGAAGCTAGTTGAGAGGAGCTGGAGCTGTGTGTTGTTGCCGCTCCTGCAGCTGTTAAAGTCCGATCCCATTTCATCCCAGCTGGTGTTTGGGATTCATCTGGAGCTGGTAGGGGTGGCAAAGCAGTATTGCCAACCCCAAATATTCAAAAATCGTGAGTCAGGCTCACCAAAAATCGTGAGATAAATAAAAAACACCAAATTGATTATTTTTTAAGTCTTCTGCTTTTTGAGCCTTTGAGCCTGCGGTCACATTTTGAAGCTTTCTCCACAGCCACGAGGGCTAGAAACTTACTTTTTCTTTCAGAATGAAGGCTGAGTTCATCACACATCCACTTGACTCCAGGAGCTGGGGCTTTATGGAGAATAATAATCATCATGAGACTCAATGATGAGTGTTAGCAACACAGCAATGTCATCAGGATTCATCTCTCGTGCCCAATCTGGTCAGGGCATTGCTCAGGGTTAGGGTCCCAGAAAATGGTGGGTGTGGCTGCCATGATGGTAGCCTTCGTCTGTTCTTCTCAGCCTTTTTCTTTAAGGACCCAAAAGGGGGTGATAGGCAGAATAGCCTGTCCTCTCAGTATTTTGTCCACCAATTAGGCCTAATATCCAACACACTAGTTTTGGTTCATTAATTTCCAGACCCACATTTCCATGTTTACCCACCACGATCTCAACATAGCCCTTGAATTATATCAAAGTAACTTTCTGCTTGGACTAATTTAGTCTGTCTGGTTCTCTTGCACTTGTTTATAACAATCTTTATTGACAATAACTTGACCTATTTTTCCATGGTAAATTCCTAAGCAGGCAAAAGTTGTCTCACAACAGAAGCAAGAGGAAAATGGCCCTTGATCAGATATTATGTCCATCACAACGAGGTCTGCATGGCTTTGGTGTAGTGTAGAATGTCATAGTGGGGGGAAAGAAGCATGGATTCAGTTGAAGCAGTGCAAATAAACTGGTTGTGTCCCAGTGGGAGGAAGGCTGCACAATACAGATAGACTCCAAAGATCAGAGGAGTAGCCATGTGCTTGAATGATGCCAGGCACAGTGCCCGGTGTCAGCGGTAACGCCTGTCTTAAGAGGTGCTCACACACCACGGCGATGGGTGCAATGTAAGAACCTGATTAGAAAATGGAAAGAAAAAGAGTTAGTGTTCTGACCTTGAATTGTGTGTGAGCTAGATCATGGGGATGGTCCTAGTTCATCTAATCCCATTGGTCCTACAGCACTTTCATGATGAGGATTACTCCAGTAGTGAGAGGCCTTCTCATGGGCCTAGCTGCCCTCCGAACCCCCACTGCTTTGTCAAAGTTGCACGCTGTGGGCCAGGCAGAGGGCCTTTGCACCACTGGCAGTGGGTGGGTCACATGACCTGATACTGGGATAGAATCTGATTCACCCTCTCAGTGCTGAACAGATGCCTTCAGCGTTTTCTTAAACACATTGCTATTTTGATTGGCTGCAAACTGAAAGACAGAAGAGGGTTATGGATTCATAGACAGAGCCTTGTGACCTAGGCCACAAGAGACGTGTGTTCTAGTCCTGGCTCTACTGCTCAGTGATCTTGGGCAAGTCTCTTCCCTGCTCGGTGTCTGTTTCCCTATGAGGATAATGATACTGACCATTGTAAAGAGCTTTGAGACCTAAGGATGAGCTAGGCATTATTATTCCCTGAGGCATTTATTATTATTTGTGCAGTGCCTGGCCCATGACTGAGACTCCAAAGTGCTATTGCAGTACAAACCGAACAGAAAGACAGCCATTGGCCCAAGGATCTACAATCTAAGTAGACAAGAGAGACCAATAGATATAGACAGAGTACAAGGAAACAATGAGCCAACAGTGGTCGGCATGACAGGCAGTGGTATCAGTACACCCGCTACTTAACTGTTGACAAACTTTTTGTAGGCATTACAGCAAAGAAGAGTCATTTGGCTGGTTATCTTGAGCAGTATTTGCATACGCATACAAACTTTTGGGCTTGCTTCACTGGAAAAGAGTGTGGAAAGAAAGACCTGTTTGGTTATAGCTTCCTTATAGCAGCTATAGACTTAGGGCTTGTCTACACTGAGCTGGAGTTCAGACTACGGGCATGTGAATAGCACTGTGCACTAAAGTGCTGGGCTGTGCACGGCTTTTCACACCCCAGTCGTCCAAACCGTGGGCCATGTAGACAAGCCTTTAGTGCTTCTTCCTCTCTCACATTTTTTCCAGTGTATTCTTTTTCTATAGCATGTTTTTAAGAGTGCGGCTCTGTACAAAGGAAACAGGGCTTGGAGAGAATTATCTACAGGATTCAGACAAAGCAGACCAGGGCAAAGGCCAGGAGCAATGGTGTAAACACACAACAGGGCTACAGAATGGTGGCATAAAGGGGAAGAAGACGCAGATTTGAGAATATGAAGACGGAAGCTTGATCAGGAGGGGATGTTTGACCTTGGGCTTATGTGGTGGCTGGTTATCTTTGGCCACCAAGATCTGAAATAACAGCTGGTTTCACTCACTTATTCATTTTCAAATGCAATGTCGTTATCGAGCACATTAAATTCTACCTAGTACCATGGAGGTAGACCATGCAGATCCAAAAGCGTTTCTGATATACTAGCTACATAACCGATGCTGCACCAGCTTCCATTCTAGTTGAACTCTTGATCTGACTGCATTTTCAACTTTTGGGAAAGGGGCCTTGAGCCCAAGTTAGGTGCTTTATTTGGTATCAATATTGTTATAAATCACAATAAACAAATTCCACTTGCGGAGTAAGCAGGGTAAAGAGGATGACACTTTCAGAAAACTGAAGCTAACAGCAAAAATTGTGGTAGGAGTATAACCACTTGGTCCATCTAGCCCAGTATCCTGTGATCCAGCCGTGGCCAGTGACAGATGCTTCAGAGCGAGTGAACAGAACAGGACAATTTAGCAAGTGATCCATCCCCTGTCGTCCTGTCCGTCTTCTAGCAGTCAGAGGTTTAAGGATACCCGGAGCATGGCGTTGCATCCCTGGCCTTCTTGGCTAATAGCTGTTGATGAACCTATCCTCCAGGAATTTGTCTAATTCTTTTTTGAACCCTGTTATAGTCTTGGCCTTCACAACATCCCCTGGCAACAAGTTCAACGAGTGTGAAGTGGTACTTCTGTTGGTTTTAAACCTTCTACCTATTAATTTCATTGGGTGGCCCCCAGTTTGTGTGTTGTGTGAAGGGGTAAAGAACATTTCCTTATTCACTTTCTCCCCACCAATCATAATTTTATAGATCTCTATCATATCTCCCCTCAGTCGTCCATTTTACAAGCTGAACAGTTCCAGTCTTTTTAATTTCTCCTCAGATGGAAGCTGTTCCATGCACTTAATTGTTTTTTGTTGCCTTCTCTGTACTTTTTCCAATTCTAATGTATCTTTTTTGAGAGGGGGTGACCAGAACTGCATGCAGTGTTCAAGTGGCAGGCGTACCATGGACTTATATAGTGGCATTATGGTATTTTCTGTCTTTATTAGCTATCCCTTTCTTAATGGCTCCTAACATGCTATTAGCTTTTTTGACTGCTGCTACACATTGAGCAGATGTTTTCGGAGAACGATCCAGGATGACTCAAAGATCTTTGAGTGGTAAAAGCTAATTTTGTATATATAGTTGAAAGTGTTTTCCAGTGTGCATTACTTTGCATTAATCAACTCTGAATTTCATCTGCCATTTTGTTGCCCAGTCATCCAGTTTTACGAGATCCCTTTGTAACTCTTCGCAGTCTGCTTTGGACTTAACTATCCCGAATAATTTTGTATCATCTGCAAACTTTGCCACCTCACTGTTTTACCCCCCCCCCCTTTTCCTGATAATTTATGAATATGTTGAACAGCACAGGTCCCGTCCCAATACAGATCCTTGGGGGACCCTGCTATTTACCTCTCTACTGTGAAACTGACTGTTTAAAAGATAGGAAACAAAGGTAGAATAACCAGTTACTGATCCATGAGAGGACCTTCCCTCTTAGCCCATGACTGCCTACTTTGACAAGGTCCTTCGTAAAGGCTTTCTGAAAGTCCAAATACACAATATCAACTGAATCACTCTTGTCCATATTTGTTGACCCCCCACAAAGAGCTCTAATAAACTGGTGAGGTATGATTTCTCTTTGCAAAGCAAATTGATGCTTCCCCAACATACCATGTTCATCTGTGTCTGATAATTCTGTTCTTCACTTTAGTTTTAACCAATCTGCCTGGTACTGAAGTCAGGCTTACCGGCCTGTAATTGCCAGGATCGCCTCTGGAGCCTTTTTAAAAAATCAGTCTCACATTAGCTATCTGACAGTCATCCGGTACAGAAGCTGATTTAAACGATAGGTTACATATCACAGTTAATAGTTCTGAAAATTCATATTTGAGTTCCTTCAGAACTCTTGGGTGAATATCTGGCCCTGGTGGCTTATTACTGTTTAATCTATTAAAGATTGATGGATGGATTGTGAATAGAGGATAAACAGAATGAGGCAGAACATGAGGAGGAAGAGACACCAGTGCGAGTTAAAGTGAAAATCACCATTGGAACCCCTTACTGGCAGCCGCAGCAAAAAGGTCCAGGATAGAACGGATCTTGGATATTAAACTATCGTTTCTCTGGCTGAGGTGGTGCTTCTGGATCGGGGCTGGCATGGGAGGAACTGTGCAGGAGCTCGCTGGAATTGTTATGCTATGAAGCAGCTCATGGTAAGCAATGCTGACCAGTTAACTAAGACACCAGCTGAAGCAGAGCTCTTGCAAGCATCTTGAGCACAGACTGATCACTGAACACCACAGGAGTTGGTGGGAAGGGAAGTCTGTGCTGCTACTGCCTGTTTGGACAATGATGGAGGATTCAGGCTCCAGAACTGTCCACTTGGCCATTCACCAGCGCTGTGTTCACATGGGAAGGAAACGCTCTCAGCTGCCTTCCTAACCAAGGTACTCACTGCCATCACTGATTGCTCTCTACTCCTTCCCCTTTGCCTGCACCAGGGCCAGCTCTAGGATTTTTTGCCGCCCCAAACGAAAACAGTTTTGGCTGTCCCCCCTCCCCCCATTTTTTTCTTACCCCCCGGCCCCGCCTCAACTCCGCCCCTTCCCCAAATCCCCAGCCCTGCCTCCTCCCCCCAGGCTCTCAAGCCTAGGAGGGAGGAAGGGAGAGGGAGAAGCAGCGCGTGCGCCGCGGCCACTCGGTGTCTTCCCCCCACCCACCCCCAGCCTCTCAAACCCAGGAGGGAGGGGGAGATCCCCAGCAGCCCGTGGCGCGCGAAACAGCTGATTCGCGCGCCGCTGCTCCCCCTCCATCCCAGGCTCTCAAACCCGGGAGGGAGGGGGAGATCCCAAGCGGCCGCGGCGCGCAAATCAGCTGTTTCGCGCGCCGCTGCTCGCCCTCCCTCCCGGGTTTGAGAGCCTGGGAGGGAGGGCGAGCACCGGAGTGTGAGCGGCAGCCGCGGAGGTGAGTTAGGGCAGCCGGGGCACATTTTTAGGGGCAGCATGGCCCGCGCCAGAATGCCGCCCCTAAAAATGTGCCGCCCCAAGCACCAGCTTGTTTTGCTGGTGCCTAGAGCCGGCCCTGGCCTGCACCATGCTTCAGTCTACCAAGTAGAGCAGGGGTTGTTCAGAAGGGGGTAGGAGAGTTTGTTCTTAATTGTCTCCATCCCCAGGAGCTAGTCTGAAGATATAGATGGCCTGGAACCAAACCCCCTAAACCTGAATTCTACCATTGGATCTTGGATCTGCCTGAGTCAATAACCCTTGGTCCCAAATTCTCCCACACCAGGATTTCAAATCTGGGTTCCCATATCAGAGACCCTTTGGATTCAGACTTTTATATCCACCGACTGTAGATCCAAGCTATTGACTTGGACTCCAGATGTGAAATTGGATCTGAACCTGTCATGAGGTTTGTTGTGGGCCAATCTCTAGTCCTATAGAGACATAATAATTAATAACAGCCATTAAACTTTCAAATGAACTATTCCACTGAGAATTCAAATTGGATGGTGTCAAAGGTCTAGCCTCCCTCCTCCACCCCTCATCCTGCTTGTCATTATATTGCTTATCATTGCCATGCAAATAGAGAGTGATTGCACAGCTAATTCTGCCTGGCAAATTAAAAGGATATTGAAGTCCTAGAGCTTCCTGGTATTTCAAGCTGCCACTGTCAAATGCCAACACCCACCTGAAATGTGAGAAGGTAGATTTCTGTGTGTTCTGTGCATGGCATCTGTTCTCAATGCAGTTGTAAATACTAGGGCATAGGCAAAACAATGCCACCTTCTTAGGATTTGCTCAGTTTCGGGGAACAGGTGCCAGAGAGGGATTAGCTACCCTTCAAGGTTGGCAATAGGGTATCAGGAAGTGTGGCAGTTGAGCACGTCACTCTGTTTGCATTTACAAGCTCAATAGTAATCCAAATTAAGTTTCCTTCGTTGGTACCAGTCTTGCTTTATGTAGGCACCCAGAACTCCAGCAAGTCAGAAATTGATTCTTTCTTGCCACATGGACCTGGCTGAGAGTTTAGAGCCAGAGTTGAGCCATTTGAATGTAGGCCCCTTAGGCAAGTCCCCCATCTAACCCATATTTGGTGCAGCCCTCTTTGGGGACCATCACCTTGTTGTGGTGAAGGGGCTTGTGTGTTCCAATGATCCTCAGAGCTAAGTTATCATGAGCTTCATGTTCCTGGTAGGGTCTCCCAAGGTGAACAGGTCTGAGGGGAGGTCCCAGACAAGGCACGGTCCAATCCCCCAAGTCCTCAATGGTGGATCGGGCGGAAGAGGGTCCTCGGATCTCAACAGCTGTGAAAGCGGATGAAGGATGCGGCAAGTGGAGATCTCCAGTCATCTTGGACTTTCCCTGCCACTGGGCCCCAGACCTCCAACTTGTCATGATTGTGTGGTCGCTTTAGGTGCACCAGCTTCCCCATGTTAAAAGAAATCAAGCGCAGGCTTCTACCATGGGAAAGAACATCTTTTTCCAACCTTCAAAGCCCTGCAGCAACAGACTAATGGTGACGGGGACAGGATTAGTGAATCTGGCAGTCCCTAGCCACGAATCTGCACATAGGAAGGTGGAGGCTACACCTTTTTCTGGAAAGGAAAATCTGCAGAGGACTGGCGCATTCCTGGTGTCAGTTTTGCAATTAGGAAGAAGTTTGTCAGTCATCTTATAGAATTTCCTGTAGGAATCATAAGACGTTCATTGACTCTTCGTCTTGCGCTCAGCAACAACCCGTCTGCTGGTGTCATCAGCGTGTATGCCCCCATGCTTGATTCTATTGAGGATATGATGGAACAATTCTATACAGATCTTGACAGAGTCTTGATCAACACTCCCAAGGAGGACAAGATCATTCTCCTCTAAGATTTTAATGCTAGAGTTGGGCGGGAATCAGATCTCTGGAATGGCACTATCAAAAAAGAAGAAGTAGGAAAGGCTAAATCCAACGGCATCCTCCTTCTGAACAAATGCGTACAACATGGCCTGTTCATCACGAACACACTCCTTAGACAAAGTGAGAAGTATAAGACCACCTGGAGACACAGTCACTCCAGGTATTTGCACCTTCTTGACTATGTTATTGTCCGAGCTTGAGATTGGAAGGATGTCCGCATCACGAGGGCCATGCATGGAACTGATGAGTGGTGGACAGACCATCGCTTTGTTAGATCAATTGTGAATTTCCAGATCACCTCAAGCCATTGCAAGCAGGCAAAATCAGTATGAAAGAAATTCAACGTCAAGTCCCTTGACGATATAGTGACTCAGGAGCAACTTCAGAAGTGTCTCCAAGAGAAGTTTGCCGCTATGCCTACAGCTGATGAAGATTTCTGGAAGGGATTAAAGACATGCCATTCTCTTGGCATGTGCTGAGTCCATTGGCTATGTCACCCGCTATCACCAAGATTGGTTTGATGAGAACAATGCTGAGATTCTGCTTGACCAGAAAAGAAAAGCTCACCACATGTGGCAAAACAACATATTACACCAGCAGAAGAAAATCATACAGGCAACTCAAGGCTGATGCCCAAAGGAAAATCTATAACCTCAAAAATAAGTGATGGTGAGAAAAGGACAAGGAGATTGAGCTTTATGCTGGTAACCATGACATGAGGAGTTTCTTTCAGGCAATAAGGGCCATTTACGGCCCATGTTCCCATGGACCCACATCACTCCGAGCCCAAGGTGGGTCAATGTATTTTAAGGACAGTGAAGCCATCAAAACCAGATGGAAGGAGCATTTTGAGTTACTCCTGAACCGTGAGTCAACTGTCTCTGATGCCACTATTGAATCTATACCTCAATGACATGAAAGAGAATCTCTTGTTGACCCCCTCCCACCCTCAAAGAAGTAACACGAGCCATTATGCAAACTAAGAACAAGTCAGCAAGGCCAGATGGCATACCAGCTGAAGTGACCAAGTTTGGAGGTGAAGAACTGGTAGGGAAGCTCCACAAACTTTTTCTTCATATCTGGTACAATGAGAAGATTCCAGAAGACTTGAGAAACACTAACATTATAACAGTCTTAAAGAAAGGAGATAAGTTGGAGTGTGGAAACTATCGAGACATTGCCTTGCTATCTACAGCAGGGAAAATTCTTGCCTGTATCCTCTTAAACCAATTACTTCCCCTTGCTGAGGAAATATTGTTGGAATCTCAGTGCGGTTTTAGACTATTCCACAGGACAGCCGACATGATCTTCATTGTCCGCCAAATCCAGGAAAAGTCTCGGGAGCAAAATCAGAACCTGTACATGGCTTTTATCAATGTGACAAAGGCCTTTGACTCTGTTGATCGCAAAGCCCTGTGGAAGGTGCTGGCCAGATTTGGCTGCCCTCCAACATTTATTAAGGTCCTAAGGCTTCTCCATAATCAGATGACTGCCAAGGTTCTCTGTAATGGCCTTGAGACGGAACCTTTCACCATCAAAACTGGGTTAAGCAAGGATGCATTATTGCCCCAACCCAGTTTTCCATCTATTTAGCAGTCATTTTGGTCCTTGTTAAAGATCACCTCCCCAATGGAGTTGACATTCAATATAGAATAGATGGGCGTTCCTTTAATTTTCGACGTCTCTGCTCAAAGTCTAAAGTCTTCAGGGCATCCATTACTGGTCTTCAGGATGCTGATGATTGTGTCTCACGCACACTGAGAATGACCTTCAGTCCATACTGGATTTTCTTGCATAAGCTTACCGAAGCCTAGGACTTTCATTCAATATTGAGAAGACTAAAGTGCCCTATCCACCTGCTTCAGGCCTTGCACATAACCCACCAAAAATCACCATCGAGTGTCAGACTTTGGAGACAGTAGAGCACTTTTGCTGCCTCAGTAGCCAACTTTCTCAAAATGCAAAAATTTTGTGAGATCCAGCGTGTAAGTGCTTCCTTTGGGAAATTGCTCTGATGTGTTTTCACGGACTGTGACCTTCGGCAGGACACCAAGATCCAGGTCTACAGACAATTGTTGTGTCTACCCTCCTCTATGGCTGTGAAACCGGGGTGACCCATCGACAGCACCTCAAGAGTCTGAAGAGGTCCCACCAACGATGCCTCCGGAAGATCCTTAGTGCAGCGATCTTGCCACTTACAAGTAAAACATTTTGTTGTGAAATCTGAATACAAGATGGTTCTCTCTAGTCCTTTAACCACATTTGAGGAGCTGACCCAAGGAGCAAGCTGGTTTAATTAACAAAAGGTTTAATTTCTAAGGTACCATATACTATACTTTTATTTATCCAAAACCCTATTACCTGACCCGCCGCATTATCTGAATCCCTTTCATGTCCCCAAGCATGAGATACGTGCCCTTTGCAGTATGTAACTCATGCTGGAAGCAAGGAAGAGGTTTAGGTAATGCGTAGTTCGGATAATAGAGCAGAGACTCCCCCGTGAGGAAGACGAGCCCCTGATCACAGGGAAGGACATTCTGCTACTGAATGGCTCCTGTGGCCGTGCAGGGAGCCCGGTGCAGCCCTGCTGGCACGGGAGTGAGTGAGTGGGCCATGATAGCGCAGCTGCACCAGGCTCCATGTGCTGGCACAGGACTCTAGTGACAGCCAATCCCTGCAGGTGCAAGGTGCAGGGAAACTGGATTCGCTTAACATCATTTCGCTTAAAGTAGCATTTTTCAGGGATGTAACTACAACGTTAAGCGCGGAGTTCCTGTACTCATGTTGGTTGCATGAAGCAATACAATTCTCTCCTCATTCCCCATCCCCCAACCCCCATTGCCCCAGTAGGCCACACTCATAATGACTGGGACTGGAGAGTGGTGCTGGGCACAAGTGCTCCAAAGCTGTAGTGTCAATAAGCATGTTGTCTTAAAGCGTTAGGGAAGCAAGGCAAGGGAGTTCTGAAACTTACTTTTTGCTTTCCCTTGGGACTTTACTTACGATACCTCTGTGTGTTTTATCTGGAGCTGCTGCCATTGCAGCCTTGAGGTGTGCCACCCTCCACAGCCGCAGAGCGCCTGAGCCAGATAAGGAGGAGAAAAGACAACTCAGGATGACATGTTTAATGAGATCCTGCGTTTATCAACACTCAATTTCATCTGCCATTTTGTTGCCCAGCCACTCAGATTTTATGAGATTCCTTTGTAACAATTTGCAGCCTGCTTTGGACTTGACTATCTTGAGTAATTTTATATCATCTGCAAACTTTGCCACCTCTCTGTTTACCCCTTTTCCAGATCATGTATGCTTAGGTTGAACAGAACTGGTCTCAGGACAGATCCTTGGGAGACTCCACTATTTACCTCTCTCCATTGTGAAAATTGACTGTTTATTCCTACCCTTTGTTTCCTATCTTTCAACTAGTTATTGATCCATGAGAGGACCTTCCCTCATATCCCATGACTCCTTACTTTAAGAGCCTTTGATAAGGGACCTTGCCAAAAACTTCCTGAAAGTCCAAGTACACTATATCCACTGGGTCACCCTTGTCCATGTTTGCTGCCCCCCTCAAAGAAGTCTAATAGACTGGTGAGGCATGATTTCCCTTTACAAAAGTCATGTTGACTCTTCTCTAACAAATTGTGTTCATCTATGTGTCTGATAATTCTGTTCTTTACTATAATTTCAACCAATTTGTCTAGAACTAGAAGTTATGCATTCTGGTCTGTAACCAGTCTCAGTGACCCCTGGGCAGTGGAGTTTACAATTGTGACCAGAGCAGTCAGTGTCAGACGTCTGCTGGAGGAGTGTGTTAGGGTCGACCTAGGTAATGCAGTGTCTGCATTCACACTATGTTGACCTCAGTATGCCAAGCATGGCTCAACGCCAATTGGGGAGTTGGTGGTACTGCATCACTGTAACGGGGTACTTACTTCGGCGGGAGACAAATACAAGTGTAGACAAATACACATCTAGGTCAATGAATGGTGGCTTACATTGATCTAACTCGGTAATGTAGAGCAGGCTTAAGAGATGGCACGTGCCATCCCAGAAGTGAAGGCTGCTGACCATTTAGCTATGAGATGAGCGACAGCAGCACTACGACAGCTGTTGCTAAGCAGAAAAAGGAGATGGGTATAACTGTGGGTGCCAATGGTTGCATTTACATTTAACTTTGGCTTGCAAAATTGCACATGCAGTATTGGGAACTGCCTGTGAAGATTTAGGGAATAAATGTAAAGGAGTTATAAATAGTAATAATACTTTGGAGCTCTCTAAAGGTCTTAAAGTACTTGCAAGCATTGATTAATTGAGCCTGTCAACCCCCTTGTGAGGTACTATGAGATTCCCATTTTACAGATGGGTAACTGAAGCTCCGAGATTGTGACTTCCCCTAGGTCACACAGTGAATCAGTGACACAGCCAGGAACAGAACTCAGGTGACTCAGTGATTCAGAATTGCCAGCTTTGCAGGAAATTACCTGCCACACGTTCTTGTTTGCTTTACTGTGCTCCAGATTTTGAAACTCCGAGAAGCAGTTTAGTGCAACGAAATGTTCTCATTGCTGCGTGTGTGAAAGAGGTCAAGAAGTCACTCTCTCTGCTTGATATGTGCAAGAGGCATGTGGGAAGGGCACGGTAACTGATTGAACCTTGGTCACATTTTCCTGACTGTGCAGAACGGTCTGATGTGCTCTGTTTACTATAGCTGTCCCCAAACAGAGCCAGTGTGCGCTGCTCAGCTTCCACACAGCACTATGCCCAGGAGTCACATGGGGTGTTGCACTTTGCTGAACCATCTACAAATCCCAACCTTCAGACAGTGCCCCGACTGGGACTCTCCTCCCCCACCTCCCAAATATGGTTTTGATGGTTGGAAGTAACTAGAGCTTCAGCAGGCTGTTGCTGAGGGGAGCATGAGCCTACATCCTGAATAACATATTCTGTTGGGCTCTATCATTGCCTGTGTAGCTGTGCCATCACTGGTGCTAGGGTGATTTACACCAGCTGAGGGGCTGGTCCTTTGTGCTTTAATGAGAATACAGCCAGCGCCGTGATTCAGGGGAGCGCATGTGGCAGCAGAGACAAGTGGATATTTTGTATGGACTGGAAGCGAGTCAGGTCAGAGGTAGGCATGCCAGAAAGATGCATTTGCTCTATACCTGCTACTCTGACGCTTCAGTCAATAAGTGAAGCTTACACAGAAAATGCCATTCTCTCCTTTCTGGGTGGCTGGACTTGCTGTTGTGTATTCCAAACGATTCCCCTCTTCCTCCAGTCACCTGGATGGCGCTGTAATTCCTCTGTTACCACGTGCCAGCCCAGTCCTGTGATTCTGTGTGTCATTTCTGGGTTGACAGAACGGCAGTTGCCCCAGTGCCTCCTGGGAGTCTGATGCTGGAATACCTGGACTTGTTCTTTTGCATTCCAGCCCACATGGCAAAGAGCAGTTGATGGAGAATGTGGCAGGGTCACCAACTCTTTGATGTGGAATTTCCACATAAATCAGAATCATCGTGTCAGAGAGGGGCTCCCCCAAAGTGAACTTTTTCCCTCTCTGCCAAATAATGTGTGCAGCAAAAGGTTCAGCGGTCTTTGAAATGCAGCAGTGTTTGACTAGGGCCATATAATTAAAAGCCAGCAGAGTGGATTAACATGCCAGATCTCTGAGTGCTGATAAACTGAAGGGGGTCAAAGGCAGAGCTCACAAGCATGAGGTCCTTTGCTGAGATTTTCACTGCTTCGTCTTTCATCTGCTCTGTCTTTTAGGCCCTGATTTATGATGCCCAAAGCTAGTTCTACTCAGTGAAGGGAGCCCCTTTAGATGAACTGCTCAGGAAATGATTATTCTGAGGTACTGAGGCCTACTTGACCTAGGAATCACAAGGCCTAGGTTCTAGTCCTGGGACTGCTGTGTGACCCGGCATAAGTCATTTATCTCTATGCCTGTTTTCCTGACCACCATTTGTCTGGCTTGTCTATTTAGATTGTAAGGTCGTTGGGTCAGGGACTGTCTCTGTTACTCTGTATTTCTACAGTGCCTAGCCCAGTGAGATTTCAGACTTAGTTGGGACCTGCAGGTGCCACAGTAATACAAGTAGATCATAATGTTTAACATTTATATTATGGAAGTGCCCCGAAGCTCCAATCAGAGCCCCATTGTGCTCGTGACTGTACAAACACCTCACAGGTGACATACAATGGATTGGAGGGAAGAGGGATACAATCAACATACGGTTTTTAAATGTTTATTGCTAACTATGCAAAGAAAACCCTGCGGTACCGTCTCAGACCCTGGCTCAACTGGTTTGGGCTGCAGGGCTAAAAATAGTAGTGTAGGTGTTTGGGCTCGGGCTGGAGCCCAGGCTCTGAAACCCAGTGAGAGGAGAGGGTCTGAGAGTCTGGGCTCCTGCCTGAGTGGGAACATCTACACTGCAATTTTTAGCCCCATAGCCTGAGTCAGGTGACCCAGGCTCTGAGAGCCGGTGTCACGGGTTTTTCTTTGGAACGTAGACATACCCTCTCTGGCTGAGATTTTCAGTGACCTATATTTGGAGACATGATTCACTGAGCATCTTGACCTGAGGGCCTGAGATCTAGGTGACTTTGAAAATCTCATCTTAACTATATAGAGAAAGTTTTCAAAACTGGGTGCCTAAAAGTAAGCAGCTGAATCTATATGACTGAAGGACAACCAAGGGTACCCAGTGTCTCTGAAAATCAGCCTAATAAAATGCCAACAAGCCCCAGAAGCAATTATTAATTTTCTGTTTTCTTAGAAGGAACATGGTCTAGGAATGCTCTTTCCTTCCATACACTAAGCCAATCTTACCCAGAAACACAGGCCACTCTGCCCCCTCCCCCCCTTTCATATACATGAACTGATAAAAGAATTAACATTATGACAGTGCTTAAAAATAGACCAGCCTCCTTAGATTATTGCATAATCTTTCCATATAGTTCAGATATGACCCCTAATCCTCCAGAGCCCTTCTAAATAAATGGTTAATCAGGTTAGACACATTAGTGATGAGATTTTCAGCAGTTTTCAGTGTTGGCCCAATTCAGCCTCCATGGGATTTTTACCAAACTCCAATTGTCTCCATTAGCATGCTTTTGAAAATCCCACCTAGAAGATTACTGTTTGGGTGCAGCAGTGTTCTCTCTTATTTGTGTTATGGCAGTGGATCACCACGTGGCACTATTAATTTTAAAACTTTTTCCAAACACATGAGCAAGTTTTTAGTCTTGGAAGAAAATGTGTGGGTTTCCCCCCCGATGTGGATTCTTTAGGAGAACTGTGCCAAGCAGCAAAGGACTTTGCTCTCTGCCTTAATCTCTCTAACTAGTTCATTCTTGGGGGATTGTTGCTCTGTGGAATTGTGCTTTGGGGGTTGGCTGAGATTCCTGAAGGAGGGGATTGCCTGAATGCTATTTGTGACCACCTCCATCCCAGGACTGGTACATATGGGTAAATAAAAGAAGTTGCACTAAGAGTTATTCCAGATTCCATGTCACTAATTTCTTCTACAATAGAAAACTGACGTACAAGGCTCCAACCTCTGCTATTGCTTGACAGAAAGCTGATATTGCAGTTAGTTTCTTCTAACAAGCTTATACTAAAATATTTGGATCCTTATCTTTCAGTGAGCTCTGCCTGGGCAGATCCCCAATCATATGGAGCTCTGTTTGCTTCAGCGTAGGCGCTGTGCGGGTGCAGAGGTTTTCCTGTACAATGCACATTGCAGGGTTGGGTCATTAGCATCCCTGGAATTCCTCCACTACTTTGGGCTGGTCAACTACCTTCTTCCTTATGCCAGGATTTCAGGAGCGTTCAGCACCAATGACGGGGGAAACAGATTTCCCAAACAGCTTGGCATGCTGGGTGGCTTTTTTCCTCTGGAAAATCTGGTCATAAGTATCACGTTGAGAGCTGCAGGGTTCAGAGCACTGAAAAACCTGGCCCTTATTCAGGTACTTGGCCTCTTGAAAATCCTGTATATGCCCAGCATTGATTGATCTCTTGGAGTTTATTACATTTGATCTATTTTGATATAATGATGGAATACAACAGAACTTTATGAATTGGCATCTCTTGTAGTGCTGAGATTAAGGGCAGTTGAGTCAAATGGCATCCATGCTATCTTTATTCTCTGTTACGGTATCTCTTACTGTGTCTGCCTGGGGCAGTCATAGTAGCAACAAAGTATTTTAAAAATAAAGCCCCAGCTTTTTAAACAATTTTCTGCATTGGAATAGTCTCACTGACATGCTGAAACTCTCACAAACCTGTTCAGTTTTGCATAATCAGGGATTAAGGCACAGATCTGCTGAAATCAATGGACGTTAGGAGCCTAAATACCTTTGTGCATCTGGGCCTAAAAGACTATTCTAATATCTATTTATTATTAATAATATATCACATATATATTAGAGGCATGCTCATACAGGGGGGAGGGATAGATCAGTGGTTTGAGCATTGGCCCATTAAACCCACAGTTGTGAGTTCAATCCTTGAGGGGACCATTTAGGGATCTGAGGGGGGGAAAAAAAAAAAAAGTCCTCCTTTGAGTAGGGGGTTGGACTAGATGACCTCCTGAGGTCCCTTCCAACCCTAATATTCTATGATTATGTAAATTCTAGCTATTCACACTGTGAGATCTCCAAAACTTGTTTGCTCCTCCAAACCTGAAATCCAGAGAGATGTTTGTTTATAAATAATACCAAATGTCAGGTGGTTTCAGACTAGTTTAAATTCAGTGGATGGCCCTTTCATCCCAAATGCTTCCAAAGCTCTTTCCAAACTGCATCATAAAATTAAAATATCTCCCATAGTTATTAGAATACCTGCTGCTTCAGTGGGTTTTGGATCAGGCCCTTGCAGTCAAGGAGTCTTTCCACTAATTTTCATGGGCTTTGGATCAGGCCCAAAGCCAGCAGTTAGCAACAAATGTATTGCTAAATACGAGATTCATATCTAACTCAAACCCGCAGAAATAGTTGCCTATGCTCACACTGACCCTCAGCTATCCACTTGGAGAACGAGGGTGAAAATCCCCATTCCTTTCAAACGAGATGGAGATCTGCCTTTCAGTTGTATTGCCAGGAATTCTTAGCCAAATTCTATGGAAAATAATCCTATCTGAGCAGTAAATCTCTGGGTGCTTCTGCATGTTTGTTCTCAGTTTCCATCTCATTGGCTCGAGTTCATTTGTAACCTTTGAGTCTCATGTGGGGCAGATGTAAGGTGGAGAGAGGCTGGGCTTTTTTAGCGTTTTTTTTTTTTTTTTTTTTTTTTTTTTTTCCAACCAGTCGAGCAAGGGAGGAGAGCTGATGCTGATAGAGAGATTGGCCTTATTTAGCAGTGCAAATAATCGGCTCTCTCCTCCCCCATAAGGGTTAGACTGGAACCAACTGACTCTGTGCTGTCTGAACTAGCTGCTTGATGATAAAATTCAAGGGTAACAGCAAATTAAATACCTGCATGGTTGCGGATTGAAACAAAGCAGTACAACTCTTAATGTTCAATCAGGGCCAACCATTCCACATTCTGATTGCTGTCAGGAGCAGACACCTTTTGCTTACTGAAAGGTTTTACGATAAACCAAGCAATGATAGCTCTTTGATCAGCAGCTTTCAATATCTTGCTGGAAGTGATCATATCGGCCCCAGTTCAGGAAAGTACGTAAGCACATGTTCAAGACCCATTGATGGCCATGGGACTTGTGCATGTGCTTAAAGTTAAGCACATGAACTAGGGCTGTATCCAGTATCTGATTAAAAACAGGACGCTGTCATAGAAGGGTTCCTCTGGAATTCATGCAACATGAACTTCTAGGGCCTGCCACCATGTGTTGGATGGTTTTTGAGGTTATAAGTGAGATGCACAGGATGACCAGATAGTGTAAAAAATCAGAATAGAGTGGGGGGTAATAGGTGCCTATATAAGAAAAAGCCCCCAAAATCGGGACTGTCCCTATAAAATCAGGACACCTGGTCACCCTAGAGATGCAGCAAGTGCTTTGCTTATCTCATCTCTCTGGCAAAGTCAGTCCATAAAACAATTCTCCACTCTGCTAGAATACAAAGAATCATTAAGAGATCATTGGTTCCATATTGGAACCAGATCAAATGCAGGACCCCACGCTGCTTTACCAGTGAAATAAATAAGCATAGCTGCTTTCCCATGTGTCAATCATTTCCGCACTTCACTTGGTGGTTGCTTGGTGGGTTATTCAGTTCCTATTGTGGTTGTTTTCATCCATACTTCAATCTCATGGCAAGAATGGTCAGATAACCAGAATAAAATTCCAGTGCCCACATTTCTAGATTAGAACACCTGTTTGCCATTGGCCCCTAGACAGATGAGATTCCTTATACAGCAGTCCTGTAGAAATTAACAGAGAGTGATAATGTTTCAGCAGAACTAATACAGAAGCTGACACAGTTGAATTGAACACTTTTTCAAGGTGTGTGTGTGTGTGTGTGTGTGTGTGTGTGTGTGTGTGTGTGTGTGTGTGTGTGTGAGTGTAACTATTTTTGCACCAACAGGTGAATTCACTGGATGCATGAACTGCTGCATGTGTTGGCTAGAAAAGCCCAAATGCTGCTCTCAGTTACGTTTTTGCAACACTACTGATTTCCATAAAGGATTGCAGGTGGAAAAGGGGGCTAAAATTTGGTCCATGATCTTAATGTTTATAAATCAATCCAGTGAGAAATTGGCAGAGTCGAAAGGCAGCGTCTATTTTTAATATAACAGTGTCTGTCCAAGTTGTTACAACATGTGAATACTTACAAAATTATCAGCTCCCAAAATATTGTAGATTAGGGAAAATTAAGATGATTATCCTTTGTCCCTCTTAAAGGGACACTGTTAAGTAATTGAACACCCAAATTCAGGTTTTGTTAGAAGAAAAAGATTTTTAAACAACATGTAAAAAGTTGTAAGATTTTTTTTTTTATGATCATTATTTAGGAAACAGCAGTTAACTTTTCTCTTAATTTCAACATTCTCCTATAGGCTTGGACACCCAGTTACAACACCAGTAGAACAAGAGCATGATAATCAGATAGTGAAAGCAACAATACACAGAAAATGCAATAAATTGGAGTGTAATATAATTGTCCGAATTTCCTACTGAAAGTAAATAGCATAAATGGTGAAATGCAAATTAGATTTTGAAAATCCCTTTTACTTTAATGCTCAAAGGGTTAATTAACTTACTCAGGAATAATCATTTTATTCACTTTCACATTTGCTGTTTTCTATCAGCAACTTCTTCTGATTCCCAAAAGTTATTGGAAACTATTTTCAGAAGTTTTGAGATTTCCTCATTCTATCTTCCTTACAGCTTGATCCAAAGCCCAATGAAGTCAATAGGGGATCTTCTCATTAACTTCAATGGGCTTCAGACCCAGCCCTTAAATCTTTCAGGTGTATTTTGTCTGGAGTTGCAAATTTATGTCTAAATCTGCCCTTTTGTCAGATACTCCATTTACCCTCATTTATTTTCTGGCTTGTACTGTCCTTGCTGCCTGAGAAAGGCTCTTTGATTGACCAATGCAGACATGGCATAAATACGGGGCAACACCCACAGAATTTAATGAAGCTATGTCAGCTTATGGTAGAGCTGATGCTAGCTGTTGGGGCCCTTATTGAAAGAGGGACGTGGTCCCAAGAGTTTAGCTGCTGTGCACTGTGGTGCTGTTTTCAGTTTTACTGCAAGTGGAAAGTCTTTTGGTGAAAAGTGAAAACAATTGTCTCCTGCTCATAGTTCAAATATTGTCCTAAAAAATGCAAAAACAGGTATGGAAAGTGCATGGTGTGACTGGAAGGTCAACTGATGCCCTGCGGTGGCAAAGGTAATTTTGTACTTCAAAGTTATATAAGAGTCTAGGGTTCCATAGTGAAGGTCTGATGCTTTGACACATAATTTGAGGGCTAAATTCTGCTCTGAGTTACACAGATGAAAATCTGAGAACGCCATGGAGTTTTCCCAGATTTTCATCCCTGTAATTTAGGGAAGAATTTGTCCTTGGGTGTTTCACTGACATCCTTGCATAGAGTTGTTTAAAGCACTAAAGTCTTAAATCAGGGCTTCCTGGTCTTTATTTTGAATCAGTGGCTCACATGGTATATGAGGAAAGCCAACTTGCCCTACATTTATCACCTCATATCTGACAGGCTCATACATCTTTACCATGGGTGGGCTGGGGAAGAATGTTCCTCTAATTAACAAATGTCCAGAATTAGGTCATACCAATATAAGCACCTTTAAACCGATATAATCACATCCACACTAGAAGGATGCACTACTTTATATTTGCTTCTAACCTGATACACTTACAGCTGTACAAAAATTGGGTGTAGGTTAGCCCATAGATTCATAGGCCAGCAGCATTCTATCTGGATAATGGACCCTTCCTAAACACTAATGTACTAGTAACATAAAGTTTTTTACTACCCCTAAGTTATTCATAATAGACAATGATACCAATCCAACAGCTCTTTCCTAGTTCACTGAAGGATGAACGTGCATGTTTATTGATATGAACTTGAGGTGCTCCTCCTTAAAATGATGAAGGCGAACCAGGGTTTTGGGGTAAAATCCTCTTTCTTGCAACAGGGTTAGTAACCGCAGACTGTATATCTCCTCTTTTGAGGATGAAGTCTTTGGCAGAAGATCAGCCAAACATGGTCATTCTTTGATTCTTTACATGATCTGCTGCTCTCCAGATCTAATTTACTTGATGTGTCAAAATGACTTCCAGATGTTGCAACAAACCAACAGATTTTGTGTTTCTGATCCAAGCTATGCTGACGAAGCATGAGAGACAAGATGGAGAGGTTTTCAGTAGGCGCTTCCCGTTACTGACAGTGGGGTCCTGTGGACTTTAAAAATGGATGGAAACATTGCCCTCAGTCATTTTTCTGGATCCAGTGGAGACTGGTGTCTCGTATCAAACTGCATAGGTTCTTCCAGTGCGCTCATTCGTCCTTTGCTGATTTGAACTTAGACGTAGCTTCTTCTGTGGATGATTTCAGCGGTGCATGTGGCAGCCTTAAAAAAGAGTGTCTAACCAGCGAGGCACGGGTATGTTTGAATACAGATACAAAGTAGATTTCTGGAGCCCAAGACCCTGCTTTTAATATCTTTGCTTGTTTGACTGATGTGAAGGAAATAGCCTCTAATCATGTAGCAGAGGATTCCAAGCTTTCTGTGTTATGAGGAAGCAGAAGATTCATGCTACACTCTACATATAGCTGCTTCAGCAGCAGCCGTCTGAGCATGTGACATGGTCAAGCAGCAGTCATAGAAGTCTGATGAAATATGTAAATTATGTCCCTCAAGTGATGTAAGTAGTCAATGCAAATCAGGAGAAAAGTCATTCTGAGGCAGACGGTGTGACTGGGGAGAAAGGGCCATTAGTAACTGGCTGCCCTGAGTTGCTCTGGAGGGCTAAAAACAGCCTCCTGTCTGCTCCAGAACTGGGCATAAAGCCCCCAAGACCTTGCGCTTAGTGGAGTTTGGGCACAGCAATGAATTAGGCCTCTTAAGTCAAATCTCCATTTTTGAAAATTTAGCCTCAGAGACTTAGAAATTCTTTACTTGGTATCCTCAGAAGAGGAATGATTGAATTTCCTTATATAATATGATCATCAGGTGGTGATCTGGCTGTATTATACAAGCAGCATAGCCCCCACCCCCAATTGTGATCTTGAAGGCAATAGGCGTATGCCAGCTTCCACCATGGGATGTCCTGATGAAATTTAAGAATTTTGCCCTGTTGTTTTAGATTTACACCTGTGTAACTCCATTGGCTTCAGCTCACTCTACCGACTTCTAGTCAGTGACATTACTTTGGATTTAATCTGAGAACAGAATTTGGCCCATCATCTGTTCCTTGCCTGTGCATTGTTATTGTCAGATATATGTCATATCATTTGATTTTAAAACAATAATGCAAACAACACTTGGAAATAAAGTAGAAGCAAGGAACAGACTAGGGGCTGAAATCTGCTTACATTTAACTCACATTCTCATCTCTGCTAGGGAGCCTGAAAGGCATGAGTAGGATAAAATAGTCAGAGGAGAATTGCATAAATATTGGAGGTTCGATAAAAGGAGAATGAAAGCTTGAGTATTGGAAGAGCTACAGGATGTGCATGCCAGATTCTCAGCTAGTGTAAATGGGCGTAGCTAATCTGATTTATACCTGCTGATGATGTGCCCCAGAGGTCTAGGCAAGCCGGAATGCAGACTATTGATTTCAAAATGATTTTAATGGGGGAAGCAAAGATGCAAAAGTAGCTTGTAAACCTTACAGATCTAAATCTCCTAAGAAAAATCTATCCCTATCAAGCCCCATTAGTCCCAGTAAGAAGGACCAACCCTCATTTTATTATTGATCCAGATAGAAAAAATATAGATTAATTCTGGTATAACATTGATCAATGCTGATATGCCCTGACCCACATAGAAAATGGGGATGTCTGTTGAGATATCAACGATGATGGATGAGTATGAGCCAGTGCTTCCTGATATCTGAAGATCAATGTGCAGACTATGAAAGAGAAGTCAAGTATCAGAGGGATAGCCGTGTTAGTCTGAATCTGTAAAAAGCAACAGAGGGTCCTGTGGCACCTTTAAGACTAACAGAAGTATTGGGAGCATAAGCTTTCGTGGGTAAGAACCTCTGATCTGAAGAAGTGAGGTTCTTACCCACGAAAGCTTATGCTCCCAATACTTCTGTTAGTCTTGAAGGTGCCACAGGACCCTCTGTTGCTTTTTATGAAAGAGAAGGTGGATCAGGGAGCAGAACTGTGTCCTAAGAAATGCATTTTTTTTCATGCCACGGAACGTGCTGAAGTGTAAGTGTAGTGTCTAGGGAAAGGGTAGTGCAATTAGATCAGAATAGAGATGGTCTAACTTGTCTAGCTGACCTGAGTGAAGGAAAGGGTAGAAGTGTCACCACCCAGGAAGACAGATAAACATGCTACTTCCTGAAATGGTCACCCACTTCAAGAAGGAAATATTCTCCAACACCCCCGCAGGTCTTGCCCAAGAGGAAATCATAAACAGCCTTAGGAAATACAAAGGGCAAGTGGAAAAAATAAGCACATACCATCACTAATCTGTAGAAACGTTTACTTATAAGGGCCTCTATAGGGTTGTGATTGTGCTTAGATACCAAGGGATAGGTACTTAAGATTAGATAGAAAATGAGGCCTGAAATCTCCCAGCTCCAGAAATTCTAGAGTCACTTTCTTGGCTTTGGAAAATGGACTGACAATCTCCTGGGTTTAAAGTAATTCAGGAAGATGAGAGCCAATGCCTTTCTCTACAGACACCACCAAATCCACTTCCTCCCTGTTCCTTATGGCATCATAGGTGCACCTTTTTCTAGCTGTGTAGCCCATAACGTTTTAAAATTAGGGAGAAGATGGTCGCAACCTGTTATGCTTTATCCCAACTTTGGACTTCTCAAGGACTGGAGTCTGCAAGGTGCTGAGCACTTACAACTGCCATTGAAATCTACGGGAGCTGAGGACACTCAACCTCTTGCAGGACTGGAATCTAAGTTGTCTGTTTAGCTCTTGTCTGGGCAAACTTTGGGCACTCATGCTTCACATCTATCTTAGGAAAACTTCCAGCAGCTAACTTCTCACTTCTTATGAAAACGTCTAATAAACACTGGAAAAGTCTCAGTTAAGTTCACCGGCGCTTTTTGTTTCCAGGGAGAATTTTCACCCTCACCAACTTGCAAAGGCTCCTGCGTGTGATGGATCTAAGCTTTCACTTAGACAGAGATGCTGATTTTATGCCGTGCACCAAATAACGACATTCCTGCAGGAGGACTTC
This sequence comes from Trachemys scripta elegans, assembly GCF_013100865.1. Taxonomy (NCBI): domain Eukaryota; kingdom Metazoa; phylum Chordata; order Testudines; family Emydidae; genus Trachemys; species Trachemys scripta. The sequence continues at coordinate 7,763,703 of NC_048308.1, read as the reverse complement.
TCCCCGCCTTGCACGCTTCACCTCCTGACCCCTTTTCAGGTGGGAGTTAAAGTATAACTAAATGGCTTTGTAGCTCAGTACAACTGCAGCCTGGGGCTATCTCTGAATTTTCCCCAATTAAAACAGAGAATAGAAGCACTTAGGACAATGGATCAAATCCCAGGGAGATGTGGTGTTGCAGGAAGAGAGGCGCTGCGGCTCTATTTCTGACCGGGCTTCACTTTGTGTTTGGTCCTTGATTGGTCTATCAATAACAAGAGCTTAAGTTAAAGAACTTCAACGTCTGCCCTCTAGGAATTGGATTTGTACCATCTCTTCCCCCGCAAGCTCTTTTCCCATTGGACAGCTTTCCTTAGATTGTCAGGGCACTGGGACATGAGCCGTCTCTTTATTCTCTGTCGCTACAGTGAATATATGTGTATATATATGAATATATATACAGCACAATGGGACCCAGGTGCTACCACAATGCAAATATTACATATTCTTGTTAATATATTTGTATTGAGATCCTGTCTGGAAGGCCTGATCCTAGATAGAGGCTCGTGATGCTAGATGCTGTACAAACACATAGTAAGAGATGGTCCCTGCCCTGAAGAACTTACAATCTAAATAGACAAGACCGACAAAAGAGGAAATAGGGAAAACAGACACACAGAGTCCACCGGATGGTGATAACTTCCAGTGGCTAAGGGATGAACTGGACTTTCTCTTATCCTATTGTCTGTTGGAACCATTCAGTCTTCCTTATACTGCTTTTTTTCTTATGTACAGTGAAAAAATTAATGGGGAGAATCTAAAATCTGACCTTTTAATGGAGGTAAATCAATGATTTTCTTGTAAATCAGTTGCAATTTACTGTATCCGATTCTCCAGGTGGGGATTGCATGTTGGCATATGAAGATATAGTTTCATTATTGGCAGAGAGAGTTTGTTCCTCCTGTTTTGTTTGGACAGGTGCAATGGTTCTGTTCTCAGAAAATGTTGTGTAAACATTTGGTACCAGGACATAAAGTTCTTTCGGCTTTTGCTTTCTGATTACAACTCTCTATCAAACCTGCTAAGCCCCTTAAATCCTGCCTCTCCCATATCTGAGCACCTTTTGGGAGGGACATGTTTCAGGTGGTAAAGCAACATAGTATAAATCCAAATTAATCACCCTCTGGGGATTGCAACTTCATCCATTTAAGCTTGAGGAAACTGCAGGACAGCGGGTCACTTCCTGTCTCTGCTAGTGCTGTTTGGTTAGCGAGAATTATCTGCAAGGCTGGGTTGGTAGCAATGCATCTGACACAGGGATGCCTAAATCTTTGCAAGAGGTGGAAAAAAAAGTTACTATTTATTTTAATTGGAAGTTTGCAATTTGTGGCGTATTCTGTCTAAGATACTTACATGGGCCCTATTACCTTAGTATCTGAGCGCCTCACAAGCTTTAATGTAGTTCTCACAGTACCTCTGAGATAGTGAAGTGCTGTTATCCCCATGTTACTGAGACACAGAATCTAAGGCCCAGATCACCAAAGGGAATTAGCTGCCTAAAGGCCTTTTGAGGACCTGGCCCAAAGGTACATCTACACTGCAGCTGGGCGTCAGCCACCCAGCAGATGGACTCATGATAACGAGCCTTGAGCTAGAGTGTTTAAAAAAATATCAATGTGGATGTTGCAGCCCTGGTGGTGGCTTGGGCTAGCCAGCTGGGCCCATGCTTGGGTGGCTACCACCAGCGGAGGCGTGGGTTAGCCACTGGTGTTGCAGTATCCACACTGCTACTTTTAGAGTACAAGTTTGAGTTCAGTAATGTGAGTCTGTCTACCCTGACTGGGAGTCTTGCTGCCAGCTGCGATGTAGGTGTATCTTAAGAAACTTGCCCAAGGTCCCGCATGAAGTCAGTGGCAGACCAGGGACTTTAGCCCTAGGATTTGGGAAACATAGGTTCAGTGCTGCAACCACTGGATCAAAAATATTGTGAAGTATAGTAAAAGTTGCAGAGAAATCTCTCAAACCACAGAGTCTGGTTCTATTTTTGGCTGCACTGATAACCGCAGAGACAAGTGGAAAAGTTACGGCAGGATGTGAGGGTTTGATGTGGAGGATTTTGCTGTGTCCAGCAGTTACACCTACACTAACAAGAATGGTGGGAGTCCCCCTCAAATTCTCAATTCTTGCTGTATAATGTACACCTGTGTCTAATGCAACCAGCTCTGGGCAGGTAAGGCCGCAGCTGTGAAACCGTACAGCAACATTATATAAAGGTTTTAGAACAGGAAGATAATACAGTTCTGATTGTCTGATTGAAACAACAGGACATTTTGGTAAGAAGAAGAAAACTGCCCATGCCCCAGAGCTAACACTACTTTCGTAGAATCTCATTTAATTTTGTATTAATTTGCAGGTTCTTCCTCCTGGAACAAATCCCTATTCTCTTTTCTAGAGCACATTGTGCTGTAATAGTATTATTTTTGGCTGGGTATGCACTATGGCGTATATTCTCACGATTAAAGACATTTTGTTTCTTAAGACCTCAAGCTATCTCTCTTTTTTCCTTCTGGGTACATATTTTCTAGGCCTGAACTTTCCTGTATTTGCATGTGCCTCTTTTCCATTTAGACTAAATCAGTCTTAGAAGAGTGTGTGCTTCCCTCCCTTCCCCCACCAAATTTGCATCTGGGTGAAGAACCAGTTTGTCCTCATGCAATTGATGGCAAAACTGAAATGCTGTGTGTGTAGTGGTGGGGGGAGGAATTAAGTTTCCCTTGGCACCTGGTCTGGACCTTCAAGCTGCAATCACAATGTGTCTTGCGGAGCAGAGAAAGATATGAGCCAAACGAGCCCCTCACATCCAAACAACCCTAAGCTTTGCAGATGTTCAAAAATCACAGTCTGAATTTTTATTTCCAGCTAAAACTAAGTTTCATAATGTTCCTTGCTGCATTTGTTTGGGAAGGGGAAATTTTGGCTCATTCTCTGCAGTGCTGAATTAAGATTGTTGCAGCACTTCGTGATTTTAATGAGCTAGAAATCTTCATATGGTGCTGGTTATCTTGTTTTGATTTTTTTGTTTGTATGTTTTTGTAGGTGACTGAGTTACAGAGATCTGAAATATCAGTTGCTAGAACCACTCTGCTGTGTCTCTGATTCTAGACTATTTGTATTTGTATGGCAATACTCCACAGGGATCTTTGCAGAGATATGTTGAAATGATTAAACATATTGGGCCAAATTATTTCCTCTTATGTCTGTGGATGCCTGAGAGACACGAAGCACAGTGCAACAGTTGTGTACTCAGTGCGACGGGGAGATTTCTCTGCTCCACTGCCCAGAGGATAGGGCATCAGGAGAGAGGTATTTCCTCTAGATATGAGAAATAAGATTCCTCATTTAAAAAGGGGAGTGAGGAAAAATGGAAGAGATGGCAGGGATAGCATCATGCGGTGTCACAAACCTGTCAGACCCAGGGACTGACAATAACACAGGGGTTGCAGAGGAAGAAACCCAAAATGAAGCGTGGGCCGCTCTACTAGGTAGAGGCTTGGCATATTGTATCTATCTCTGAAGAAGACCCGATGGTTCTCTCCTTTATTCTTTGGCAACAAAATGTGCATCTTGTTTCCAATAAAGCAGAGGTTCTCAACCTTTTTCTTTCTGAGCCCTTCCCACCCCTCAACATCCTATAAAAACTCCATGTCTCACTTGTGCCACAATAATAGGTTTTCTGCATATGAAAGCCAGGGCCAGCACTGGGGGTAGCAAGCAGGACAATTGGCTGGGGCCCCATGCCACAGGGGCCCCCACAAAGCTACATTGCTCAGGCTTCAGCTTCAGCCCCGGCTGACGGGAATCAGGGACTGGCTTCAGTCCCATGCGGTGGGGCGTCAGTGTTCTGCTCTGGGCCCCAGCGAGTCTAATGCTGGTCCTGCTTGGAGGCCCCCCTGAAACTTGCTTGAGGCCTCCTAGGGGCCCCCGGACCCCTCGTTGAGAACTACTGCAATAAAGGATTATCTAACTGAACCAATTCAAATCAATGGGGTTGCATTCCTATATCTGAGAGCAGAATTTGGCCATCAAGATGAATCTTATGGAGCGGGCTTTGGGTCCAACTGATCCTTGAGTGGACACCTGGCTTCTCTGCCTTCCGTTATAGGCGGTGGTGGTAAGCTTTGCTTGTTTGGTTGGTTCCCTGAGGGAAGCAGAGGAGTCATGGTTAGGTTGTTTGCCATCACTACTCCTATTGTGAGGCTGTTCTAGAACCTCGCTCCTCTGAGTGTAGAAACCTGCTAATTTTCAGCCAAAATTTATTCATGGCCAGTTCATACCCATTGGTTATTGTGCCAACATTTAGCTGAAGTAACTCTTCTGCCTCCCTCATGTTTAACCTCCTTTCCCCCCACAGCTCTATTTATAGAGAGAAATCATATCCCCTTTCTGCCTTCGCTTTGCTAGGCTTAAATAAGCCAAGCTATTTTAGTCTCCTCTCATAAGATATATATTCTGCAGTCCCCTGATCATCCTTGTAACTATTCCCTGCATCTGTTCAAATTTGAATTAATCTTTCTTGAACGTAGGGGACCAATAATCCAGGTGAAGTTTTACTAGTGTCTTCTACACTGGCATTAATACTTCCCTATCTCTATCGGAAATACCTCCCCTGATACATTCTAGAGTTGCATTTGCATTTTTAATGGCCATGTTATACTGATGGCTCATAGTCCTCCTGTGATTGACTAATAAACCCAGAACACTGCTTGGTTGTGGTCTTCCAAACAATTCTGTCATAAAGGGTTTAATCTTGCTCCCTTTGAAGACATTGGGAGATTTTTTCCAATGTGCACAGACTTGTGCATTTGTGAGGGAAGAGAATTGAACAATAGTCCCATGGCTAATCATATTACCGATGCATCCCTCAGCATGGTAATCAGCAGAATATTATTTTGAAGGTGCTATTTCTAGATGAAGCCTGAAGAGAGAGTGGTTAAAATAGTTTCCTACACTACAGGAGAGGATGAAGTTAATCTGGGATGTGTTATCTAAAACCATGTGCCAATAAGGACCTTTTCTCTGCTTTCCTCAACTCAGTCCTATACTGCGAATGCTAGGTCACATCGATATTAGAAAAGAGGATAATGTTCATTAGACCTCAGCCAGCTGAATTGAGGTAAAAGGTGTTCATCCATGTCTATATTAGGGGAAAGGTCGGGGTTAGGGAACACACTTGGACTTCTGTAGTGTAGACAGCCCTTGATAGTGCATATGTACCAAGAAAGAATTGAAAATGTGCCATCCATTGGCTCTGGATGGTTCAACAATATCTTCAGGGCATGATGTTCTTCAGGAAGTCTTTTGCTGGACAGTTCCCAGTGACATTGGAAGTAGACACAAAAGGTGACAACAGAGGTAGTAGAATTCTCCTAACTCACTTTGACTGAAGTTTAAGGAACCCACAGGGACAAGACCAGCAACTGGGGCAGTGATCAACATTCAGTTGAAATTCTCACACTGAAAATTATTCTTCAACTGGAAGTCATTGAGCTCTGTTCTAGATTCAAGTCTTCTGTTCCCTGACTGGCTTCAATATGTTTCAGAGCAAGGTATCACATCAGTTTCCCCCTATGAAGAAATGATTGGAGCTGCAATTTCAGGTACTAATAGAATACTACCAAAGCCTTTCTGTGTATTAAGGGACTCTTTCAACCCAGTAATGCAGCTCTCTTGACCTACATGTGATAAACTCTAGTCAATATTTCTCTTATAAAAACTTTGAAAACAAAATTGCATCTAATTTTTCCTTCATCTTTTGTCAGCATGGCACTGGGTCTATTAAAATTATTGTTGGCCTAGTGGTCTTTTGTGGGTTTTGGTTTAAGATACTCAAGAGGAGTTTCAAGTCTATTGGGGAATTTTTCTGTTCCCGCTTGTTCAGTTTTTGGACCCCAGAAACATACTTTACCTGCCAAGACCTATTTGTTAGTTTTATACTGCTGTCCATCACCATAGTATCTGAGCTCCTAAACTGCACAGACACAAAGATGATTCACCTTTTTGGGTGGTATATAGAATGGAATGTATGTGGGTGTGACATCCACAATTAGTAGCTTTGACTGTCTTCTTGTATGACGATGGAAGTCGTGACGAATACAGTATTTGGTTATGTAACCAAATACTGGGTCAAAACCCTGATTCAAACACCATCAGATTTTGGACCTAGTGCCAAAGATTGTGGCTTATGCCCACCTTTATATGTAACAGTGTTTCTGGGACTTGGTTTCCAAATAGAAACAGGAACAAATATGGAAATCAGGAGTGCCATCTATTGGCAGTGACATAGAATTGAACATGATTCTAGCTAGCATGGACATTCACAGAAGATAGCAGAAAGCCCCTTTGCTCCAGTAAATTGGCTTTAAACTTTGCAAGGTCAGACTGTCAAGAGACTTCCAAATCTTTCTTGGTTTTGCCAGGGACAAAAATGCAGAGAAAACAGACTGTTATTATATTTAATTGCTTTTGCTCTGGTTAAAATAGATGATAAAACAAAAAGTGATTATTTTTGAAGCCTTATAATTTGCTTCATTTCCATTCAGCTTGGCTTCAGTGTTACAAGACTGGGATCAGCTCCTATTTTACCCAGAGTGATTCAGTCATCCATAATTTTCACAAACCAAAACGTTACTCTTTCAACGGCGATTAAATTTAACAGCAGAAGCAATGGCTGTGTAGTATAAGCTTCAGGTTTGTCATAACTTCATTCCCTAGAGCCAAAGAGTTCAAATTTCAGCCAGATCAAGTTTCCTATTCATTCTTCTGAAGTAGGTGAACTAAATACCATGCTGTTTACTATGTGTAGGTCTTTCAGATGAGACCATAAGAACTGAGGTTCTGGTTCACTTTGCACAAATGCAAAAGATCCCATGGCATTTTTTGTAAAGATAGGTGCTTACCCTAGTGCCCATGGACCCACAATGGGAGTCAGAACTTCTTCTGCACCTCTGAAAACCAGGAAAATTATTTAGGTTCCTAAACATTGATAGTTTGATAGTTTTGAAAAATGTGGCCTTAAGTCTTATAACAAAGTTAGCTCTGGCAATCTATCTATCTATCTATTCTAATTTTCTGTTCCTATTCCCCTTGTTAAACGTGTTTCTGTTTGATGTCATTTAATATTTACCCTATGAGAGTGATCTCAGACCTCAGTGTTCAGGAGGCAAATTAGTGATCCACATTATGCAGTAGTGTGAATTCATTGTTTCATTTACTATTTATATAGTTTTGGTTATTCTGGCAAAGTATTACGATTTTATCCACTACAATTGGTTAATAACATAGTAAAAGCATCCTAAGTGGTTAATAACTTAGATTGGTTAATAATTAAATCACAGTGTTTTAATATGATGTGCTGCAAAGAGCCATTTGTATGTTCTGACCTGCTGTCTGAGTATCACTACCCTAAGATATCATAATGGGGTAGATCAGAGCTGGTCTGGGGCTTCTTAATTTAAATTTTCCCAATACATAAAAAAAGTGTATGGGTAAGAAATTCATTACAAATTATCAGATTTTTTTTTATCCACTCTGTTGGCTAATGGCTGAAGAGTGATTATAGGTACTGCCTGTCTTCTGACTACGGAACTGTCAAGGAGCACATAAAGCAAAGGATAGGCACTCCTATGTTTCCTTTCTTTAAGTGGATGTGCAAATATGGAATGAAATGTACATACATAATGTATGCATCCTGGTTAGATTACAAACTTAACCTTTACATTTCCTGACGCGGATTTTATCTATGCACTCTTGACATGACATTAATGTTGTGGTTTTGGTAGGGTTTTTTACATTTAGATTTAATGGATTCACAGACTAGAATTATGCTGAGAACAAGTAAACTAACTCAAAAAGGTTAACTATCCTTTTTTCTAGTAATGTATGTATTTGTAAAGAAGCTGTCATTTAAGTTACATATTAATTCAAGATTTTATTAGTACTTCATTAGTCTCCAGTAACAGATTACTTATAAATAGTAAAATATTTAGTGGCCTTTCCTTTTTAGTCTTAAAGGCTGACTATTAATGATCCATGACCTGGAGCTAAAACTTATTTCAAAAATAAAATAAAAACGACCTAAAAGCAATTAGTTAAATGCTATTTTATCAAGAACTTTGGATAAAAGACATCACACACAAGCAGTGGGTCTGTTTTCTTGGAAAGGTAAAGATTAAAAAGGATTTGCTTTCAGTTTGGAAATTTCATCAAGCAATTCTTTCTGGATGTCGGTAAAGAGTCTGAGTTATTATGTGATTTTTTTTTAATGGGAAAGAATACTTTTAAGAGAATTTTTTTTCCAATTGAGAAATGACAAATGTGCCAAACCCAATATTATACCCCGCTCATTTATTTTTTGAGCAGTGTCACAATTTCACAAATTAAATAGCCTCTGGTCATTTTTTATATACTTATCTTTAAGCAAGTGCTTAAGACTCATTGACTTCAATAGAAATTATGCACATGCTTGAGTTTTGCTGAATAGGCATAGACTTAACCCTTAAGTGCTTTGTGAACTGAGGCCTGATACACATGGTGTGCAAAGCAGGTTCTGATTCTGGGATGTGGAGTGAAGAATCGGTGGTGATGTAAAGTATTCATTTGAGATGGGGAACCTACAGAGGGTTGAGATTTCAGAGCTTTCATGTCTTTCTAAAGCCCTAGTGGGTTAATGCTTTTAGGCTTCAAAAAAGTTTAGTTAACTTAAGCTCCTCTCCATCATTGGTAGTTTTCTGCACCTCTCTACAACCAGTTACTGGTTATGGATTTGCCATCAATCTCACAAAAAAGCCTATTCTCTATATAAATAAAAGATTCATGGTGCTACCAAGATGTGAGCCTAACACTATCAAGTTTGTTGTAAGTCTATCCCTGTCTCCCATTTCCTTTCTGAAAGGAGAACCTTTTAAAGTCAAGATCTGCTTGGGTGGGGACAGGGGTCTGAATACATGACGTGTCCTTGCAGGATCAGGGCCTTAGATTATAAGCTCTTCGGGATCGGGAACTGTCGTTCCATACATCTGTACAGTCCCTAGTGCATTTTGAATGTCGTCGTCCTATATATAAATATAATAACCAATTTTGCAGACTGGCTAAGCTCAGATGAGCATTCAAGCTTTTGAAAGTCCATCTGAATTCCTGTACCTCCAAACCTTTGGAAGTTCCCCCACCGTTATTACTGACTGCCATAAACCATGTGAAAGTTGCAGAACTCATTAAAATACAAGAGAAAGTTTGGATAAACTAAATGCATCAGAATATTAGGAGGAGGAGAGACAAAGTCTCCAAAAGAGGGTTTTCTATAATTACTGTTATGCAGAGATGTGGAAAATTATTTTGCTACTACTCTCAAGTTCATTTTTTTAATAATAAAGGGTACATTTATTTAATAAAAACTGAAAATATCTTGTCAGTGGTATGAGAAATCATCCTGATTCTGATGTATACAAAAATTGATGTGATTTGCAATGATGGAACAAATAGAACCCTAGGCTTGCCCTTTAGATATCTAGGGTGAGATCCACTCTGGCCTCTTTATGCTGGGGGAAAGGGTTAAAGTGCCATAAACTGTCTCTAAAAGCCCCTCGTATGCATGGAGGGAGGATTCCTTCAGTGCACGTATTGCTGAAGTCACCCTGTCCTAAACCCCACAGGCGCAGGAAATATAGGTGTGGGGAGGTGCTGCACCCCCAGGTTTTATGCAGGGCCATTGGCCCAGCACACCACTCCCCAGCCACTGGATCCGCGCATAAAACCTGGGGGTGTTTCCCGCGCCTATGCCCTGCTCCTGGCCCTCTGCCTGCACTCCGCTCCCCAACTTCTCATCTCACCTAGGGCTCGGGTCCTGGCCGCTGGCCTGACCCCTGCTCCCAGGCCTCCGCTCCAGGGGCCTGCCCCACTCCCAGCCCTGCTCCTGGGAACCCGGCCCCTGGCCCCATGCCTGGCCCCACAGCCGGGGCTCTGCTCTTGGCCCCGCACGTGGGGCCCCAGCTGCCAGCCCCTGCCCATGGCTCTGATCCTGGCCCCACTCCCACCCCCAGCTGTGGTCTCGGCCCCCTTACTCTCTCCAGCATCCACAGCAGCATGGGATCAGAAGGACACAAAGGTGTCTTAAAAGTAATTTTAAAGCTATTTTATCCTCCACTCCTGGGCTACAATTTCTGTGCCACACCTTTAAGAGGATCAGCAGAGAATCTCACCCATAGCAATTAAGAGACTGTAAATTGCAAAAAATTGTATTTATAGCGGGATTTGAATTTGAGCCACCTTCCCACAATGTAGCTGGAAGGTGTTTAGCTTCAAAATTCCAATTCTGGCTCATTTGCAGTTATTGCTAAAAAGTCTTATGCTCTGATTATCATAGATCTCAGTCTCTGCAATATTTCAGGCTAAGAAGATTTCGTAGAGTGCTGCACCAGGTTAAAAAGTTCAGTGATATGGGTGATGCAGTTCTGGACAAAGTTTAAACACCATTAATAAAAGTAATATATGTAGTGCCTTTTATGCAGAAAGATTCTCTCTCATTTTTTGACCGCATGTATGTAGGGATAAGTCTCCTACTGCTGAAAGGCAGCCATTGCTGGGGTGAAATGGGGCAGTCATTCTTTCTGTACTAGCAAAATGCCATAGCAGGGTTTTATTTTTAAGGGAGGTTTCAGAGTAACAGCCATGTTAGTCTGTATCCGCAAAAAGAAGAACAGGAGTACTTGTGGCACCTTAGAGACTAACAAATTTATTAGAGCATAAGCTTTTGTGGACTACAGCCCACTTCTTCGGATGCATATAGAATGGAACATATATTGAGGAGATATATATATATATAAGAATAACTTCAAGTTTCCAAAGCAAAGAGCAGGCAGAACCTTAGGTCAATAGAATGTTGTTACTAAGTGTGACGTTGCAGTCTATATGGTTTTATAAAAATATGATAAGTGAATATAATGTAACTGGAATATGCTTCATGCAAAAGGTCTCTTGTTAGGTATCATTACAAAGTTTATAATCTACTGAGTGTAATCATGCTATTTGTAGAAATGTACCACCCTTGTATCTAAAACTAGAAATATGAAACATAACTCTGAGGGCCTATTGTAATTATGTAAAGTGTGGGCCATTAAGGATGGTTTGGAATTTTGATGACTCCCATTGTCTGCAGATGGCTGTATTTACCTGCGAGTCTTCCTGTATATGTGTGTGCTGGCAAGTGAGTAATGAAGTCTTGCAGTGACATGTGATCATGTCACCTGAACTGGAATCCATCTTTAACCTGGTGGTTTTCCAGTGAGGGGGGTGGAAACCCAGAGGGGCAAAGGGTTCCCGCCTTATGCAAAAGATATATAAAGGGGTGGAAGAGAACAAGGGGAGGAAGGAGCCATCATGAAGAATCCCCTAGCTATCACCTGAGCTGCAACAAGAGCTTAGGGTGACCAGATGTCCCGATTTTATAGGGACAGGCCCGATATTTGGGGCTTTTTCTTATATAGGTGCCAATTACCCCCTGCCCCCGTCCCAATTTTTCACACTTGCTATCTGGTCACCCTACAAGAGCTGTACCGGGGAAAGAATTGTGCCCAGGCCTGGAAGATGTCCAGTCTGAGAAAAAACTTACTAAAGCATCTCTGAGGGTGAGATTATCTGTATTTAGTTTGATTAGGCATAGATTTGCGCATTTTATTTTATTTTGCTTGGTGACTTACTTTGTTCTGTCTGTTACTACTTGGAACCACTTAAATCCTACTGTCTGTATTTAATAAAATCACTTTTTATTTAGTAATTTACTCAGAGTATGTATTAATACCTAAGGGAGCAAACAGCTGTGCATATCTCTCTATCAGTGTTATAGAGGGCGAACAATTTATGAGTTTGCCCTGCATAAGCTTTATGCAGGGTAAAACGGATTTATCTGGGTTTAGACCCCATTGGGAGTTGGGCATCTGAGTGCTAAAGACAAGCACACTACTGGGAGCTGTTTTCAGGTAAACTTGCAGCTTTGGGACAAGTGATTCAGACCCTGGGTCTGTGTCTGGAGCCAGACGGGAGTGTCTGGCTCAGCAAGACAGGGTGCTGGAGTCCTGAGCTGGCAGGGAAAACAGAAGCAGGGGTAGTCTTTGCACATCGCGTGGCAGCTCCCAAGGGGGTTTCTGTGATCCAACCCGTCACACTAAGAACCTGGGCCACTTGTGGTCTTCATTTTTAGTCTCACCTCCATGATGGTAGCTCCAACTGCATATGGTCTACTGGCACCATTGATGTAGCAGTAACACTCGGAGGAGAGTGCCACTTGCTCAGTCCCCAAAGCTGTGTGTGGTAGCAGCTGGGATTTCCTTAGGGAATTCTGTTAGGTACTTTACCTAGGAGAGAGCTACCAGCCCTACAACTAGCAGCTTCTTCGTCCTAGGAGTAATGAGGTTTATGCTCCAGTCACAGTAGAAGAGAATACATGTATTTCAATAAAAAGCCACAGAGAGTCCTATGGCATCTTATAGACTAACAGACGTCTGACGAAGTGGGTATTCACCCATGAAAGCTTATGCTCCAATACATCTGTTAGTCTATAAGGTGCCACAGGACTCTGTCACTTTTTACAGATCCAGACTAACACAGCTACCCCTCTGATACATGTATTTCAATGGCATCTTGTCAACCACCCACTGATTCAGTATCCCATCTATGTACTGACCAGGCCCAGCTCTGCTTAGCTTATGCGATCTGACAGCATCACAACTCAAGATGTTATGGCTGCAGAAGAAATCACTAAGAGACCGTTGACATAAGGGAGAGAAACATAGCTGTATGAGACTGGGACTCAAATTCTTCTTTTAAAAACAGTGTTCCAATGCTATTTTGCCCCTTGTGAGACTGTAATTTCTTTTAGTGAGTCAGGTTTCAGAGAAATAATAAATCTGTCATATTGTTCTTGTTTTCTGTTTCCTTATTTATTACTGTAGATAAACATCTCTTTGTGAACCTGGCCTAGTTTCATTGTTTTGCCTTGATTTATAATCTGACTATTTGCATAAGTGACTAGCTTTCATTCTCACATTTTGTAGTGTATTCAGTAAGTTCTCATTACAGAACTCTTTTTACCTGATCACTATAGAAATGAAGTGAGTTCCCAGACAATAATGTAATAAAACATGCAAAGTTAGCTTAAACATATTTCCTATTGTATCAGTATATGACCAAACAATACGTTGAACTATTCTCTCTACAACTTTCCTTATCTTTATGGTGGGCATTTAGTGAATTGTATAGCAATACTGAGCATTACTCACCACCATCAATTAGAGGATAATCTCAATCACAGAATCACATATGGGCCTTGAGATGACTCAGGAGTCCAATCCTGGAGCCACAGATCCGCCCGCAATAGGTACAGACATTTCCTGGTGGGTCAGCTGGTTCTTTTTTTCCTTCCATTGCTATCCGCTGAAAGACTGGCATCTTGAAGGCTTCCATGTTTATCTTGCCAAGACTTCATTTCCAGCTCTGCCAACTCAATCTGGGATTGGAAAGCCAATCTGGGTTCTTTCTGGCTTTTGCATCGTCACCAGGAGTAAAGATTCTGACAGCAGAATTTAATTTATTCTGCTAATACTGCACAAGCTAAAGAGAACCCATTAGAACATGGGAATTAGAATCATAGAATATCAGAGTTGGAAGGGACCTCAAGAGGTCATCTAGTCCAACCCCCTGCTCAAAGCAGGACCAATTCCCAGCTAAATCATCCCAGCCAGGGCTTTGTCAAGCCGGGCCTTAAAAACCTCCAAGGAAGGAGACTCCACCACCTCCCTAGGTAACGCATTCCAGTGTTTCACCACCCTCCTAGTGAAATAGTTTTTCCTGATATCCAACCTGGACCTCCCCCACTGCAACTTGAGACCATTGCTCCTTGTTCTGTCATCTGCCACCACTGAGAACAGCCGAGCTCCATCCTCTTTGGAACCCCCCTTCAGGTAGTTGAAGGCTGCTATCAAATCCCCCCTCATTCTTCTCTTCTGGAGACTAAACAATCCCAGTTCCCTCAGCCTCTCCTCATAAGTCATGTGCTCCAGACTCCTAATCATTTTTGTTGCCCTCCGCTGGAGTCTTTCCAATTTTTCCACATCCTTCTTGTAGTGTGGGGCCCAAAACTGGACACAGTATTCCAGATGAGGCCTCACCAATGTCGAATAAAGGGGAACGATCACATTCCTCGATCTGCTGGCAATGCCCCTACTTATACAGCCCAAAATGCCGTTAGTCTTCTTGGCAACAAGAGCACACTGTTGACTCATATCCAGCTTCTCGTCCACTGTGACCCCTAGGTCCTTTTCTGAAGAACTGCTTCCTAGCCATTCGGTCCCTAGTCTGTAGCAGTGCATGGGATTCTTCCGTCCTAAGTGCAGGACTCTGCACTTGTCCTTGTTGAACCTCATCAGGTTTTTTTCGGCCCAATCCTCTAATTTATCTAGGTCCCTCTGTATCCGATCCCTACCCTCTAGTGTATCTACCATGCCTCCTAGTTTAGTGTTATCTGCAAACTTGCTGAGAGTGCAATCCACACCATCCTCCAGATCATTAATAAAGATATTAAACAAAACCGGCCCCAGGACCGACCCTTGGGGCACTCAGCTTGAAACGGGCTGCCAACTAAACATGGAGCCATTGATCACTACCCGTTGAGCCCGACGATCTAGCCAGCTTTCTATCCACCTTACAGTCCATTCATCCAGCCCATACTTCTTTAACTTGGTGGCAAGAATACTGTGGGAGACCGTATCAAAAGCTTTGCTAAAGTCAAGGAATAACACATCCACTGCTTTCCCCTCATCCACAGAGCCAGTTATCTCATCATAGAAGGCAATTAGGTTAGTCAGGCACGACTTCCCCTTGGTGAATCCATGCTGACTGTTCCTGATCACTTTCCTCTCCTCTAAATGTTTCATAATTGATTCCTTGAGGACCTGCTCCATGATTTTTCCAGGGACTGAGGTGAGGCTGACTGGCCTGTAGTTCCCCGGATCCTCCTTCTTCCCTTTTTTAAAGAGGGGCACTACATTAGCCTTTTCCCAGTCATCTGGGACCTCCCCCGATCGCCATGAGTTTTCAAAAATAATGGCTAATGGCTCTGCAATCTCACCCGCCAACTCCTTTAGCACCCTCGGATGCAGCGCATCCGGACCCATGGACTTGTGCACGTCCAGTTTTTCTAAATAGTCCCGAACCACTTCTTTCTCCACAGAGGGCTGGTCACCTTCTCCCCATGCTGTACTGCCCAGTGCAGCAATCTGGGAGCTGACCTTGTGCGTGAAGACAGAGGCAAAAAAATCATTGAGTACATTAGCTTTTTCCACATCCTCGGTCACTAGGTTGCCTCCCTCATTCAGTAAGGGGCCCACACTTTCCTTGATTTTCTTCTTGTTGCTAACATACCTGAAGATACCCTTCTTGTTACTCTTAACATCTCTTGCTAACTGCAACTCCAAGTGTGATTTGGCCTTCCTGATTTCACTCCTGCACGCCTGAGCAATATTTTTATACTCCTACCTGGTCATTTGTCCAATCTTCCGCTTCTTGTAAGCTTCTTTTTTGCATTTAAGATCAGCAAGGATTTCACTGTTTAGCCAAGCTGGTCGCCTGCCATATTTACTATTCTTTCTTCACATCGGGATGGTTTGTTCCTGCAACCTCAATAAGGATTCTTTAAAATACAGCCAGCTCTCCTGGACCCCTTTGCCCTTCATGTTATTCTCCCAGGGGATCCTGCCCATCTGTTCCCTGAGGGAGTCAAAGTCTGCTTTTCTGAAGTCCAGGGTCCATATTCTGCTGCTCTCCTTTCTTCCTTGTGTCAGGATCCTGAACTCGACCATCTCATGGTCACTGCCTCCCAGGTTCCCATCCACTTTTGCTTCCCCTACTAGTTCTTCCCTGTTTGTGAGTAGCAGGTCAAGAAAAGCTCTGCCCCTAGTTGGTTCCTCCAGCACTTGCACCAGGAAATTGTCCCCTACACTTTCCAAAAATTTCCTGGATTGCCTCTGCACCGCTGTATTGCTCTCCCAGCAGATATCAGGGTGATTAAAGTCTCCCATGAGAACCAGGGCCTGCGATCTAGCAACTTCTGCTAGTTGCCAGAAGAAAGCCTCGTCCACCTCATCCCGCTGGTCTGGTGGTCTATAGCAGACTCCAACCACGACATCACCCTTGTTGCTCACACTTCTCAACTTTATCCAGAGACTCTCAGGTTTTTCTGCAGTTTCATACCGGAGCTCTGAGCAGTCATACTCCTCTCTTACATACACCGCAACTCCCCCACCTTTTCTGCCCTGCCTGTCCTTCCTGAACAGTTTATATCCATCCATGACAGTACTCCAGTCATGTGAGTTATCCCACCAAGTCTCTGTTATTCCAATCACATCATAGTTCCCTGACTGTGCCAGGACTTCCAGTTCTCCCTGCTTGTTTCCCAGGCTTCTTGCATTTGTGTATAGGCACTTAAGATAACTCATCGATCGTCCCTCTTTCTCAGCATGAGACAGGAGTCCTCCCCTCTTGTGCTCTCCTGCTTGTGCTTCCTCCCAGGATCCCATTTCCCCACTTACCTCAGGGCTTTGGTCTCCTTCCCCCGGTGAACCTAGTTTAAAGCCCTCCTCATTGTTGTACTGGAGCAGAGAAATCGTACACCTAGTTCACTGTTCGGCTCTGACAGGGGGCTAGTACCAGCTGCTTCCAAGGAAAGTATAAAACTCGCTTAGTGGACAATCAGGCCACAACATGGGGGGAATTTCACAACCCAGGCTTCTGATGGTTGGCCTACATCCTGCAGCATCCCTACAAGCACTCAGGGCTGACCATGAGGATTCACAGATCCACCCTATTGCCATGGTGGGCCCACTACCTTGGAGGAGGATGTTAGGCCAGTGTGCGGCTGTGGAGTGAAGAAAGACAGTAGGTTACCAGGCATCTGGTTTTCGATTGGAACCCCCGGTCGAAAAGGGACCCTGGCGGCTCCAACCGGTCTGTTAAAAGTCTGGTCAGCAGTGCAGCAGGGGCCCAGGACTAAGGCAGGCTCCCTACCTGCTCTAGCTCCGTCTGGCTCCTGGAAGCGGCTGCCAGGTCTTTGTGGCTCCTAGGCTCATGGGTGGCCAGGGAGGCTCCGCGTGCTGCTCTCGTCCCCTCGGCCAATGGGAGCTGCGGGGGTGGCACCTGCAGGCACGAGGGCAGCACACAGAGCTGTCCTGGCCGCCCATGCGCCTAGGGGCGCAGGGACCTGGTGGCTGCTTCCTGGAAATACCCTGAGCCCCCCCCCCCCCACACCCCATCCCCTTCCCCAGCCAGGAGCCCCCTACTTCACCCCAAACCCTTCATCCCCACCCCAGACCCCAACCCCCATCCAGAGCCCACACCCCCTCCCACACTCCAAACCCCTTGGGCCCAGCCTGGAGCCCACTCATGTACCCCAAACCCCTCATCCCTGGCCCCACCCCAGAGCTTGCACCCCCAGCAGGAGTCCTCACAACCCCACACACACCCCAACTTCCTGGCTCAGCCTGGTGAAAGTGAGAGAAGGTGGGGGAGAGCCAGCGACAGAGGGAGAGGGGATGGAGCAAGCAGGGGAGGGGCCTTGGAGAAGAGGCGGGGCCTCGGGGTAGGGGTGTTCTGTTTTGTGCCATTAGAAAGTTGGTGACCCTCAAGACAGTGGTGATACTAGTGCCTCCCAAAGAGTTCTGATTTGCTGGGCTGGCAACAGGGCGTGTGGGGACACAGGAAGACAGGCTGCTCTAGTGGTTACAGGACAGAGCGTGAGTCCCTCCTCTGACACAGCGTCCCTCTGTGGCCTTGGTTAAGTCATAAACTCTTTGCCTCGGCTTCCCAGTGGGTAAAATGGGGACAGTAGCTCAATGGCCCCACAGGGGAGTTGTGCTGATCAGTGTTTCTGAAGGGTGGCTGTCCATCAGACGGTGCATGCAACCTTCCTGGACAAAGGGCCTATCAGCTCTAGCTCATTTGGAGTCCTGTGGAAAGTGGTTTTGGAAGTATTGCCAATTATTCACTGATTCCAGCACAGGCACCAGGCAGTCAGGCTCTGTTTACAGCTGTAGCAGGGAGTCCAGAGCTCCACCCCCCTTCTAAGTTAGAATCAAATTAATTTGAATTTGGGGTTTCCTCAGAAAATGCCCTGGATGACCCTCCCCGAGATCCCTAGGCCCATCATGTGAGTGTAGCAGACAAGAAGCTGTTATATGGGGGCGGGGTAAGGCGACTAAAAATCCCTTCACAGACCCATCTGAAATCACAACAGCCCTCCCGTAGACTGACCAATTTCACATGGGCTGCCTGGGGGTGAGGGGGAGTTTGAGGATTAAGGTTTCCAAAGTACTTTTGCAAAGATGAAGAATGGGATTTTCAGGTGCACTCGGGGTTGGTCTAACTTCGTTCCCATTGTCGTTAATGGCTGAACTGTTGACTTCAATGGGAGCAAAGTTAGGCCAGTGCCGAGTGCTTTTGAACATCCCACTGAGAAGTGCTGCCAATAGAGAAACTCTCAAAATGTCGTCGCATGTCCCACAGGTCCCACTCTGCATCAGGCAGGCAGATAAACATGCCGGTGAGCAGGAAGAAGAGTTCTTGGCATGAAGTTCTCTTCCAATGGCTCGCCGTGGCCTTGACTTGGCTTCCATGAGCCAGCTGATCTTGGCCACTGACTAGAACAACCCTTGCCCAAGCCAGGTCACTTCTGAGCAGCATAAACGGGCCTCCCAAAATCCTAAACACCAAGTAATGAAGGGGCGTGCAGCTTCGCCGCTCGAGGTGCTAAGGGACTGCAGCGTTCTTCCATTTCTGCTGCTCTGAGCCTGAGAGCAGGTCACTCCTGGACCTAGATCTGAGAGCAATGCTTTCCTTGCCCAGAAGTGTTTGCACTGTAACTAAAGGAATTTCAGTTACATAACATTTATTACCACCCCAAAACAAACTTCTTCCAAATTTGTAAACAGTGGATTTAAAAAGCTTAGTGCCGGAGACATGAGCAGGAATGGAATGTTCTCTCCGCACAAATTTGAATTTTAAATATACAGGGCTAGATCCTCAGCCGGTGTCGAGGGATGTAGCACCATTTGCTTCAATGCAGCTGTGCTGTTTACCCCATGTGAGGAGCTGGGCTGTAGTTTTTTAAAGCCAGCCAGTACGTTAGTTTTATGTTGGCAGTTAAGGCCTATAAAAACAGCGTTCCCAGTACCTTTCCTTACATGTACTGCACTTGTGCTAACTCATTTTATGCTTTGATTCACAAAATGATCCCTGGATGTGTAAATCCTGCTCTAATGCTTTGAACATTTAAAGCCTGCTCTACTGTTTTGGAGGATTTAAAGCATAGCTGATGTTTTAATTTTCAAAAGCCACCACCCCTAGGCTTGGAGAAACATCCCTGCGTAGGAAACACCTTGACTCACCCTCGAAACACACAATCCTGTCATCTGATGAAAAGAATTGACACATGTAAGCTGGAATAATGAGGGGTGACCTTCGAAACAGATTGTATCCTCAGTCTGCAATGTGTTCAGATGATTTTTTTTTAGCTCCCCTCTTCTTTAGTATCAACAACATTCTGGACCTTGCCAAGTTTCCTTCTAGTTCAGTGGGTAGCTAGAGCAGGGGACTGAGACAGGACTTGTGGTCTACTCCAGACCATCAATGACTCTCTATACCTCAGTTTCCCCATCTGTGAAGTGACTTCACTGGAGTTCTTCAGGCTTTGCACTGGTACACCAGAGTAGCAAGCTATATTTTATAAAATAGCATATACAGTTATGGCACCCTTTAAATAATATTAATAGTAACAAAGAAAGAAAGGTAGGTTTCATTATAAAGCCAATAACCACTTATGTTCAGAGATGGTCAAACTTTGAATGGAACAGTGTTTGTTGAAATGTTTCATTTTGATAGCATCAAAAATAACAGTAAGGTGAAAATGTTTAGTTCCATCTTTCATTTTGATTTTGTGTTAGTTTTATATTAAAATATTGATTTAAATACAGTAATTAATATTTTAATATTATGTTTTGACATTATTGACATGAAACATTTCAGCATTATCAAAATGAAATGATCTGTTGTTTCCGAATTGAAATTTTGACCTTTTGCTCTGATTCTGAATGAAAACAAATGTGGAAGTGTTAGAATTTCCTGTAGAGAGGATATTCTGTTTTCTGATCAGTTCTATTTGTGGTTGAAAAGCTTCGTCTCTGTGAAGTTTATTTTGTGGATATGAGAAAACTGACTGGGATACCATGATGAAAGAAGGTAATATTTTTAAGGCCACATTGTGAGAAGACATTTAGAGTGGGTGGGAGTACAGCTGCCGGATGCACAAACCGTAGAGAGGACAGGGGCAGTCAGAATGCCCCTGGGACAGAATTGCCAAATGTTAAAATTATTGGTGTTTTTCTTAAAGCCCCAGCTCCTGGAGTCCTGTGACTAGGTAAGAATCTCAGTTTCCAGTTAAAAAAAATAGCTTCTAGCCCTCCTCATTGCAGAGAAGAGTTTGAAGATGTGACCCAAAATGCACCCATAAAACCAGAAGTCAAATGAAAGGAGCCCCAAATATATTTTTTAAATCTCATGTATATCAAAGCCAATATCATGACTTGTTTTGCAGGGATGCGAATGACGATTTTGAATATGCCAGGGTGGGCAATATGGGGACACTGGGAGAGAAAGCTTTCTGAGGTATTTGTCTAGAAGTAAAAGGATTATCCAGTGGTTAGGGCACTAGTGTAGGATTTGGGACCCTCTGTTCAATTCCCTGCTCTGCCACAGACTTCCTGTGTGACATTGGGCAAGTCACTTAGCATCCTCTGCCTCAGTTCCCCATTGTACCATGGGGATAACAGCACTGCCTTACCTCTTAGGGCTGTTGTCTGGATGAATACATAAAAGATGGTGAGCTCTACGTGTGCTTTTTTGTGAAAAAAGCTAATATCATTCTGGGGTGTATTAACAGGAGTGTTGTATCTAAGACAGAGGAGGTAACTGTTCTGTTGTACTTGACACTGGTGGGGCCTCATCTGGAGTACTGTGTCCAGCTTTGGGTGCCACACTTGAAGATGTGGATTAATCGGAGAGAATCCAGAGGAGAGCTACAAAAATAACAGAAGGTTTACAAAACCTGACCTCGGAGGAAAGGTTAAGAAAAACTGGACATGTTTAGATTTGAGAAGAGAAGACTGAGGGGGGAACCTTAGCAGACCCCAAATATTTCAAGGGCTTTTATAAAGAGGAGGGTGAGCTATTGTTCGCCATGTTCAGAACAGGCACTTTGAACCCATGTTCCCCGAGTCCTAGGCTACTGCTCTAATCCCTGCTCCAAAAACTATTGCAGAGCATTTCAAAAATGGCAGAGAAACTCTCTAAAATCTCGAGGTCTGCAACTTACTTTTCACTGCACTGATAACAGCAGAGACCAGTGGAAATATTACGGCTGAGTGTAAGGGTCTGTTATGGAGGATGTTGTTGTGTCCAGCACTTGCGCTCACGCTAGCGTTCAAACCATGTATTTTTTAAAAAATCAATGGGCATTGGATGCCTCAGTGCATTTGAGGAGCTGGGCCTACATCACTCGGCCTAGGGTCACTCAGGAAGTCTGGAGGTTGCATTTAGCAAGCGGGTGCTTGGTGGCCTGTGATATACAGGAGAGCAGACTAGATAATTTGGTGGTTCCTTCTGGCCTTAAATACTGTGACTGTATGTGGCAAATCAGGGGATTGAACACTGGTCCCAGAGTAATGTCCCAGCCATTAGATCATCCTGCCTCTCCTATAC
Source organism: Trachemys scripta elegans (assembly GCF_013100865.1). NCBI lineage: Eukaryota > Metazoa > Chordata > Testudines > Emydidae > Trachemys > Trachemys scripta. The sequence continues at coordinate 7,741,872 of NC_048308.1, read as the reverse complement.
CCCTCACACACATCTTCCTCTCCTATATGGTAGACACCACCCCTCACACACATCTTCCTCTCCTATATGATAGACACCACCCCTCACACACATCTTTCTCTCTATCCAAAACGGATATTTTCACCTAATTTGCAATTTTTAAAAAAGTGAATAATCTTCAGCTGAGGGGCTTTTCCTCCGCAATGAATATTTCTGGACTATCCAAAGAATGATCATGTGTTAAAGACACCTTAAGTTCACATGCCTTGTCTTGCAGAACCACCTGCTGGTTGCTCTGGGCATTTCAAAACAAGCTGAACACCCAATAAGAACGCTAACCACCTTGTGATCTGGCTTTGCTTATTCCTACCCAGGCAGATCTGATTCATTCACTAGCCAAAGGGGATTGTCATCACCCTTTGAGAGGTGTAAGTAAAGTTACTTGTTGTGTTCAGCACCAGATAATTCATTTACTGATTCACAAGGTCTATGAACTTGATTCGTCTTAATGAATTTCCACTTCATTCTCATTGCACCAGAACAAAGAGATCATCCTAGAATATGATGAAAATAAGTGCTTTGCTAGGGCTACCTGGCTGTCAGAGTAAGAGCACCATCAGCACTCACTGCTCAGTCCTTCTAGTCTTGGAAATACAACAGCAGTACTTCAGTGGAGACACAATGGGTAAAATTGTCAAAAACGCCTACGTGACTTAGGGTGTCTACACAGCAATTGTGGAGTGGGACAGCAGCTCAGGTAGACATACCTGAGCTCACTTTAATCTAGCTAGCCCACAGGTTCACGCATGGAGATCTGATTGCAGGATCTGGGCCCTTGATAGCAGCTTCCCCTCACCATTTTGCAAGATTTCCATTTGATGAAGGGACAGTTCTAGTCTCCAGCAAGGAGTAATATGGCCCTTCTGGGTGGCTGAAATGGAAGTCTTCTGCTGAGATAGCCCTAGAGTAGGGCTGGTTAAAAAACTTCAATGACATTTTTGGTTTTCTGAAATGTTTTGTTACTAAATGGTGGGATTTTCCCCCCTTCCCCTCCTCTCCCCACACACAGTTTGACTATTTTCCAACTTTAGCCAACTGGAAAACAGAAACAGAGAATGACTGAAAAAGTTACAAAATCCAGGGGGATTTGAAAATCTGTCTCGGTCCCTTTCTGCATCCATAGCCTAAAAAGCTGGTCTTTCTGTGCCTCACTTTCTCACCTGTAAAATGGGGAGAAGAGCACTTCCCTACCTCGTAGGGAGGATTCGGGGGTGCCAGGCTGTTAGGGTAATGAGGGCAATAGTAGTACTTTGGGTAGATGGGGAAATTTGTCCACAGGCCAGAGACCACAAACTCCTTTCACATGGACCAATGAACCAGCCTGCTAAAGGGTGAGATGCTAAAGGGTGAGACATGGTATCCAGTCGTCCAGCCCCCAATAGCTGACAATTTTCTTTTTCTTTCTTTTCCACCAAAAGTTTCTGAGCTTTTGGAGTGACTTTTCTCTCCCCTGTTTATTATCAGCTGCCTTGTTGTGCATCAGAAGAGCCTCTCCTGTTACAACTGCCTGCGTCTCATGTTGCATGCAGCCCTCGCCTGCTTACAAGCAGCCACCAGAGGTTGCTATAGAGCAGAATAGGCAATATAGCAGTCTGGGTAAGGGTCCCAGCCTCTGCCAACTCAAGGATTTTGAGGCCTAAAATCTTTTCTAGCCCTAAAGCACCTGTCAACTGTGCCAAAGGCGAAGCCCCAGTCCTAATCCTGCAATAACTTGGAAAGTAAAAAAAATCATCAAACGGTTTAGCAATTCCAGGCATGTGGGAGTTATCTTCCATGCAATCCAGCATTAAAATCACAATATGTGCCATTTGCCACTTGTTTCATCTACTGAACCGCTAATACCAGACAAGAGGGGGGGTTGGGAGGAAAAGGCCGGCAGTACTTACAGTTCCCTTGTTCTTGGCACTCTGACAAGTTCCCCCGACTCATTTTGTGGCTGCATTCTGACTCATCCCACTGTTTCACTACTGTTCTGGTCATCAATAAATTGCCTAGGGAGGTTGTGGAATCTCCATCTCTGGAGATATTTCAGAGTAGGTTAGATAAATGTCTATCAGGGATGGTCTAGACAGTATTTGGTCCTGCCATGCGGGCAGGGGATTGGACTTGATGACCTCTCGAGGTCCCTTCCAGTCCTAGAATCGATGGATCTATAAGCCTGTAAATACCCCTTAGTGACTTATACCCGATTAACTTTGGGTTAATCCCTACTGCTGTGTAAGCATCATTTTGGAAGGCCTGGAAGTAAGTTCACCTCTGTTGAAAGACCATGATGTCTGACTTTATTCTTATTCACACCTACTTTACCCTACTGTAGCTCCATTGACCCCCGTGGTGTCAGTACAGATTGACACTGGTGTAAGTGAGAGAACTAAGGCCCAAACCCTCACAGGTACTGAGATAGTGCTCTGGTCAGCGTTGCCACATTAACCCCAAAGTGGCCTGCTGGCTCATGGAAACCTCAGCCCTGAGCTGGGTGCTTAGGCTCCCCATAATGCCTGGAGAGAGTTAGGTGCCTAAGAAGGGGATCTTTAGAAGCCAGCAAGCTGAACAAGGAGCTGCCTAAGTCAGCCAGGAGTGAAATGCTGAGGAGAGGGGCAGGGTAGAGTAGGCTCCTAACCGGCTGTACATGTGCCTCTGGGTGATGGGCCGGAGCTAGGTGCCTCCCTCTTCTTGGGATCCTCAGTTGCGCCCCTTCTCCTGGAGTTAGGCTTAGGCCAGGTCACTGCTTAGGTAGCCTATGCCCTAGCAGCTGAAAACATGTCTCCTGCTCCCAACGGATACCTCTCTCATGCCCTGAGCTGTCTCTCTGCTTTGAGCTGCCGTGCTGTCCCCTTGCCACCTACCAGTTACCTGCACCCAGCCCTCCTGCTGCAGGGCCTGAGAGGTATTGGGGCTTAGGCATACTCAGAGCAGGCCGACAGGATCAGGGCCCACTGGCAAGACAGGCATTGCCCTGCCTAGTTTGAGAATCCTGCGTTGCTGGGGCTTCAGCTTGAGCTGACGGTCCAAGCTGTTTGTTAGCTGTTGGTCGGCTTAGACGGTTTTGTGAATGCTGAAAGTGCGAGGGTATTTAGAGGCCTGTGAGTTAGGTGGCAGCCGAGTGGCAGTTTTGACTACGGCAGTGGTGCCCAAATGGTGCACTTAGGCACCTAAAGAGGTAGATAGGAGCCTAAACACTTTGGAAGTAGGGTTGCCACCATTCTAATTGCTGATAACTGGACCCCTGAGGCTCTGAGGGTTGCCAGGTGTCTTGTTTCCGACTGCACCTGCTCAAAAAAGGACCCTGGTGGCTCTGGTCAGCACTGCTGACCTGGCTGTTAAAAATCCAGTTGGCAGCGCAGACAGGCTCCCTACCTGGCTCTGCATGGCTCCTGGGCAGGGCCGGCTCCAGCATTTCTGCCGCCCCAAGCAAAAAAAAAAGCCACGATCGCAATTGCGATTGGCGGCGGCAATTGGAAAAAAAAAAAGCCGTGATCGGCGGCGGCAGTTCAGCGGCAGGTCCTTCGATCCTAGAGGGAGTGAGGGACCTGCCGTCCCTCTCCCTTGGCCCCCCCAACACCTGCTTGTTAAGCTGGTGCCTGGAGCCGGCCCTGCTCCTGGGAAGTGGCCTGCGTGGGAACCGTGGCCAGTGGGAACAGTGGGGGAGGTGCATGTGGGCGGGGGCAGTGTGCAGAGCCACCTGGCTGCCCCTGAGCCTAGGAGTTTGGAGTGACATACTGGCCACTTCCTGAGAGCCACCCAAGGTAAGCACCGCTTGGAACCCCTCAATCCCACCCCCAGCCAGAGCCTTCACGCCCCCCCCCCCCGCACCCGAACCCCCTGCCCCATCCTGGAGCCCCTCCTGCACCCCAAACCCCTCAGCCCTGGCCCCACCCTAGAGCCCGCACCCCTAGCCAGAGCCCTCACCTCCTCCCCTGCCCCAGCCCGGAGCCCCCTCCCACACCCTGAATCCCTCATTTCTAGCCCCACCCCAGAGCTCGCACCAGCAGCCCAGAGCCTGTACCCCCTCCCACACCCCTGCCCCAGCCCAGTGCAAGTGAGCAAAGGTGGGGGAGAGCGAGCAATGGGGGGGATGGTGTGAGCCGGGGTGGGTCAGGGGTGGGGCCATGGAGAAGGGGCAGGGGCAGGGGCAGGGCAAGGGTGTTGGGTTTTCTGCTATTAGAAAGTTGGCAACCCTAGGCCCCACCCCTGCTCTGCCTCTTCCCACTAAGGCCTGGCCCCCCTCACTCGCTCCTCTTCCCCCACCCTTCCCCTGTCACTTGCTGGATCGTCTCGAGGAGCCTGCCTGCAGCGCCTTCCGCTGCCCTGTGATAATCAGACTTTTGGTCTGGGTACCATTTAGGGTTGCCAGGTCTCCCAAAACCGGGCACCTGGCAACCCTAAATGGCACCCAAACACAGAAACCAAAAACTAGACTGTCTGCGTAAAAACCAGAAAGGTGGCAACCCTATCTGGACGATCTGGGTCTAAGTCCCTAGATCTCCAACCAGGTTATTTCCCTGTTCATGAGGGAATATCTGGAATAGGTTTCCAAGGGAGGTTGGGGAATCCCATCATTGGAGGTTTTTAAGACTGGGTTGGACAAACAGCTGTCAAGGACGGTCTAGGTTTAGTTGGTCCTGCCTCAGTGTAGGGGGCTGGACTTGATGACATCACGAAGTCCCTTCCAGCTCTCTATGATTCTTTTTGACATGGAAGTAAACAAAATATTCTTTCCTATACGACAGTTCCATCTGGTAATACACCTTTTATAGTGATGAATGGTCTCCAATAGCAAACCTGATAACCCCAGAATGTTTCTTGCCCACTTCACTTCTCAGCTATTCTTCCATGTCTGTGTTAAATCTGAGAAATATATGTTCCTGCCCAGGCAGTGGGGCTAGCAAAAGCTAATTTAAAGGTCCAGGACCTCTCTGATGCATGTGAGCACCCCTCAAAAGAGGAAATGTTTAGGTCAACCCAAGGGAGGAAGGCTGGTCTTGTGGCTTAATTCTCAGCTCTGGCACAAGTCACGTAGGCCCAGATTTTTAAAGTATTTAGGTATTGCTGAGCTGAATGACGCAACACCTAGTTGAATTAAGAGCCTAAATCTCATTTTCAAAAGGGACTTTGGAATGTAGAGATTTTATTTAGGGATAAATTAGAGCAGTCCTGAGGCTATTGGAAGCCCTGTTGCTTAAATTATTTAAAAATGGATTATACAAATCTCAGGGTGGAGAATATACCGTATGTGCTTACAAGGAGATATACTAGGAAAAATACTTGGCAGTTAAATAGCTTTTGTCAGCTGAGCATTTGAAAGTGCTTCACAAAAGTGAATCCCATTTTACAGACGGGGAAACTGAGTCTCACAGGGTAGGGGACTTGCCCAAAGTCACATGGGAAGCCAGTAGCAGAGTTCTGAATAGATATTAGGAATATAATCACCAGATAACACTGCCTCCAGGATGATTTTAGACACAAAGTGCAACACTGTACTTTCCATCAGAATGATGTTTATTTTAGATTAAAAGAAACAACAAAACAAGAAAGAACAAACGTAAAGTCTCCATGAGAGACTGAGAGAGAAATCATGTTTACATACATCTTGTTTGTAACACAATCTATCAACTGCCTCCCAGAATGGTAGTTGCCCAAGCAAACTTGCAGAAATTTAAAGGTACAGTATACAGAAAACAAAAATCATAACAGTTACGTAGCCACATCCATTATGTTCCCTTTGTTCAGTACAAATATTTTTAATCAAATCCATGAAAGCTTTGGAACCATTATTGGCATAGTCAATGGGCAATGTATAACCAAATCCTACTACAGTTAGATTTGCTTCTGTCATTTAACTCATTACATCAGTGCTCTCTTCAGGAAAAAATAATCCTCATATAGAGATTTATCCTGCTTCCACTGACTGCATTGGGAGCTATGTGTGATCAGCTCCAAAGCTAGAATATGGCTCATAGTCTTTATTAAAACTGCTTTGTACTTGTAGACCAAAAGGCAACTACTGTGTAAGACAGAGGAATAGGAACACAATGATAGGGATGTATTATACAGGAACACAAGGACCGGGATACGCTGTATAGAACAGACATGGGTATAAGCTGAAAAGTTTGGTTCTGGGTTGGATCCAAACTCTGCCAGAGATAGAGGGTACTTGGATCCAGGGTTCTGGTTTAGGTTCATCTTCAGTACAGAAAGCAGAAAGATGCAAACAAGAGCTTGTCAATCCATGTGTGTTCACAATCCACACATTTCACTATGAATTTGGCACAATTCTGATGTAACGTCAGCCCACGTTCAGCAGCCTCAGCGAGCCTTTCGGCAAACCAGGCACAAGTTGGGAGCCTGAAGTATGACCAGAAAGAAGGGAGGTTTCCATGGTTTCAGGTTCTTTGAGAACATTTTGCACAGCTCTAGTGTCAACTAGAGGAGGCCTCACAATGGACACTGGGTCCAGAAACCTCTGAAATTAGGGGAATTCTGGAGTCAGATTCTAATTCTGAGCTAATCTTCATCAATCAGGCCTATCTCTGGCATCAGATAATGTGATCAAAAGCACGCTCAGTGTCCGTCATAACCACCGTATCCCAGTGGTCCCATCCTTGTAACACAGGCAGTGAGTGTGATTGATTTTTGAAGATATCTGTTAAGTGCTTAAACTCTGCAAATCTAGATGAAAGCTTGCCTGTTTCAAATAAGTTGTATATCTGTGAAAATGCTTTTGAAATGTCCCATGGAGCCTTTCAGCAAAGCCCAGGTTTGCTGGCCTCACACCTCCGGCAAGTCCTGAGTGCTTTGTGTCAAGAAATAATGTGATTAATGAAGTCAAACCTAGGCAGAAATCTGTTTGAATCCAGCATCCCTGTTGGCAAATGTCTCCAAAGGCCACAGAAAGGAGCTGAAATTTAGTAGCTGGGAAAAGGAACATATGTCCTGACATGTGTGGAAGAGATGACATAATGGGTATGATTCTCTTCTCCCCTGTGTTTTTACAGCAGGGTAACACCATCAACTTCACCAGAACCACTCCTGATTGATGCCCTAGTGTAAGCAAGTGGAAAATCAGACCCAGTAGTGCAGATGACACAAATGGTGCAGGTTAATTTTGTGTGACAACACAAGGCTAGATTTATCCAAGCTAGAGCAGGGAGGTATAAATTACACCACCCCAATAAAGGGTTCTTCCTGAGTGGTGGGGAGGCAGTCAGTACCACTGCCACCTTCCCCTGTGCTGGGATGAGAGTGAGGGGCGTTTTCCCATTCGCCTCCCTCTAATCCCCTTACATGGGAGGGGCTGATCTTGGCCACTAGGATGCATAATAATGCTGTGGAATTGTTTTATCAAAGGAAATGGTGGATGCGACATCCTTTGGGAATTTTAAAGCTAGCCTATCCAGCGCATCAGGAAATGTATTGTAGAGATAAATGCTGCCGTGGCAGGGAGGTAGGCTGGATGATCCACTCTATCTTTTCCATCTCTGGCTTCTGTCATTCTAAGATCATAAATTAAAAGACTGTTTTCCTGGCTTTCTGGGTCAGCATGGACCCTTGCATGCTAGCCTTGCCAGGAGACCCAGGGCTGCAGAATGCAGGTGTGTTGAGCACAGGCCAACAGATCAGTGTTTTCTGTTCATGCAGCACATCTTTGGGATGCTCTACTTGTGAAACTAGGTCACCTGCTGCATTAACGAAACAGACACAAGGCACAAATGGGGGCTGTACCTGTGGGGGAGGAAACAAAATCACCTTTTATTCATTTTTCATCCCATACTTCATCGCCTATGCTCCAACGTACTCAGCATCCTGACTGCACATAGCAATCTATTAAGCACTTACCCCAAAGGCTGTTGATGTTGTTACACTCATTACATGGTGAACATTCTGCATTAAGGCATTATTATTTATTCTGTTTTATTGGAACAAGGCAGATGGCCATATTGACTTGATTTACTGTAACCAGAACTAGCAGTCATCAGAGAAAACAAACTCTCTTGGAAATAAGCTGCACATCAGCTATCCTAATTACTCAGATGTAATTTATTTTTAATTGATAAGGGCCTGATCCAATGCCCATTAACTTTGGTGCACTTTGCCTCTGCTTCAAAACGCACTGGATTTTTCAGGTTTCTGGAGCACGTGATCTTGATTCTGGGCTCTGTTACACTAGTGTGACTTTACTGACTTCGATGGAGTTACCCTGGCAGAAAACGGAGCACAGAATGAGGCCCAGGGCTAGCTAGTTCATAAAAAGATGCACTTTGGATTAGGTTCAGCATAAAGCAGAGAACACCTTTTCCTCAAATAAACTCACCAGCTCCTATTCCGCTTCTTAGCTGCAAATAGCAAAACATGGACTTTTGGTCTGGCGGGCTTTTATTTCCAATTGAAGGCAAATGACAAAGAAAGAAAAAATTTATATGTCACCATGCGAGAGAGGCACAGAGAGTACAGTGTGGTGTTCACGCTGTAGTAGCTATCGTGAATTGCTATTAATGGTTCTGCAAGTTAGGCTAGATTCCAGCACCTGATCTGTCCCATTCATGCCATCCAAATGGTGCAAAGGGGATGGAAAGCTTAAAGAGCCAATTGGGATTCCCCTTGCATAGGAGGATCTCTTATTGATGCAAAGCTGATGTAACAGCTATGGTATCTTCTCCTGACTCCCTTTCTCCCCCGTTGCAGTAGGTGCACCAGGGACTGGAATGGGTGTGGCCAGAGCATGCTGAACGCCAGCAATCTTGGCCTGTCAAAATAGAAGGCTGTTCTAGCTGGGATAAGTTAGAGCAGTCCTGAGGCTGCTCTAACTTGCATGGGGAACCAAAGCAGCCCCTGGCTACCATCAGATATGGAGAGGTGGAAAGCCACCTATGCCATGCTGCCCCCTCCACCCATGATTTGCTGAGCAGAACTCAGCCTAACCTCACGATCTGGTGTCTCCTAAGGATCTCTTCTTTCGCAACCTACCCCTAGCCATTTTGTGTGAAGTGAGGAATGTGCTGTCAGCTTTCTTGCAAGAAATGGCTTAGGCCCCTGACTCCAGGAGAAGGCTCCTGTCTGTGGACCCCAAAGGTAGATAGGTAGCTCCCTCCAGCCCAGAATTAGGTGCCTAAGTCCCTGAGAAGGGCAGGGTTTAGGGCAGAATCCTCTCCTCGGCATTTCCTATTGGCAAGCTTAGGCAGCTACCCGCTCATCATGCTGGCTTTTGTGAATCCTGTTCTTAGGTGCCTAACCCTCCCTAAGTTAGGGAGCCGGAGAGCCTAACTTAGGGCAGTGAGCATCTCTAGACAGCAGGGAGCCTAAAAATTAGTCAATGCAATGCTCAGCTTTGCAATGCCTCAGTCTGCTTTGTGAATCTAGTCCATAAAAATTACTTTACTATCTGTAGGATCCTCTTATACTCCCCTTTACATACTATAGGAAATAATGAGGTGATCTAGCGGCAATTCTTTGCTTATTTATTTAAGGCAACTGGCAGTTTTAAAAGGGTTACCATGGCTTATGAGTGATGCTGGTCTGAATCGTTTAACAATGCATTCAACAGATTTCACACACATTTGAGAACTTTACTGATTTACGAAAGGACTCCATCTTGGACACAGGCTCCAATTCCGTTGTTATGCCATATACATGCCTTGCATAATTACCTTAGCCCCAACATAACTTTAATTATGTTAGAATTAGTGCAAAGAATTTTATCTGCGGCTGGTCTAAATACTTTGATGTTCCTGGAAAGAAATTAAGGTTTGCTTTAATAATTAGGCTATTGCATGAGGCCAAAAATTCATTATAAACGCAGTTAATTAAGTTGTCAACAAAGCTGTGGTCTCTGGAGGGGTGTGTGTGAGAATAACGTAGTTATATTGTTTGGCATGAGCGGGGATTGTAATTTTACTGCTATCAACCGCAGCTTAGGGGCACAAGTCATAAAGGCATTTTTCAGGAGAACACACATGGTTTTTGCACAGCATCATGCTTATGCCATCTGGGGAATTAGCACAAAGAAAGGAAATCTCAAACATCTATCTAACTTCTGGTGTTATAGTATTGGGCCAAATTTTGCTCTCATTTCCCCGTGCTACCCCACTGACCACAGAGAAGATAAACAGATTACTGTCATTAACTAGGAATATCATTATTATTGGTGTTATGGAAGCATACAGAGGCCCCAACCAAGATCAGGGCCCCACTGTGCTGCATAACACAGAGCAAGAGACTTCAAAGAAATTATCATTCAAAGAGACCTGTTTTATAGCAAGGAAGCTGAGACACAGAAAGATGAAGTGACTTGCCCAAGGTCATATCAGGAAGTTTGTGACAGAGCTGAGAACTGACCTTAGGTCTCCTGAGACCCCTTCCAGTGTGTTGAGCACAAGTCCATCCTTCTTGCACAAGTACAACTGAGAGCACAATTAATCTATGATTGTGAAGTCAGTTGAACAAGAGATCGAGGAGAGAAGCAGTTATGGGAAATATCACTTTCTATGCACACTAGTCACCTCAACACTCCAAGAAAAATCACCTGATTTTGGGATTGACACACAGAAGCCTATGTGTGGTTCACTACTCCATGGCGCCAGTTCTTATCAGGCCTGACGTACTCACTACACCTAACACACTGTCTCTGTATCAGAAGGGAGTCATGTAAGATATCCATTAGAAAACTAATCATCTTGAGTGATGTGTGTACTAAGAGTTATGGATATGTGTGAGAACTATGTTCTTAAAATGTGTTTGGCAAGCAATGCAAAAGCCCAAGACAAAAGAATGTGTGTTTGCTTGGCAGGCGGAGATAATGAAGGCATATTTACATAAAAGGTGAACAAAGCCATCAGCCTAGCAAGTGGGGGAGCAAGCCTCTTCTGGGCGTCTGAACCTCAAATGGTAAGTAATTGAATCACTTGAGTGTATACAATATTACTGTACTATAAAAGTGTATCATGTAAGGTCTTTTATGAAAGCTAATGACACACTGGTAATTAAATCACTGTGAAGTGTATGTATTAACACTCTAGGAGGCATTATGAATACTCGCTGATATTGTGCCTTAAAGTCTGTGACCAAACACAGGGAGAAACAGGTTTTCTCCCAAACAGGAGGGATGTCAGCTACCTACCAGTCTCCAATGAACTGAAGGAAGGTGTGAACAAAAACAATGAAACCCCCATTTTCATACGAATCAGTGGGGGGGATGGGAAATCACAGGAAGGGAAGAACAGCATGAGGTCATCCTGAGTCTGAGGACAAACCAGTGAGTTTGGGGAGATATAAGGAAAGAGAAGAAGCCATCTTGTCATCCATCACTGGGCAGACACAAGGGGCCAGAGCTCTTGCAATCTGAGAAAGATGGGTCCTTCAACCTAGGGGGTTGAAGTCTCTGGGAATGGAGGACTGGCAAGGAAACTACCTTGAATCAAGATTGTAGCTTGTTAAGTTAGGTCTCAGCCATTAGAAAGCGTATTTTTACTTTTGTTTGTTCATAACCCTTTCTAACTTTATTCCTTCTACGTGGTATCATTAACCAATGTTCTTTGTTGATAAAGTTGTTTTATTTTTACAATAAACCATCTCAGTGCTGCACTTGAAGGGAAGAGTGCATTTACCCCAGGTATGTTAATAAGCTACAATGTGCTTTTTGTCTCTTTAAAGGAGCAAAATAACTTTGTTTACTTCTCTGAGTGTTCCAGGAGAGGGCTGGACCCTTCCAGGCAGATGGGTTGGGGAAAATTCAGGACTGGGGTGTGTTGGGGTCACTTGGCTAGTAGTAACCAAGGATGGTGGAGACCAGAGTGTGGCTGTGGTGTAACACGCAGGCTGATGGAGTCCGTTGCTGAACCATGAGTGATTAATACGCAGACACTCAGTGCGTGCTTATATGCTGGCTAGCAGCATCCGGACAGGGAGCTACAGCACCAGAGCATTTTAAGGCACTTAGGGTTACAGGAGAAATGATAACGCCACCTCTCACTGGTCTGGATTGCAACCCAAAAGGTGATGGGTGTGTTACAAAAGCCAAACCTCAGACACGGGTGGATTAGCCACTGTGCCCACAGGCCCTGGCCAATTTGGGGGGCCCTGGAAAAATTGGCACTCCCATGCCCCCTGGCTCTGCCCGCCCAGTGCTCCTGATGGGGAGTGGGGTTGGGATGTGGGGGCTTGCCCCACTCCTCCCGCCCGCCTGGCACCCTTGACGGGGAGCGGGGGAAGCCCCTGCGCCCCACCCCTGCCCCCAGCTGGAGCGCGGGGGGTGGCAGGGGGAACTGCAGGTGGAAGGGGTGTGGAGGGGACCCCACTTACTCTGGCCTAGGGCCCCACAAACCTGTAATCTGCCTTTGCTCAGACATTGCACACTGAGAGGTTTACAAACCCCTCCAGTGAATAATTTGGAGCCAAAATCACATGCAGTGTTTGACTCTGCATAATTTTAGTGAGGCCGCTGTGCAACTTGGCCGTTTTAGTCGAGTTTTTGTTCTGAGTCAACTTGGAATCAAATCAAGAGCAGTGGGTCTGAGCCCACTCCAACTCTGAGAAAGGTTGAATTGGAACCCTGAACCTAATTTCTCAGTGTAGACCCATCTGTTGAAGTGCCATGTTCTTTAGCTGGAGCATTTTCATCCTCTGTTGAGTACAACAGCCTTCAAAAAACCCTGAGCTCCCACACGGATACAGCAATAATTCTTAAACTTACCTCTGCCTGGGTATTTCTCATGTTCCAAAGGTACCTTGTTCTCTAGAGTTAAAGCTGACATGAATCATCTCTATGGCGTTTTCAAGGATTTGCCATCTGAAAAAATTAACTCACTTTTTAACCTTCAGATTTATAGAAACTTAATCATCTGCCACCACAACCCCTTTGTTTTGGCTGACAGATTGCTCTGATCCCTGACGTAGTGTAAAATAGCCTCTCTCCGATGCCTTCACAAGGTCCTTTTCTAGCAGCCCAGGGACTGCAGTTTCTCTGCAAATTGTAACCATTTATGAAAGTCCATCACCCTCCAAGTCCAAGCCCTAGCCATCATGTAACAATTCGAGGTGGGCCTGAAACAAAACCCAGATCTGAACATGCCAGATCTTAAGGGCTCAGACTCCAGATCTGGACTTTGCAGTTGGCCCTCTCTAAATTACATGTAAACAACCTCCTCTGGTCCAAAGATCCCACATGTTTGAAATCTGGCTGTGAAGATACGTTTTTTCTCTTTTAAAAATGCTCATATTAGGGAGACTACACTCCACAGCTACAAGAAAAGGCCAATCAATTATTAGCATTTATTACCTTTAGTATTGTGGCAGACAGAGGCCAAGACCCCACTGTGCTAGGCACTGTACAAACACAGAACAAAAAGATGTCTCCTGCCCCAGGGAATCTGCAGCTGTAAGGAAAGGTTTTTTTAATTTAGTGTAAAATAAGCAGCTGCAGTCACCTGTAAGGCCAATAACTTGTCCCGCCAGCCAACCAGCACCTACTGCGTTTTGGCTGCATGTGGTTTGGCTGTTATGAGCTGAAGAACAGTAAATCGGCAAGAACAAAACTTGCCTCACTTTGTTAAAGGTGTATTCATCAATATCCCAAATCCAGCAATGGAGACAACAATGAAGATTGCCCCGAACAGTGAACTAACCACACAGAGCCTCCATAGCTTCCCCAGACCTCGCTGTTACATCCTCCGGTAGGCATCTCCTACCAGCTTAGGACGAGAGAGCCTCTGAGAAACTTGTCTTCAATTTGTTAGGTGAACGTTAGTCTTCTTGAAAAAGACATGACTGGCAAGCAAAGAATTAGATCCAAACCTCTCTATTCATTCACAGGCCAGATAGTCTGTAGATGGTCATAGCTTAAAATCCCCCCTCCAATGACTGTAATTGAAAGATTAATGGCACTGGAGGTATTTAGTGTCTGATCTGGGTTGATCCTGGGTCATCACAGAGAAGGATGGGCCAAACTCTTCTGTGCTTTAGGAAGTCAATATACATATATCAGGAAAGAAATTAAACCTATGAGTCAATCAGATGCTGTGTTAAAATGTACAATACAGAAGGATTTGGTGATATGCAGAGAATGTTAATGAGCTGAGACTGCTGGCATACGCACATCCTGATGGACAACTACATACCGAGGGAGAGAGAGTGTGGTCCACTGGATTGGGATGCAGGAGCTGTACTACTGACCTGTTTGTCTCGGGAAAGTCATTGCCTCTGTGCCCCTCCCGCACCTTGTCAACAGAGACTGTAAAGCTCTTCAAAGCAGAGCCTCTCTCTTACTATGTATATGTACAGTGCCTAGCACAACAGGGCTCCAATCTCTAGGAGCTACAATTACGATGATAGAACTCAAGACCTTTTGGTCCAAAATCATGGGGCCTCTGCCACTGGAGCTAAAGAAGGAGTGAGGCTTTTATATCCCCATTGCCAGACCCCCTACCGGAAGGCGACTTAATCAGGAACACTCAGACTGAACTGACAGTCAATAGAAGATGGTCCTGGCTCTTACTCACCAATCCTGTACACATGAAAGGTCGCACCATCACTCTATATCTGCCTCCAGCGATAGGCTGTTCTTGAACAAGGGGGTGAGGGTCTTTATCCATTAAGATGCCAGGTTATGTATGAATAATATGCTCTAGTCCAGGCTTGTACATTATGCGGTATCCAGGCATCTCAGTTTATGCCGTGTGTTTCCTCCTTTAAAAACCCACCAGATTATTTCCCACCCCCCTCTCTATTTGACAGCCTCTCGCTATTTTACTTTTGGTTCAAAATAGATTACAGTCCCAGGGAGTGCTGAGATCTTGAATATCATTTAAGGACCAAACAAGAAGTACCTCCAGTGACTGGTTTACATTTCAAAGAGCCCGTTTGTTTTATCTGGCAATTAGTATACATCCTCTGCAGAAAATGAGTCCATTAGAAAGACTGCGCTCCAAGCCAATCTCCCCTTTTAAATATGTTTTAAGTGCATGATTAATACACTTTTTCAGCTCCTGTCTGCGACTGCAGAGGGAGGTCAGGGAGGAGGTAAATGAAAGAAAATGGCTTCACTTGGCATTGACTGGGCTATTAATCACTGCCCATTTTCTATAAATCATGGCAGATGGCAGGAACTCATGGGAAATGACACACTCTGTGCATGATGGGAATCACGGATAGCAGCAGACACCGGGAAGGGAAGAGGTCACTCTTCCATACACCATACCCAGCGGAGGAATGCCACTTCCACTGCACCTGTTTTTCAGCTCCACATGACAGTTATCTTCCCATGAAACAGGCCTGTAAAAGTTTGCAGGAGCCCTGCAAAATTCCCTGCATTCCATCTGTTACGGTGATCTGCCCATCCAGCGATGGCTCTGTTTCTCATCAGCTCACAAAGGCAGGGCCTAGGAATGCTTGCAGCATGTGCTCAGAGTGTCTTCCACCAGAGAGAGGGTGCATCAGGTAGCTCAGGCTGCAAGTTATAGCCACACTTAACACGCTGGGTCAAAATTATTAACGATACATTTAGTCAGATAGATAATTTGCATTTGCTGTATAATAAAAGACAGTGGTGACACCTCTCGACACCAATTGTTACATCACTTGAGCAGAAAGGCAAACACAGATGATGAAGGGAATATAGAAACCTGCGTAGCTAGAGGCAGAAAGCACTTACAATGTTCTAACATTTTGACATTTCCTTCAAATGGGCCCTAAAGTGTGTTACAAGCTGTACTACCTCATCGTTATGAATTATGTAGAGCATTCTTTTGCCCACCACTGCAATGCAGCCACCTTTGGGGTGGGGTTGGGTGAGGAGACAATATTTGAACAGCTCACTGCAACATTCCACAGCAGTTTAGGACTGGAAGTGACTGAAAAAAGCATACCATACCCAGTTTGAAACTACCGGGCAAATGTAAGGAGGCAGAATGCAATTTCTGGCTGTCGAATGTGGATCCAAGCGAAAGACAATGAAGTGCCAAAGGTGGGACCAAAGACTTTCACAGAGTTTATTTACACTGCTGAGGCTCTACGTGTCTCCTGGAGGACACCAGTCAGTCCCAGTGAAATGAATGGGAGTGACTGGTGTCGTGTTGGTTCAGTGTTTGGTCTGGCTTTTCCCCTGAAAACAAATGAATAAATTGCAAACGTTTTCCCATTGGAAATAGCACGGCCTCACTTCCCTGTCTTTGCGCTGGAGGATGAAACAGCAAAGACAGCTTGTGTTAAGCAGATAAGGTTTATTATTCCTAAGTTCACCTAGCGGCCCACAAACCAGAGCTGCAGCTGACAGCCCTCTGCGCTGCACTGCTGGACAAAGGGTGTCCTTTTGAACTCTCCAGCACCATTACTAAACAGTTACAGCAGCTCCACATGCTGGCAAAACAGTTGGAGCAACCAAATGGGCCTGTGACATGTGGCTATAACCTGAACTGTGGTTTTCCATTCTCTTGATGAAGGGAGAAGAGGATGCTGGTTCTTAGACTGTCACAGGCCCTGCCATAGGAAAGGTAGTGTTGGTCAGAAAGACGTACGCTGCAATCCCCCTCATTACACAGGCAAAGCTGGAGTAAAGGAGTTGCAAAGCAGCCATAAGGACCCCCAGATAATAACCCCCACAACTGGAAGTCTCCCTTGAAGGTGTCACCTTGGCACACAGGGTGTGCTGAGGGCATGTTAGGGCAAGCCAGGGAAGGGAAGAGGTATGACTGGGAATTGCTACATAGTGGCTATTCTGCACTGGTGCAATGCCCTGTAGGGCCACTGAAGCCAGGGCATAGGTTAGGGTAGCCGTCAAGGCTGCTCTAGTCTGTGCCAGGTGATAAATCAACCCCCAGTTGCTCCAAGGGATGGTAAATGGAGGAATGAACTGGGGCCTATGGGCTGAGGTCTCCAGTCCCCTGCCCACAGGCAGTGTAGAATGCATTTCCCACCCACTTCACCCAGGTGTCGGCTGTAACACCTGACTGACAAGCAGACTGCTGCCAAGATAAACCCTTTATTATAAACAGAAGCTATTTACAGAAATGAGGTAACCAAACTGCCCACAGCGCTCTGGCTGCAGCCTGTCACTGCTCCGTACAGGGCTTCTTTTGTTTCCAATCCCCAGCCATCTGCACAAGGGGCAGGGTGGGGGGAAATCAAGCCCAACGAACAGAATACTCTTGGCCTTAGGAGGACTGGAGAAGAAAAGCCACGGTCCAGGCTACTGCCTTGGTGCGTGACATCCCTCTCCAGCTAAGCAAAATCAGGACCTGATCTGTCACTCATTAAAAAATGGGCAGATTGTCTGAAAGTGTCTGAGGCCATGAAACAGCGAAGGGTGCATGCAAACATTGGTCTGTGCTTCACAGCCCTTACAATGGCATGCAGCATAGCTAATTCAAAACACAAGCCATTCAGAGAGGCAGTGTGATAGTGGATGAGGATGTTAGTCTTTCGGTCAGGAGATCTGTCCTTTATTTCCTGGCTCTGCTGTGTGACCTTGGGCAAATCTTGTCACTTTTCTGTGCCTGTTTCCCCTCCTACCCTTTGTTTATTCAGGTTTTATGTAATTTGAGCAGGTACTTTCTCTCCGCATGTGTTTGGAGAGTATCTAGCACAACAGGGGCCCCAATCTTGGTTGGCACCTCTGGGTGCTACCTTAAAACAAACATGATAATAATAGTAGTAGTATTCAGATGGGTAGAATGATTTTGGAGAGAAAATTTCATAAACAAACTGAAGCCTCTGGAGGTTTAAGATTTTTATGAAACATTGTCCCCCTATTCATCTAAGTAGAAGTGGGTTGATAGTTCACTCCCTCTCCAACTAACTACAGAAGCTGGATTGAGTGGTGCTATAAACCATCAGAGGATATATGAGGAGCATAATTATGAAGGGCCTGACCAAGCTGATGATGGCAAGGTCTCCATGACAGGGAGCGTATCTGGGGCATAAGAGAATGAGGGGGATCCCTAGAACGGTGACCCTGTATAAGGGGGAGACACAGAGCGTGTGGGGAAGAGGAGCCAGGCATATAAGAGAGAGAAAGGAATTGGACCTGCTGAGGAAGGAAATGTCCAATGAGAGAAGAAAGAGGGACCGAGAGCAGTCCTGGAGGAAGGACTAACACATGACTGGAAAGCAGGCCTGACTGTAGAGCACAAAGTGGAGAGGGCCTAGTAGCTGAAGGAATGAGAGGGGGAGCTTGATGGAGGCCTTAAAATACAGCTGGCTAGCCCTGACCAATGCTGCCAAGGTCTGCTTCGCTTAGGCTGACTGGAGAACTGCAGCAGCAGCAAGTGTAACCACTTGAGCATGTTGATCCCTAGTGAGATCTGTGGACAAAACAAGGAGCAGTGTTGACAGTTTCCAGAGACAACTGCACACACCTTTCACCACAAGCCAAGGGCACCATGAGGTAGGTTTGAGGGTGTAGGAGGAAGAGACAAATAGGGGGCGAGCTTCCTGAAGGACATGAGGAAAGGTTCCTGCTGGGGGAAGGAGTTGAAACGAGAGGAGTCGGTAGCAAGGTCTCCCCCCACCAGCTCAGCTCTCACACTGTTGAAGGCCGCTATTGTTCTCTCATGCAGGCCCTTCCTTCCGGTCAATATACATTTGTATTTAATCAAGATGGTTGCCACATAACTCCTGTTAAGGGCAACGGAGGCTGAGTAGCTACATCCTCCCAGCATGCTTTGAATCTGCCCTATGTGTGTGAGAGACTCGTCGGGTACTTTGCATTATTGTTGCTTTCATTGTAGCTGCTCTGGAAAATCTGACACGATTGTTCGGGGGAGGATTGGTTCCATGAGCCCTTCCTGACTCCCTCCTCGGGCCTCAGAAGGGCCTAATATTTGTGTGTGTGTGTGTGTTTTAACACAGCATCTGGTCTTCATTACACACAGGCTTTTCACATCCATAATTATACCATGAGGGGAGTTCCTGTCAAAGCCATAAAGAAAATTCTATTCCCAGCTCCCCCCGCTCCCCCCCCCCCCGCCCCCCCCCTAAAACAGGCCACACCCGCTTTGTAGACATACCAAATTTGCAAAGAGAACACCTTGCATTTGGGTCATTAACCCTTTGGGTGCTGAGCTGAAGCATTCGCTGGGCTGACAGTCTGGAAAAGACTTGCTTTCTAATGGCGAAGGTTGCTCTGTGTTGCTCAGTGTTGCCCAGACTTTGGCCAGATGCGAGAGATGCTGGAAGCTTACCTGGAAACTGAAGCTGCATAATATGGAGCAGAGAAATAAATTAATATTCTATTTTATACCCGTCCCATCCCCCCGCCCCTCTTGTGCACTGTATAAACTACACAGAGTATGATTTACTTCCACCCATCACTGAAATACAACCCCCTCTGGGGTAGTGCATGGCAGCTGTTTAACAACACACAGCAACACTACCTTACAGTTTAGGACAGGAAATTAAGGCAGCTATATCTGCAGGGGGAATTTAAGTAAGCAGAATATAATTACGTGAGTTGGAATTTGGCCATAACACTACTCCTCGGAACCATGCCATGAGAACGGTAACAACCACAAGTGGCTGCTACGCAGATGAAGAGGGAGTGTTACTCCCTGCAGACTCCATCTTGAAGCTAGAAGCCATGCTGCAGAACTCTGGGGCTCACATGTGTTTTCCAGGCCAGGCCTGTAGGAGGCAGGAAGGCACTGGGGGATTTTATCCAGATGCACAGTGGCGGACTTGGCATTTTTGCTGCTGAATAGCAAGAATTATGGAATTCAGATTAACCTCTGCTCTGCTCTGCCATTTATCAAACCCAAAGCCAGGACAGGAAGCAAACAAACAAACAAAAAAGGAACCATTTAGAAGCAAATCACCACACCTCAAAACAGAGGGTGCAATTTTTTTCTCCTTTTACCACCCTCCTCAATAAGCATGTGTAATTCCTGTTAAGAGAATTTACAGGGTGAGGGTGGGGGTCAGGAATAGACACCTTGAACAGGGGTACAGTTTGAGGGCTCTGGCGGGAATGGGAGAATTAAGTCAAAGTGGAGTAATACAATGAAATACCCTGTAGATAAAGCTCAGTGTTGATTTCCATGAACAGCGAATGTACTTCTTTTTTCAAGAGTAACACAAGCTGCAGGGGGTGATAAAGTTTAATGCAGATTTAGGAGAGGATTAGAAATTCTTTCCTTCCACTAGGTGGCATGTAGGAGCTTGTTTGAAGATCATTTCCCCCGTTAATAATACTTTACACAATTGAGAAAGGAAAAAATCATATACAGCTCTTCCTGCCTTAGCATTTGTTTTTGCAGAGATGTCAGCAGAACCCAATAAGCTACACATGCTACTTCAAATCATTTAAGTGAATCAGGAAAATGCAGAGTGAAATAATCCTCCAGTCCCATTGCAGTGAGCAGGG
Organism: Trachemys scripta elegans; assembly: GCF_013100865.1. Taxonomy (NCBI): domain Eukaryota; kingdom Metazoa; phylum Chordata; order Testudines; family Emydidae; genus Trachemys; species Trachemys scripta. The sequence continues at coordinate 7,721,489 of NC_048308.1, read as the reverse complement.
TGGGAGCAAAGCTGTTGATGAGGGCAAAGGATGAAACGTGTAAGAGACAAGAGTGCTGAGCTGTCACTCTAGTGGTGGGCACCAGCTCCCAGCGCTGCCATTAAAGATGCTCATTTGTTTTGTCAGTTGCAAGTATTTTATGATCCTTTACTGATTGGTCTTCGGAAATACGGTATGAAACGGACGGTGCCTATTAAATTATAAAAGAAAAAAAACCACCCATACACTGATTGCGAGATGGCCTTGCATCTCCATAAGTTGTTTCCAAAGTGGTGAGCCCAGAACTGCATAATGGCATTTCATCCAAATCGCCTGTTTAACATGCTTGAGTGCATTTATAATTCTCACGTAAATTAACTCCTCTTTCCTCGCTTTGCCCCCTCTCCACTGCTCAAACCAATTTGCATTGTTTATTATTTTCATCATTTGTTTACGGGAATGCAGACTTGAAAATGGAACCCTGTCACCCCGATGAGCTGACACTCACTGTTGAGGGACCACTCCCACTTTGCTCATATGCCCCATACCAGCTACAGGGCACATTGGCTTCCTACGTGAAGGTGTGCTCTGGGGTCCTTTCTGCTCCTCGACTCTCACCAGGCCACTCAGCTTGATAAGGGAAGCAAAGGGACACAAGGAGAAATCTATGGCCAGCAGAGTTAAGGATAATAAGAAATTTTTTAAATATATTAGGAACAAAAAAAATCCTGATACTGGCATTAGTCCATTGCTAGATGTAACCGGAATAATTATCAGTAATAATGCACCAAAGGCAGAAGACGTCAATAAATATTGCTGTTCTGAATTTGGGGGAAAACAGATGATATATGATGATGATAATACTTGGAAGGTGTTAAACCATAGGTACTAAAGTCAGACATTTTAAAATTAGCTAAATTGAAGCCAAATGTTTTAAAAGAGCTGGCCGAGTAGCTTGCTGGACCATTAATATTGATTTGCAATACATTTTGGAACACTGGGAAAGTTCCAGAAGACTGGAAGAAAGCTAATCTTGTGCCAAAAAGGGCAAACGGGATGAAGCAAGGTGATCATAGGCCTGTCAGTCTGACCCCAGTCCTAGGCAAGATAATGTGTAGCCCGATATGGGACTCAATTACTAAACAATTAAAGGAGGGTCATGTAATTAAATGCAAATCAACATGGATTTTTTGCAAATAGACCCTTACACCACCATAGAGTAAGTAAAAAATGCTACTAGTCTTAGTTAGAGGCTCTTTGCACTGACATAAATGAGTGCTGAAGGTGCAGTATAATGGGGATTTTCCCCTCCCCGACATCTGCAAGGTCTGTCTTTATACGGCACTTGCACTTCCATTTTCACTGCTGGCGTAGGGATTTCATCAAAGGATTCAAATCCAGGGCTCACCAGGCTTTCTTACAGCAAACGCAAAAATCATAGTGAAGTGACTTTGTGGCATGTTCTCCATTTGTCCTGCTAAAAACCAAAGCATTAGCAGTTCTGATGGGACATGTGTGTGCAGCTGCACACTGCAGTTACAGTTTTACACGCAGCCAGAGTGCTGACTTGGCTTTCCAGACCGTTACCAAGGCACTGAGCTCTCCCTTTTGGAGTCTGATGCAGCAAAGCCATTTCTGAATACACGGAACTTCCCTATGAGTTGCCATGCAAAGTTGTTTGTGGGCCCTGCATGATTACTGGGCGTGGGTGAATCCCCAAAGGCTCCGAGTTTGGCTAAGCATTAGACCTCCAACAACATGGGACTAGAAGTCTTGGAAGGAAAGGCCATCTCATGCGATTCCTGATGCTTCCACTCCCAGACAGCAATACCACCAGAACAGCTTCTCTTGGGGCGATCCCAGCTGCAATCAGGAAATGCAAAGTTGGGTGAGAATGAGCGAAATCCATATGTAACTGTTATCTGGTTTCTCTCCAGGAAACTGTGCTTCTGTGTGGTGTGTAGCTGTCAGGAGACCAGCTCCCTTCTCTAGCACAGCTAACCTGTTTATTCCCCTCTCCCTCCCAACCCGCAGCAGAGACAGAGCCATTCTGCAGAGTTGCATGGGGGAGGTGTGGGTAGGGCAGAAAAAGAGTGGAAATTCTCTGCAAACTAGTTGTGAATCAGTTCTAATTATTGCTTTTTTAAAATAAAAAACCCTGACATTTAAGGGCCCAGTTCTGCTCATACTGAGTTCAGTGAGAGCTTTGGCAAATGGTTAGCCACTTCACAGAATCATAGAAGATTAGGGTTGGAAGAGACCTCAGGAGGTCATCTAGTCCAACCCCCTGCTCAAAGCAGGACCAACCCCAACTAAATCATCCCAGCCAAGGCTTTGTCAAGCCGGGCCTTAAAAACCTCTAAGGATGGAAATTCCACCACCTCCGTAGGTAACCCATTCCAGTGCTTCACCACCCTCCTAGTGAAATAGTTTTTCCTTATATCCAACGTAGACCTCCCCCCACTGCAACTTGAGATCATTGCTTCCTGTTCTGTCATCTGCCACCACTGAGAACAGCCAAGTTCCATCCTCTTTGGCACCCCCATTCAGATAGTTGAAGGCTGCTATCAAATCCCCCCTCACTCTTCTCTTCTGCAGACTAAATAAGCCCAGTTCCCTCAGCCTCTCCTCATAAGTCATGTGCCCCAGCTTCTAATCATTTTCTTTGCCCTCTGCTGGTCTCTCTCCAATTTGTCCACATCCTTTCTATAGTGAGGGGCCCAAAACTGGATGCAATACTCCAGATGTGGCCTCACCAGTGCCGAATAGAGGGGAATAATCACTTCCCTCGCTCTGCGGCAGTGCTCCTCCTAATGCAGCCCAATATGCCGTTAGCCTTCTTAGCAACAAGGGCACACTGTTGACTCATATCCAGCTTCTCGTCCACTGTAATCCCCAGGTTCTTTTCTGCAGAACTGCCACTTAATCAGTCAGTCCCCAGCCTATAGCAGTGCATGGGATTCTTCAGTCCTAAGTGCAGGACTCTGCACTTGTCCATGTTGAACCTCATCAGATTTATTTTGGTCCAATCCTCCAATTAGGAGGTCACTCTGGACCCTATCCCTACCCTCCAGCGTATCTACCTCTCCCCCCAGCTCAGTGTAATCTGCAAACATGCTGAAGGTGCAATCCATCCCATCATCCAGATCATTAATGAAGACGTTGAACAAAACCAGCCCCAGGACCGACCCTTGGGGCACTCCGCTTGATACCGGCTGCCAACTAGACATCGAGCCATTGCTCACTACCTGTTGAGCCCGACGATCTAACCAGCTTTCTATCTATCTTATAGTTCATTCATCCAATCCATACTTTTTTGACTTGCTAACAAGAATTCCCCATATTCACAGAGCCAATTATCTCATCACAGAAGGAATTAGGTCGGTCAGGCATTCCTTGACCTTGGTGGATCCATGTTGACTGTTCCTGATCACCTTCCTCTCCTCCTTGAGAACCAGCTCTATGATTTTTCCAGGAACTGAGGTGAGCTGACCAGTCTGTAGTTCCCAGGATTCTCCTTCTTCCCTTTTTTAAAGATGGGCACTACATTAGCCTTTTTCCAATCGTCCAGGGCCTCCCCCGATGGCCACAAGTTTTCAGAGATAATGGCCAATGGCTCTGCAATTACATCAGCCATTGCAGTTCAATGGTTGCAAGACTCGGCCCTGGATTTCTATCCTTCTGTTAAGTAAGCAATGTTCCTTGAAGTCATCTGAAAACAGATAAGTGGTTAAATGTTTGTATTTTGTGGCTCAAGTGATTTCTCCACCTTTCCTTAAAAGAAAAATCCATATATCAACTTCATATTTCTCAAATGCAGGGCAATTGCATTGCCTTTAGGGGTGGTGACCAAAGAATGGCCATATTGAGTCAAGCCAATGGTCCATCTAGCCCAGTATCCTGTCTTCTCCTGGTGGCCAGAGTCAAATGCTTCAGAGGGAATGAACAAAACAGGCAATAATCAAGTGACCCATCCCCTGTCATCCAGTTCCAGCTTCTGGCCATCAGAGATTTACAAACATCCAGCGCATGGGGTTGTGTCCCTGACCATCTTGGCTATTAGTCATAGGTGGACCTATCCTCCATGAACTTGGATGCACTTCTATGGTGTCTTGCTATAAATCAGATATAACACTGGAAAATGTGCATTTTAGTTTAGTACTGTGGGGGGAAAAAATCAGTTTCTTTTGCCTTTGAAAAACCAACAGTCTCTCTGTGTCCCAACAGGGTAAGAGATGAGTTTGCTGTATTTGGAAAATTTTGGACTGAAGCAGAATTGTGACTGTTGCAGAGTCTCCTAAAAAGGTAATGAAAACCTGCTGCGTAACCAGCTGAATGCATATGCATAGAGGCCCCACTGTTAGCAGGGACTGAACAGCTTCACCAGCAAGCGTTCAGTTCTGAAAAGCAGTGGGCACCTTCAATTCCCCTGACCTTCAATGTAAGCGGAGGGTGCAGAGCACCTGGCAGGATCGAGCCATAGAGGCACAAGGCCCCACCACTGGAGTGAAGGCCCAGTTGTGACCTTTGGAGTGCACTCTTTAAACTCTTGTGCTTGCTATCTTTATTCCAGGTGTCAGTGTGGAGCAGGTGGCAGGGAGCGGGGGGTAAAGTGACTGCTGGGCAGTGGCTCTCCTTCCTGTACAGCTGGGCAGGAGGTGGGCTGGGGGCATACAGTGACTTTCAGTCATGTTTCAGGCTCTGCTCTGCTGCTGTTTCTTACTTGGTGGATTGTAAGATTGCAAACTAACCTGCATCTGGGAGTAGCTGGCAGGTTGTTATAGTGAGGACAGATAAGGTCTTTCAAGAATATTACTGGAAATTGCCCTATTGTATTAAGTTTATGTATTATTGTGGGCAGGCATTGTACATAACCTTTCTGGGGGGGATGTGACAGATGTGAGACCTGGGAGTTTAAATGTATTGAAAATGTGCCAGACAAATGTGGACTTTTGGGACAATAAGTGTTAAGTGGGTTTCCTGGGAAATCCCTAGGGAGAAGTGAGTGACACTCCCCCCACTCTGGTTATGCAAAACCGCAGCCTTTTGAAGCTCTGCTCTGAGGAGAGAGTGATTGTCTGCTGGTTACCTGTTACAGAAAGCCAAGATCAAAGGCCCCAGCTGTGTAGAGAAATGGTTGATCTGCCCAGCTGGTACTGCACTAGTTCTGGATTTAAGACGGATGAACTCATAAGGCTTGGGAAAACCCAGTTATGAATTTGGAAGGACTGACAGCTACCAGAGCCCTAGACTGGAGTGGGGGGTGACCTATGGTAAGCTTTTTAGCAGGCATGCAGGTTCTTTTATTGTCTTAATATGTTTTCTTTGTAATGCTTTTCCCTTAAGATTAAATGTGCTTGCTGAGAAGGAGCTGTTTGGTAACTTGTAATTGCTGGCAACTACATTGGTTGCAGCCTTCAGAGAGACAGAAAAGTGCAAGGACTGGCCTATTTGGGCAATCTGGCTTGCTGGAGATGTCAGAGTGGAATCCAGGGAGCTGTTCACCCTTAAAACCCCACTGTCAGGAAGGAGTGAGACGAGGGTCTCTGCCCAAGACAGGTGACCCTGGGAGCCAGAAATCTTTTAGTGGGTATCCTCGAGGGACCTGGGAGGGGGAGAACAAGTGCAGTTACTTGTAAACTGTGACAATAGTCACTAGTCAGGGTCTTGATCACACTCACATACACACTAGGCAGTGTGATAATAAGAACAAAGAAACTAAACTGATTTTCTTGATTTTCTTTGCACAACCGAGTAAATTACATTTTATTGTAACTGCATCTAATGTAGCTCAGACCTTTGGGCAATGTAAGAATGGATTGCAAAGTTTTATTATGCATTTAATTTTGTTTTCCTCCAGAATTGCTGGCTGGAGTCAAAGTTCAGTCTCCCTGCAGCCGTGCTGCAGAGCTGCAAGTTACTAAAATAGCTAGAAATCATTTTAATACATTTGTAGATTGTGATACTGTTTTAGATACTGTTTAAAAATTATTTGAAAAAAATCAAGCCCTGTATTCTTGTATTAAGTTTGCCAGATCACCTGCATGACTTGAGTTTAGAGGATCCTGGAGCACATGGTGAGCTGGGAAGTTCCATGTCCAGAAAGACTAACTCCAGTCAAATGTTATTCAGAACGATTATGAAACCAGAGTGTCACTAGCAGGACTGAAAGATGCCATGTGAGACTGCTCCAGATGGATATGCAGAACTGGGAGCTTTGTATTTACCTTTAAACCAAAGGAACTCTTCCATCTCACAATGGCTTTGGGAAAGTTCTGTGCAGCAAGGGGTACAGGCTGCAGCAAATTTGCAGATTGCTGTAACCTGTGATTGCATAGCACTGTGTGTTATGAGAAATAAATTGCTAGACAAGCTACATCTCATTTAAAGGGTAGAGGCCTGTGTACATTCGGTGGGTTTTTTTGGCAGCGATATAATTACACCAATGGAACTGCACCATTGTAAACGCCTAGTGTAGATGCGTCTGGACCAGAATACAAAGGGTCTTGGAGACAAGGTAGGCTTCAGTGGTGGAAAGGACATTTTACACTGGTACTGTGCATCTGTGCTAGGGAGTGTGCATCGGTGTAATTACCATGTGCAATACCCCCTCCCCCAGCATAGAACGGGCCATGGGGTTTGCAGCCCAGTAACGTAGTTCCCTTTGTAGCCATGATCCCTGCCCTAAAAGTGATGCCAATTTACCTGCACTCCTCTGCAGAGGGCCTACACGGAGCCGATGTCCTACTTAGGCCCTGGCCTTGCCTTTCTCCCAGACACTAACTTGCCTTATTTCCCACTCGTGGCAGGCCTATCCCTGCCTCGAAGCATCACCGAGTGGGACAGAACCAGCACAGTGCCACGCAGCAGCTGTAGGCAGAGTGGCTGAGAAGCAAGCGGCTCCCTGCCCACAGAGGAAAGGGCAGACAAGGGTTCTGGGGGCGAGCAAGGGAGGCAGGATACACTTCTGGTTCAGGGCCAGCCTGGAGAGGGGATGGAGCAGAAAGGAGAGGAGGCAGGGAGAGGAGATGGAAGATTTAACTGGGCTTCCATCCCTCACTTTAGAACCTGAAGGGTGGGAACATTGCGATTCTAAGGACTAACCTTCCCTGAACCCTGATAACCCATCCAGGGACACCCAGCACTGGGTTCCACACCGAACAAGTACGGTCGGGCTCATGTTTGGCCGGCCCAAATGCCCAGGGAAGATCCACCACAGGGGCCTGATCCAGAACCCATTCAACTCAATGGGAGTCTTTCCGTTGACTAAAACAGGCTTTGGACCACGCCTAAGCTAGTAAAGTGAAGTGAAGTGACCAAAGACAGGGTAGGCCCACTGCTTAGTGAAGAGGGAGAAACAGTAACAGGAAACTTGGAAATGGCAGAGATGCTTAATGACTTCTTTGTTTCGGTCTTCACCGAGAAGTCTGAAGGAATGCCTAACATAGTGAATACCAATGGGAAGGGGGTAGGTTTAGCGGATAAAATAAAAAAAGAACAAGTTAAAAATCACTTAGAAAAGTTAGATGCCTGCAAGTCACCCGGGCCTGATGAAATGCATCCTAGAATACTCAAGGAGCTAATAGAGGAGGTATCTGAGCCTCTAGCTATTATCTTTGGAAAGTCATGGGAGACGGGAGAGATTCCAGAAGACTGGAAAAGGGCAAATATAGTGCCCATCTATAAAAAGGGAAATAAAAACAACCCAGGAAACTACAGACCAGTTAGTTTAACTTCTGTGCCAGGGAAGATAATGGAGCAAGTAATTAAGGAAATCATCTGCAAACACTTGGAAGGTGGTAAGGTGATAGGGAACAGCCAGCATGGATTTGTGAAGAACAAATCATGTCAAACCAATCTGATAGCTTTCTTTGATAGGATAACGAGCCTTGTGGATAAGGGTGAAGTGGTGGATGTGGTATACCTAGACTTTAGTAAGGCATTTGATACGGTCTCGCATGATATTCTTATCGATAAACTAGGCAAATACAATTTAGATGGGGCTACTATAAGGTGGGTGCATAACTGGCTGGATAACCGTACTCAGAGAGTTGTTATTAATGGTTCCCAATCCTGCTGGAAAGGCGTAATGAGTGGGGTACCGCAGGGGTCTGTTTTGGGACCGGCTCTGTTCAATATCTTCATCAACGACTTAGATATTGGCATAGAAAGTACGCTTATTAAGTTTGCGGATGATACCAAACTGGGAGGGATTGCAACTACTTTGGAGGACAGGGTCATAATTCAAAATGATCTGGACAAATTGGAGAAATGGTCTGAGTTAAACAGGATGAAGTTTAACAAAGACAAATGCAAAGTGCTCCACTTAGGAAGGAAAAATCAATTTCACACATACAGAATGGGAAAAGACTGTCTAGGTAGGAGTACGGCAGAAAGGGATCTAGGGGTTATAGTGGACCACAAGCTAAATATGAGTCAACAGTGTGATGCTGTTGCAAAAAAAGCAAACATGATTCTGGGATGTATTAACAGGTGTGTTGTGAGCAAGACACGAGAAGTCATTCTTCTGCTCTACTCTGCTCTGGTTAGGCCTCAACTGGAGTATTGTGTCCAGTTCTGGGCGCCGCATTTTAAAAAAGATGTGGAGAAATTGGAAAGGGTCCAAAGAAGAGCAACAAGAATGATTAAAGGTCTTGAGAACATGACCTATGAAGGAAGGCTGAAAGAACTGGGTTTGTTTAGTTTGGAAAAGAGAAGACTGAGAGGGGACATGATAGCAGTTTACAGGTATCTAAAAGGGTGTCATAAGGAGGAGGGAGAGAACTTGTTCACCTTAGCCTCTAAGGATAGAACCAGAAACAATGGGTTTAAACTGCAGCAAGGGAGGTCTAGGTTGGACATTAGGAAAAAGTTCCTAACTGTCAGGGTGGTTAAACACTGGAACAAATTGCCTAGGGAGGTTGTGGAATCTCCGTCTCTGGAGATATTTAAGAGTAGGTTAGATAAATGTCTATCAGGGATGGTCTAGACAGTATTTGGTCCTGCCATGCGGGCAGGGGACTGGACTCGATGACCTCTCAAAGTCCCTTCCAGTCCTATAATCTATGAATCTATGTATCCCAGTATGAAGGCCCCTATTTTTATGCATCATTTGTATTCAGTAGCACCGTGTTCAGAACATGCTAGGTGCTGTCCAAAGTGAGATGGGGCCCCAAGCCCTTCCCTGAAGAATTTATCATCTAAGAATTGAGGTGTCATCACCATAGAAAAGGAATTCAAAACAATGAGACAAGAGAAAGCGTGTGTACGCGTGTGCATGCCAAAAAAGGGTGGCTGCAGCAAGGTATGAAATGTTTTACATTGCCAGGTCTTTTTCAAAACTTTGCATTTACCTTTAAACTCACAATCATTAATTTCACACACACAAAAATTGCCATTCTTATGTTCAGGCGGGAGAGTAAATATCCATATGTTGTTTGGCAGCTCACATTTCTAATTAAAAATAATAGCAATAATAATTACAAACCCAAACCTGCTGGCCCTAACCTTTCTTCCCCCTTCAGTGAATGTATCCAGCTGGCCCTGAACCAGAAGTGCTATTCCCCCAAAGAGTCTTTCCACCATTTATTCATAATGTACAGCACCGACAAGTGCCTCCAATTCTCCCGTTACTTACGCACTAACGAACATCTGCTAATGTTTCTTGCAAGTTCAAGGACTTTATGGGCAGACTGTAGACTAGGGATTTAATTTCTCTGTGTGCCTGAAAAATGAAAAACGTGTGTGTGCGTGTGTGTGTGTGTATACCATATATATATATAAAAACTGGACTCAATCAGCCATAGTGGCCCTGTTCTTACAGTGGTCCAAGAAACAATTGCATTCAGTTGGAGACCCCCTTACAAGAGAGGGATTCAAACATCTAGAGCAATCAGCTGAAACACCCTAGGAACAGTGGTGAAGCATTTAGTGCTACTGTAAAGCAGTGGTCACCATTGAAATCAGTGGATTTACAAAGGAGCGGATGTTGGCTCAGCAGTTACAATGTTTCTCTGGGTATGTGCATATATATAAGGGGGCCGCCAACTGAATCCAAATGTTTCTTGGACCACTGTAAGAACAGGGCCACTGTGGGTGATGGCGTCCAGTTTTTAACATGCAGGTCAGGGTGTGCTCAGCAGAGAGCCCTTGGCTGTGGAGTTTGCTAGTACTGGAGAGTTTGAAATCTTCAGATCACAGGGCAAGATCCTGCTTTCCCGGCAGGCATTCCCATCAACTGCTAAACTGCACCTCACAATTTTTTTTAACACATTTATCCGCACAACACTCCTGGCAGTGTTGTTATCCCCATTTTACAGATGAGGAACTGAGGCGGAGAGAGGCTAAATGACTTATCCAGGAAGTCTGTAGAAGAGCACAGAATTGAACCTTGGTCTCCTAAGTCCTAGCCTAGTGCATTAATTGCTGGACCGTCCGTCCAAAAACAATAGTTAGTGAGATGGAACTTCTGTTATCTCAGCTTTGTCCTGGTAGTCTTGTATTCCTGGAAATGCTTTGTAGATAGAGGGCCAAATTCAACCCTGACATAAATCAGTGGAATTGCACCAGGTGAAAATTAGGGAAGAATTTTGCCCAATCTCCAAACAAGCAATGAATACATTTTTGAAGGATTGTTTGTTTGTTTACATTGGCACCTTAATTATGCTATTGCACTCAACCTATAGCATTACCACTTGAGCTGTGATTTCATCAGATCCAATAAACTGAGCAAGGCCTGGGGCATGAAGGGATATAACAAATCCATGGCTGCATGTGTACAGACATCTTAAATGAACACACATAGCATTGGGGATAGAATCCATAACTGCAACAAAACCTTACAGTCATAGAAAAGATTTTTAAAATGTATACAGGGGATCTCCTTTAAGAGGTTCGGATTAGTAAGGCTCTTTTTCTTTGATTCCCATCGGTCAGCTTAACAGTGATGATGGGGCTGAATGAAGTCTTTCCATCAATTTCTATCTTGTACCAACTTCATGGCTTTGTTCATCTTTAAACTTCTTTGTTGTGTGTCATTCTCCATGTCTGTCCAACACATTTTCAGTTTTCCTCTATTTCTAGTTCCTTGCGCTCCGGTATGCGTCACCTTGTATGGTATCCTTTCCAGTTCCATTGTTGATACATGTTCAAACCATCGCACTTGTCCTTGAATCTTCTGAAACAGCGTTATTTCTTGCCTTAGCCATTTTCTTCTCTCTTCATTTTTTATTTCCAGCAGTCTTGAAACTCTCAGCGTTCCCCTCCACTAGCTAATTTCTGCAGTCAAAATCATCTGTTTATTGCCTCTCCTCATACTCCAGCGTTTCAACCCATACAGCAGTATCAGCATGACTATTGTCTCACACACACTGATTTTTGTTTTTATCGAACTGTCTTTAGTCTTCCAGATCTTGCAGTTTTCCAAGTCAGGACTCTGGTGAAGTCTCCTCTCTGTGAGCAGACTGTCTTCAGGGCAAGGAGCTCACACGGCTTCCACTTTCCTGGGTCTGACCTTTGGAGCATTCAGCATCCTCTGCCCCTCCGTGCGCTTCCCACAGCAAGTCCGCCCTGGCGGGATCCTGGGGAAGCCACAGAGTCCTGCACCCCCACTTCGCAGTCAGACGTGACTCTCAGCCAGCCAGTAAAACAGAGGTTTGTTAGATGACAGGAACATGGTCTAAAACAGAGCTTGTAGGTACAGAGAACAGGACCCCTCAGCCGGATCCATCCTGGGGGGGGGAGCGAGCCAGACACCCACGTCTGCACTTCACTCCTCATGCCCAGCTAGCTCAAAACTAACTCACCCTCCAGCCCCTCCTCCTCTGGGCTTCGTTCCTTTCCCGAGCCAGGAGGTCACCTGATCTCTTTGTTCTCCAACACCTTTAGCTATCTTCTTAGAGGGGGGAAGGGCCCCGGCCATTAGTTGCCAGGAGATAGAGTGTCTGCCATTTATGTGCACTGGCCCTTTGCTCTGCAACAATCTCACCCCTTAGAGACTTAAGAAATGCATAGGGGAAACTGAGGCACCCACTCAGTATTCAAAGGAAACATTAAGAACAGTCCCACTTCGTCACAATAGCTTATGCATTTCCTCACCTGCTTGCAGCACTCTGGGGTTATGTTATCTCTTCCTGGTGCCTTTTTCTTCTTCGAACATTCTATTTAGATCTATTTACTTCTTCTTCTTCGAACTCCAGCATCTGCCCTCCCTTGTTTGTGCTGGGAAGCTTCTCCAGGACCATTACTGTGTTCTGCATGTTCTACAGCTCCTCAGATATAATTTGTATCACTTATTCTTTGCTTGTTTACCCTCAATTATTTATCCACACTTGTCTTTCATCACCAAAATCTTCCACTCACATGTCCCACTTTCTTATCTTGCAGTACGACCTGTGCTGCATTTCTCTTCACATATTCTTCTGCTTCTTTCATGTTGTTCACTTATCCAGTTGTTTCAGTCTCTCTTCACTTTCTGTTTTATCTCTCTGGTCAACCTGCAGTACTCAGCTCTTCGGCTTACGGCCTCCTTTTTATTCTCTTGCAGCTTCTGACCCTGCCATTCAACTGTAGCACTTGATCTGTTATCCATCTTGGGTTCTTAGTTTTGGCCTTGTATCCTAACACTTGTTCAGCTGCTTGTAATCCCATATTTTGCATTGTTCCATGTCCCTTCAACATTCATTTCTTCTTTCACCAGAGACGTGACATTTTCCTTTGTATTCTTTCCTGATATCTGACTCTTTCAATTTGTCCACATCATAGATCTTAGTTCATGGCACTTTTTTGATTGCTCTCAGCCTCAACCTCATTGATGCCAGCACTAATTTATGATCTGATCCAATATCAACTGCAAATGATATCCACAACACCACACTGGATTTCCATCTGTGATTCACAAGTACAAAGTCGATCATGTTCTTCCTTTGCCCATCAGGTGATATCTATGTACACTTCATCTGCGGCTTTCTTTGTTATTACCGGGTTGTTGGGTTAGGCAGATATTTTGTAGCCTTTATTATTGTAACTGCAATGGACTTTATTCTGAATCTTGCCTTCAACGTACAAGAAGATATTGGGTTAAATGTCATAAGCGCCTGGCTTGCCTTCAACTTTAACATCAATGTAACTCTGATCTGGTGCCCAACATCTTCTCTTCCCAATGTCAGTATCCTTTGTTCATCCCAGTAGAATTCTCCTTTGCCTTCCCATCTTGTTTTGTGTAGACCGATGATTTCCCACTATATCTTTTTAACTTGTGCATCATTACTATAAGTTCTCCAGCCTGGTACAATGTTCTTATGTTCATGTACCAAAAAAAGTCTTATCTTTCCAGTTCCCCATGTAATTCCCAGTTCTCTGTGTTGTTATGTTTGTGTTTGTTCCAATCACATCCTTTTTCACCCATCTTGGTTTCTGAATGGTGAACACAGCCCTTGTTTGTCTGGGCGATGACCAACCCGGCATACTTTTATTCTCTCTTTCCGTTTGTCATTTCTTTTTTATAATCCAACATTTGCCAAGCATTTGGCCATGACTTCTTGGCTTTGTGGTTGACCAGTGTATTGTAATCCATCTGCAACACTGCTCTTTGCGAGTCACTAGCTTGCTCTATCGCTGTTTTTGCCAACGTTATACTTTGAAAGTTGTTTTGCCAGCTTTGTGATAGGAGACTTTGTGCATTTGGAGAGCCAGACATACCCTTCACTAGTGGTTATTGGTGCTAACTACCGTCACTAGATTGACCATGCCAGCCAAGGCAAGCTCCCAGGGTGCAGTGCTGTGGCACACACCCAGCTGCTTGGCGTGACTAGTGAGAGCTGAGTGAGTCACTAAGGCCAACTGTAAGCAAACCACCCCATGTGGATATGGCTGTCTACTACGCTCAGCTACTTTTGAGCTCACCACATACCTCGCAGTGTAAGTAGGGCATTCCTTTCCTCTAGGGCACTTACCATTGGTACATCTATAGATTAGCCAGTACACTACAGGGATCCAGGTACTGCTGGGAAGTAGTGTTGGTAAAAACTGCTGTGTTTGGTGCAAATCATTTGTGATTAACAATAGATATTTGAAAAAAATTCTGCAGGAAACAGCGCACACAAATCATGCACAAATGACCAATAAATGGCTTTGTGTTTATCCTAAACTATGATTTAGCTACCAGGAGACTCAGGCTATGTCAACACTACCGGCGCTATAGCAGCATATATGTAGTGTAGACACCTGCTACAGTGACGGAAGGGGTTTTTCGGTCACTGTAATAAATCCACTCTCTCAGGAGACAGTAGCTAGGTCGACGGAAGAATTCTTGCATTGATCTACCGACTTAGGCTGGCTTAAATCACACCCCCTGAGTGATGTAGCTAGGTTGACCTAAGTTTTAGGTGTAGCCCTGGCCTTATTAAAGAAACATTCTTAATGGTTATCCTGCTGTTTGAGGGATTTTTAATCATTGTGGGGCCACACTGGTTAATTGGCTGCATTTTGACATTGTCAAATGACCCAATCCTTCCCTCCCCCAACAGCTGGAGTTCGGAACTGCGTGGACATATAATGTAACCCCCAAGGCACCAGATCCTCAGCTGGTGCAAAAGTGGTATCACTCTATTGATTTAAACAGAGCTATGCTGATTTACACCAACTAAGGCTCTGCCCCAAGTTCTTTAGGTTCGGATCCTGCTCAGGCAACAGCCCACTGAAGTGTCACTGCAGGGAAGGCTCCATGTGCGTGAATAGAGGAACCTTCCAGGTGGTATTACTACCTGTACAACAGCACAGCTTAGAACTGGAAGTGACGTCTCCGGTTAAAGTGTGGGCCCAAAGGAAATGTAGGGGAATCAGACTGTAACCTCCCACACTGGAACCTTTGTCTGGACTCAGCCATCGCCTAAAATGATTTCTCTTGATTTGTTTCACAGTGTAATAATACAACAGAGACCACTATTCCCAGCAGGGGCAGCTCCATAGGAGGCAGCTAAAAGAGAAAGGAACACTATTTATTGCCCCAAGAGAAAAGGGTGTGATGGGGGTGCATTGGGCTGACAGCATAACCCTTTCTCCCTGGGGTTACACCAGGGATGAATTTGACCCCTAGCATTTGGGGTCTGGTTCTTCTGGATTTAAGGGACCAGCTACAAAAGATGTATCATTAGTTTCCCATGTAACTAGCTATTTTAGGTACCTCCACAGCCCCCATCTGAGCAAATCACAATTTTTAAAGTATTTAGCCTCACTCGCTGTGTGTGTGAGGGGGAGGGGGAGGAAAGGGGAGATGACCTCAGTTCAAGCAGAGGGTGCTTGCACCTTTCTTTGAACCTGGGAGTTTGGTTTAAACTAGA
Organism: Trachemys scripta elegans; assembly: GCF_013100865.1. Taxonomy (NCBI): domain Eukaryota; kingdom Metazoa; phylum Chordata; order Testudines; family Emydidae; genus Trachemys; species Trachemys scripta. The sequence goes on along the minus strand of NC_048308.1, from coordinate 7,706,172 downwards.
ACGGCACAATTTGCAGGAAAAAATGTACCCCTGACCTCCTCCTCACTGCCTCCAAAACACCTTGAAAGTTTAGCATGACTAGCAAGCAAATAGGAAAGTAAACGGCCCTGCCCTTGCTCCCCTGGCTCACCCAGAGTAGCTCGGGGAAGCTGGCTGTCTGCTTTGGCACCCAAAACAAACAAGCCAGGCGTTTTCTGTGCAAATACCACACATTTTTCCTGTCACTTTAAGTGTGTTTTCATCCCGGAGAAATCCACTTGCATCAAAGTGGGGCAAGGAAACAGAGTGGTGCTTATGAACCGCCTGCTTTGATAGGGCTGGACCAGGCGGGATCGTTTCTACCACTGGAAAGTGCAAAGGGTGTGCGGCTTGTAAAATAAAGGCTAGGCCAAGAGGCATGTGCAGGGGACCAGCCGCCTCAAGTGCCGCTCTATTTTGGCAGGACAGGTGCAAGCCTTCCGGCACAGGAGCGAGAAATAGACACACACCACTCCTGTCACCTCATTGCTTCTCCCTTTCTCCCCTGCTGGCTTCCCTGCCCCCTTGTGTCTGCCACTTGTTGCTCGTCAGCCTCCACTCACTTTTACACCTTCCCACAGAGGCTCCGCTATCCCCAGTTGCTGCTGCCCTCCTCCCATCCTTATTCTCTGAGTGCTGCTGCCTGTCATCTCCCCTAGACCTTGCTGCTGCTCATTCCAGTGCATGGTTGCTCCTTCACGTACCAGAGAGACCTGTTACCCTTGGGTGAGGTGGAGGTAATTGTGGCTCTCAGAAGGTGCAGTATGGGATGCAGGCAGAGCAGGATGTTCAAGAGAGATGTCCCCTCTGTGCATTGCCAGCCCCCAAGTCTCAGCTCCAGCAAGGGAGTGCTCCTGGAATCAGGACACCACATCTTGGGCCCGGCAACTCACCTAGACCTACCTTGATGTCTTGGAATGTACCCAGTGACCACGACAGAACTGTAAGCAACTGGAAATAGGGACAAATAATACTTTGCTGAAAAGACAGTGGCCAGATGTAAGCCGATGCCTTGACTGTAAGAGACTGTGTTGCATCCCTCCTCCTCACTTGACTCTGTGCCGGCTACCCACATCACTGGCCCTGCGTGGAAGGAAGGAGGGCAGCAGGCATTGCTAGGATGCAACTCCCCCTCCCATGCAGGTGAGGCGTGGGCAGAGCCTTGACTCCACAGCTCCAGCACATTGGCTCTGCACCAGAACCCAAGGGAAGACCTGCACAAGCAAAGGGCGAATATATCTCACCTACTTCCTGCACAAGTGAGAAGCAGGGCCCAGACTGTGAGGCTCAGAATCATTTTTCGTGCCCTTCTCTGGGGGCAGCCCGGCAACCTTACAATCCAGCCCACAGAGACCAGCAGGCCGGACTCTGCTCTCAGTTACACCAATCAAAACTCCACCAAAATCCACAAAACCGAGATAAGAATCTGGCCCTCATGTCTCTCTAGCGCAGCACTGAAGGAGCATAATAAATATAATCTGTCTTCCATGAAAGCAGGGAAGGACTGTTTTATCTCCTATGGCAAATGGGGGCTATGGAGGCAAAAATCCATATTTAGCTCTTACACGGGTGTAAACCACAGGTAACAGCATGGAGGTCAATGGTGTTATGTACCTATGGTCTCAGTGCAGAACATCTGGAACTGGACTCATTAGGGCTCCCATCAAATCCTTCTTTGCTTTGCTCTGCTACTGGGATTGTAGCTGTGCGGCAAAGTATAACACGTCTAAAAATAACCAGTAGAACCCACTGCACCTTCAGAGCTAATACAACTTTAATGAGAGCGGTAACAAACAAGCAAAAAGAGCCATAGTTTTGAGGGATGCATCAAAGAGTCTCGCAAATCCCTCTAGGTACCTCAAGCCTCTCTGCACATTCAGAAGTACTGTGCCTTCGGCGCACAAAGGCCTGGGACTGGAAGGAAAGTCAAAGATCCTGGAGTGATACAGGTTTGTTTGCCAGCTGTTGCTTTTTTCTTTATGATCTTTTTAGGATGCTGTTTCTTTTGTGACTGTTGCATAAGTGTAAGGCACAAATTGGAGGGGGGAGGGTAGGGAAATGAGTCCATGAAATTAGGAGTAAATGTTCTCTGGGTGGTGGGTCTTGCTTACCTGTTCAGAATCAAACTGATCATCATATTTGGGGTTGGGAAGGAATTTCCCCTCGGTCAGATTGGCAGAGACCCTGGGGGAGCGGGATTCACCTTCCTTAGCATGGGGCATGGGTCACTTGCAGGTATAAACTAGTGCAAATAGTGGATTCTCTCTAATTTTCAGTCTTTAAATTGTGATTTTTAGGACTTCAGTAACTCAGCCAGAAGTTATGGATCTAGGACAGGAGTGGGTGGGTGAGGTTCTGTGGCCTGCAATGTGCAGGAGGTCAGACTAGATGATCATGATGGGCCCTTCTGACCTTAAAGTCTACGAGTCTATAATTCTCGCAATTTTATCACAAGACTCATGATATTTGATGTTTTTCATGAAGCCCCAGCTCCTGGAGTCATGTGGTTACAGGGAAATCTCATCTTTCATTTTTTTTAAAAGTAAGTTTCTAGCTCTTGTAGAGAAAAACTCAAAAACACCCCAATGCACCCTAAAAGGCTCAAACTGAGAATCTAAAAGTGCAGTATTAAAAAAAAAAAGTCATGATTTTAAAGCTAATCTTCTCAATTTTCAAAAAAAGAACAGGAGTACTTGTGGCACCTTAGAGACTAACAAATTTATTTGAGCATAAGCTTTCGTGGGCTACAGCCCACCTCATCGGATGCATAGAATGGAACATATAGTATGTATATATATATATATCTCCTTACTATATATTCCATTCTATGCATCCGATGAAATGGGCTGTAGCCCACAAAAGCTTATGCTCATTACCCTAGTGCCAAATTGTCTCCCATTGGTCTTATGTGAGTAAGGTCATTGCAATTTGGCTGCAAGCTGCTAGAAGGCAATACGTTACAGTAACAACCGGAACAGAGATATTTGGTGCAAATAAGAACCAATGACATGAATTAATGTTACTCAAGGAGACTGTTGTTTATAAACCAGTACAATTCTAACAAAACTCCAAACAATAAATACATTCATGTGCCTTATGTTCCCTGTATGGAGATCATCAATCTCTCTACATCAGGATTCTGTGTAGCACCATCACCGTACTATCTAACCCTTAAGACATTGACCAGTCATGTGTCTTTGTTGTCAAAAATGTCATATCTGACTGTTATCAAAGTCCCCTCTGCTAAACCCTGCTCCTTTGTTTCCAGCTTCCAAACCTCCAAAGACTTTGTGTTATGACATTGCCACAGCATATCATTGCACTGACAGCTTTGCTGACTGATGAACAGACTTCAGGACTGTCCTAAGGATGGAAACAGCCACATAGCATTTAGCAATTAACCCCATCTATTCCTTATTAAACTGAGATACCTACAGTGTGGATAGCAAGCAAGAGGGTCTGGGATGCTTTCTGGACTGCTGGCCACCAGTAGGTAAATAGATTTAATACATTTACTGTAGGTTAGTAACATGCTAAAAGCTCGATGTGAAGAAAAGACAAAATCATTAATAACTGCAGCATTTCCATATGTCATATCGTATGTGTGTATACACATATACGGAGAGCCATTTTAATCCACATGCTTGCATTATAGCATTTAATGGTCTAAATGAGGGAAGGAACAGTGGGCAGATTACATAGCTTGTTGGTTTTGTTTTGAGGTACTCCGTGTGCCTATAACCCTGCCACGCTCTGGCAAGTCAACTCTGCTGGATGAGCCAGTATCATCCAGAAATTGGGTGTGACGGGCACTGGGCATGCTCATTAGATGTTTGAAGCTACTTAGGCAATTTCCATTGTAGGCAAATAAGTTGGCAAGACATATCCAGAGTCACTCTGTGAGAGTGGCGCCACTGGGAACTCAGGGAAGGGGGAGGAGTTTATAAATAGAAGGAATGGGAGCCAGACTGAAAAACTCAGACATGGTGTGTGTAATATTGTCGGATTTTGTATCGTCTGGTCTTGCAGCTTTGACAAGTTGTAAAGTTGCCTAATCGCATAATTTTATTGTCTATCCTGCATAATGTGCTGTATTTGGTAATGTACACAAGCTGTAAGACATTTACCTTTTTGTATTTTTGTTGTTTGTTTATGAACATTTATAGCAAATTCATCACAAAAATGTCGTTATTGACAATAGTCACAATTGTTTCAAGGGTTATAGGTATTCAGAGAGAGAGAAATTTTAGAGATTTTGTGTCACTCCCCTTCTATTAGGGACTTAACTCTCTCTCTCTCTCTCTCTAAATATATATATAGCAACAGTCACTTATTGTGGGTCCTGAGATGAGACCAAAGACCAGTTTCAGGCCTGCAGCCCTGTGCACAGATGTCACAGGTGAAGACAATTGTAGATAAATATGTGCTGCTTTTAGCTTTATGCCTTGCATGTCTCTACTTGATTGCAGCAGTCCATGAGCTCTCGACATTTAATTCCATTATTTGCTGTAGACACCAGAGGTGGAATTGGTCCAAGTGTTTTCTGTGGCACTGATAAGTAGCCCACAGTCACAGTAGAGGAGTCAGGTGATGGCAATGGTGTGATAACCATCAAATTCTGTTTGCAATCTGACACCATGTTCCCTTCAGAGATTCAGAGATTATACCACAGTAGAAAGGAAAGATGAGGTTCAGGAAAGGGCAAGAAATATTATACCTGACATAAGCGTATTGCCTTTCCCAAACCTGTTACACATAGAGATAAGTAGAACTGTTGTAAAATTCTTCAACAAAACATTTTTCTATCAGAAAATGACAATTTGTTGAAATCGACATGTTCTACAGGAAGGTGTTGCTTTCAGTAAAATTTTGTTTAGAAAAAACTGAAACAAAGCATGTCAATAAAGTCCTTACTGGAAAAGAACATTTCTATTTTTGATTACAAAATCTTATATTGTAAACTATAATATAAAAAATACAAAATATAATTTTTACAAGTCAAAATAAAAATGAAATATTTTGACTGAACCATTTGGAATCAGAATAAAAAGGCATCCTTTCGTTATTTGATAATTTCATCATAATGAAATGGTGGGGTTTTGTTCTGTTTCAAAACAATTTTTTTCTAAAAATGTTTGAATTTTCTGCAGAATGTCCATTCCAGTGCCTGATCAGTTCTACCTATACCAACCATACATATAAATATAAATACACGTGTATTTCTCACTCCTCCTGCTCTACTTTTCTGCACATTTGGTCAAGGCTTAATTTACATTAAAACACATTTGCAACTGCAAAACACAAAAACACAAAAATCAACAGAACTGAGCAGTTTATTTTCAGTAATGTCTCTCACACTGCTCTTAACTCCGTCCATTGTGTCTATACAGCACAGCATGTTCATCATTTCACAAACTTGCATACTTGCAAACTTGCCCCAAAAGGGGGGGGGGGAGAGCAATATGATGAGCCTTTGTTGCAATTTGTATCCTTATTGCCCCAAAGTAATAACAACAACTAGCCAGCCCTGAAACAGTGGGGTGGGCGGGGGGTATCTCTACACATCAGACAAGAATGGGGGAGGGGGAGCTGCAGAGGGGCATGGCTTACGCAAGACAGGGAATAAAGGGGCGCTTTCCCTGTGCTTTTAGCAGAGAAACGGGGAGTGTTCTCACCAGCCTCCCTTATTTTAACCTCTGCCAATAACTAAGGCTCCAATCCTGTAAAGATTTATACATGTGCATAAATGTATGCACATGAGCTGCCCCATTTAAGTATATGCAAATGCTCCCATGCATAGAGTTATGCATATGCTTATCTCTTTGCAGGATCTGGTCCTAATAATTTAGCAACTTTCATCCCAAAGCATGTCAGCATTGCATAACCTCCTGGGAGGGGAGACGTGCAACCTCTCATAGGCCCATGGTAGAACCATGCAGGAGGGAAGAGGAGACATAGGCCAAATACATCAGACAAATCCTGTTCTCACAAACAGTGCCATGGGATCCATGCAGATCAGACAGAACTTCTGAGTGGATCCAAATTTCTTTCCCTATAATTTTAGGGGATGCTAGGACCCGAGCTGTCCCTATGAGCCCCTCAATACAAACTGAAAAGGGGGGTTACAAGAATAGCCCGATCCTTGTATGTACATTCTGGTTCATCAAAGATCATCATGTGAGGTCTTAAATGAAAGCCAGGGTCTCCCTGGTCATTACATTCATAGTGAAATGTATGTACGGTTACTATGTAGGGAGTTATGTATGTATACTGAAAATTTGTTCCTAAAGTCTGTATCAAGGCAGAATTGGCAAAGAGGTTTTTCTGCCAGACAAAAGACATTTAGTCACCTTTCTCTTGCTTGGCATGTAAATTAAGCATCGTAAGCCAACACAACGGAAGCCCAATTTCTGTACGAAGTCAACAGGGGCATGTGAAATCAACAAGGGGGCAGCTCACTGAAGAATAAACTATGAAGGGTTATCCTGTCTAGGGACAGACTTTGGGGGTTCTAAGGAGAAGGCAAACAAGACACTTCTTTATCATGCAGCTAGGAAGTAACTGGACAGTGCGATTACAGTCATGAAATAGCTTTGGCTGAAATGCTGCAAAGGACATTTGGGTGAGATATAGTTCTTTAGATAGAAAGTTGGCCTATCAAGTTAAGTTTAGTCTCTAGAAATCGTGTTATGATTTTGTTTTATAGGCAGCCCTTTTGTTTCCATTATCTTTACTCACTATCCAATCTTAGATAATTAAATTTTCATTGTTTTCACTACAAATATCTCTTAGTGCTGTGGTATTATACAAGGATCTGACCTGGAGTGGAATCATACTAGCTGGGATATACACCATTCCCGTGGAGACGGCAGACCTGGTGTTACTGTGAGTGTTCAGTGGATAAGGGGATGGACTAGAGGGGAAAACTTGAAAGGGGCTTGGGGACTGAGGTGCACCTATTGTTAACCTGCAAGACAAAGCAAGGGCAGGCAGAGCCCAGAGGAGATTGCTTGGGTCGCTCACAGGCGGGTGGTGAAAGGGACACCCAATTAAGCACAAGCAAGACTACCTCTTGCTGGAGGCAGGGGGTAACAAGGTGACTCATAGTCCTGGGTATCCAGAGAACTGTCACATCGCTTTCACTGTCTCTCATTATAGACATGACCCACCTATGAAATCCAGGTCAGGGAACAAACAGTGCCTACATTCAGCAGTTCCAGCCCATCTATGGGTTTCAAGGTCTCTCAGTGTATGGAACTCAATTTATTTGCCTCCTTCAGATGGACCCCTGCCAGAAGCTGAGCCTATAGTTCTAGAGTGTGAAGCTATTTCAAACGGGATGCTTAGAACTCTCCAATCACTAGCCAGAACTTTCCAGAGCCAGGTTCTGAAGTAAAACAGTCTGTTTGATTTTGCAGCCTGAATAAGTATCTTTCCAAGAGGAAAATGATTCAGTTCTCAGATGCCCATATGTGCAAATCGAACCGAAAGAAAATACAACATAATCTGCATAGAAATGCAGTTATAAATGTCATGGGACCGCCTGTCTTGAAAATACGTTCACATGCAGTCCATACACTTACACACAATACGCTTGTCGTTAGATTACCCAACACTGCATGCACCAGAATTTGGATTTCATGCATAAAAGGTATGGCCTAGCTCAGGAGGTGTAATTGCAGCTTGTGGAGCCATACCGGAGCTAGCGTTGATCTAGCTACATTAAAGCTAGCTCAAGTAACGATAGCAGCATAGCGACAACAGGAGGGGCAGTGGCACGGGTTAGCCTCTGAAGTACAATCCCACCAAGGATATACTTGAACAACTAGCTCATGCTGCTATGGCCACACTGCTATTGTTACTTGAGCTAGCTTTCATCTAGCTAGATCAAAGTTAGCTCAGGTATGTCTACATATGCTGCAATCACAGCTCCCAATTGCAGTGGAGACATACCCACCATGAGCCAGCATTGGAAACCAGGTCCTCTGCCTCTCAATCCCACGTCTAATCAATTATCTGATACTCATTAAATGTCACACTGACTCTACATATGGATTATGGCCACCAAATGAGCCAAAACAACCACTGACAATTTATTATTACCATTCCCCCGTTAAACTCTTGCATACCAATTAAAGCTAAGACATAAAAATCAATCCTCACAGGCATCCTGCATATTATTGACAGTCTGCCAAAGTTTCAGTTGGATGATAAAATTTCCTTTTATCCAAAACCATACCGCTACTATTGCAGCACAATAAATGGTGCCTACTTGAAACTGCATATAATATGTGTCAATAATATTGATGACAGCAGCTTGATTCTCACGCAGCTTTACCATCTGTAGATACACAGTGTAGTACAATCCGTGGAACTGGAGTAAGAGCATCAGGTTTCAGGAGGGACCTTGTTTGGTGTGACACCAAGTGGTTCAGGAATCCAAGCTGCTGTCTCGGGCTCTAGTGCCTCGGCATGTAATACTGGCCATCAGAATACATAATATGGAGCTCTTTCCTACAACGTTACTTATTACTAATGAAACACACAGCATGACTGCAATGCAGCCACTTCTGAGGTATCTAAGCAGCACACAACATGCTGCACAGCAGTTGAGGGGAATTTTGGCCAAGGATACCGGCGCAAAGCTCTACTACACAACAAAGCAAACAGTACCTCACTTTTTAAGGTCTTCCCTACATAATAAACAACATGGGATCTCACTTTATCTGCCTCACCGGACTGAAGGGTTGAATCAACGGACTGAGTCTTGAACCTGGGACTCTCGGAATTCACTCTCTCTAGGTCTACAGCCAGCTCTTTGGAACAAGCACATCAAATAATTTCACCACCGAAAGCAATGACCTATGAGCAATGCCTCATTAAAAAAAAAAAAAGTCCCACTTGCACTGTGAAATTTCCAGCCTTCAGGCTGCTCACTGCAGTCGCACAAGCGCCAGAAATTAGTGCTCACATCCCCTCAGATCTCCAACCAAGACTATGGAACAACTGAAGATGGCTGCTCTCCTCCCCCAGGCCTCTGGAGAATCCAGCCCGCGAACACCAGAGCATGCTAGCATATTACTTTCAGAGTTTGCTCATGTAGGGGAAAATTCATCTTTTATTTTGAGAGCTTAAATGAGATTGAAGTGCTGCATTGACTTTGTGCTGGCCTCTAACACATGCGTGACTTTTACCTGCATTGCAGCCATGATCAGTAAGTTTATCTCATTGATTTTCTTCAGTATCAGTAATGTGGGGCATAACCGTCACATGAATGAGCCACCTGGCTTCTCCTCAGTTTAACTGTGTAACTTTCCTATACACCTCTGGAGGAAGGGGAAGTTTTACTGTCTATCTGAGATGGGGAAACATCGCTTTACTATAAATGAACTCAAGTAGCAGCAGTCAAAACCTGCATCCAGAAATGACCCCTTCCCCCTGCACCGCTGCGTTCCCACAGGTCAAGGGCAGGGTGTCTATTTGAAGGTGGATGTTTCCTAATGCACAGTCATTGGAAACCTAAAGTAGCTTTAAGACAGAGCTAAGAACAGGCATTAATGCAATAGACTGGTAATTCAATCACTTTATAGAAGCTGATCTGTCCTTTTTATTACAATTATTGTCAGCCCGGGTGTTTCATTCCATCACTGAAAATAAACATCATTTATCATACTTGTAAAGATTAGCCCGTGACAGCTCCGGCTCTGCTTTGCATAAATGTGTATTAATGATGACTCTGTCTGAAGTGGCGAGAGAAGTCTATATTTCACAAGAATGATTAGACAGTGTCACCGCTGCTTTAAGTAATGTCTTATCATGACAGATAATCAAACTGTGAAACAACAACCAAAAAAAAAAAAGCAATTTATTGCAAATGCATTTTTTTGGTTTTATTAGGATGAGAAACAGTGACAGTATTGCTGCCACAGAGGGTGTTTTATACCCCAGATTTCTTAATGCCCAGTGCCTTTATTATTAATGTTGTGTGTATTGTAAATATAGCTGGTAGCGTCACCTCTAGTTAAGGTTGCCTGATACTTCCCAAAATAAAACCCTGTTTTCAGTTACCTATAACTTTGCCAAACTTTTTAGGCTAAAATTTTCCATGCTGTGAGTGTCTGCCTTTGGGTGAATTTTATTTGGAAGTTTTCAACTAAAATTGTTCAGCCGTTTCCCAGAATGAGATTAGGGAAAATTATTGTTACTCCCCCCGTTTGATCTAAACAGTTCCCAAATAATTTGGGATCGTGCAGGTTGTTCCAGATAGGAGGAGAAACTGCTGATGGCATCAGGTTGGCAATCCTGTTGATTTACAAAGCAAGTACAAAGTCCTGTTTCCCTGAACTCAAGAGGAACCAAACAACAAGAAATAGCTTCTTTGCTCACATCCCTTCAAGCCTCTTTTAGCCTGCACCAGACCCAAAAGCTCTCTTCTTTGCTTTTGCCCATGGCCACACACACCATGCTTGTCTTTTCTGTGTCTGGAGCTTTTTTCTGAGGCTATGTCTACACTACACAGCTTTTAACGACACAGCCATGTAGCTACAGCCATGTCGCTAAAAGTCGTGCAGCGTAGCCACTGTTTGTTGGCTCTCCTGCCGACAAAAAACTTTCACCTCCCAACGAGTGGCATTTGCAAGTGCACACTGGCACTTCTTGTCGCCAAAACTTTTGTCTTTTGGGAGCGGGGGGATTTCAACACCTCTGAAAGACAAAAGTTTTGTTGTTCAATTACCAGTGTAGACATAGCCAGTGTCTGTTTCTGTATGCATCTCTCCTTGTCCAGGCTCTCACTCTCTCACACGCACATCCTTCCCCAAAACAATACACAATGAAGCCCTCGACCCACATTGTTCTAATTCCTGGGTGGACTTGCATATTCCTTTGTTTTGGGTGAAGGCTGTTATAAAGAGGCTCAACGGTTTCTTACAGCGATATGAAATGAAGGGCATTGGTTAAAATCACTATCGTCAATGAGCTTTAACCCAAGCTATAACCCCCTCCCCTTCTTAGCTTCACTTATTGTCCCTATGAGTATGTCTACACTGCAATTAAACATGCCTGGCTTGCCTGTGTCAGCTGACTCTGGTTTGTAGGGCTTGGGCTGCAGGGCTGAAAAATTGCAGTGTAGATTTTGGGCCTGGTCTGGAGCCCCGGATCTGGGACCTTTGACAAGTGTTTGTTGTTTGCTGGCTGAGGTAGACCCTGCCCATTTTATTCTAATGGGTAATTCACCTCTGTGACCATTTTTCCTGCCTCAACTTCCACAACTACGGTGTCAGTTTCAGAGGTTAGTTATGCTGAAATCCTATCTCGCTAATACCGTCTCAAATGGTCCTATGGATAATATTGGGTTGAGTCCTGGGCCTCAACTGTATTCTTTACACCACCTCATTTATTTAGGTCAGGACAGTCCTTTCCACGGTCCTTCCACCTTAGGGCCCCCACCCTTCCTCGTAGGATTGTGGAACCAGACCAGATGGCCTCTATAAAAGTTTCCCCTATGATCCTTAAATTCAGGATGACTCATCGGATTCAGGGAATGACTCATTATTCCCACGGAATTATAGACCAGTCAGCTTACCTTCAATACCTGGAAAAATACTGGAACAAATTATTAAACAATACAGTTGTAAGCACCTAGAGGATAATAGGGTAATAAGTAATAGTCAACATGGATTTGTTAAGAATAAATCATTACAAACCAACCTAATTTCCTTTTAGACAGCATTGCTGGCTTAGTGGAGAAGGGGAGGCTGTGATGTAGATGTGATATATTTTGATTTTAGTAAGGCTTTTGACATAGTCCCACATGATAAACAAACTAGAAAATGTGATCTAGATGTAACTCCTATAAATTGGGTGCACAACTGGTTGAAAAACTGCACTCAAAAAGTAGTAATCAATGGTTAACTGAAACTGGGAGGACGTAGCTACTGAGTTGCTGCCGGGGTCAGTCCGGGGTCCGGTACAATTCAATATTTTCATTAATGACTTGGCTAATGAAGTGGAGAGTATGCTTATAAATATGCAGATGACACTAAGTGTTGGGGTTTCAAGCACTTTGAAGGACAGAATTTGAATTCAAAATGACCTTGACAAATTGGAGAAGTGGGCTGAAATCAACGAGATAAGAGTCCATAAAGACACGTGCAAAGTATTACACTTAGGAAGGAAAAATCAAATGCAGAAAAATAAAAGGGAATAACTGGCAACACAGACCTATGCTTACAAGACCTATACTTTCTACACTATTACTGCAGAAAAGGAGCTGGAATTTACAGTGGATCAGAAATTGAATATGAGCCAACAATATGATGCAGTTGTGAAAAAAAGGATAATATGTATTAACATTAGTGTTGTATGTCAGACATGTCCCACTCTACTCACTGGTGAGGGCTCAGCTGCCATACTACGTTCAGTTCTGGGCCGCACACTTTAAGAAAGATGTGGACAAATTGGAGGGTCCAGAGGAGAAAAACAAAAATGGCAAATGGCTAGAAAACCTGACCTATGAAGAAAGGTTAAAAATGTGGCCATGTTTAGACTGGAGAAAAGAAGACTGAGGGGTGGGACCTGATAACAGTCTTTAAATATATTAAGGGCTGTTATAAAGAGGATGGTGGTCAATTTTTCTCCATGTCCAGGACAAGAAGTAATCAGCTTAATCTGCAGCAAGGATTCCAAGGGAGGTTGTGGAATCCCCATCATTGAAGGTTTTTAAGACCAGGTTATAGAAACACTTGTCGGGGATTGTCAGGTATACATGGTCCTGCCTCAACGCAGGGGACTGGACTAGATAATCTCTTGAGGACTCTTCCATCCCGACATTTCTATGATTTTATGATCCTGTAATACAGCATTTTCATCTTATTAGCGCGTATCCTCACATTTTCTCTAGCAAAAGTGTGAGATGTTTCAATTTTGGATTGTAGGGTTTCTACATAGTCCAAATGGTCTAATTCCTTTGTTTCTCTTCAAAGATGCCATACAAGATGTTTTCTGGGGTCCTTGGTTAATGCCTAAATATGAAGCATGCTGGGGTATACTTTGTGCTTTCATTGACAGCTGTTCTATCAGCCATCCAGAGGAATGGGAAACGCTGATCCGAGTCCCTTTGATGCTGTTCTACAAAGGTTGCCAGCTGAATCCTTAGAGTCCTATAACACCTTTCCGCCATCCATCAGATTATGGGTATGCTAGGGCCATGCAAGTTGTGTGTCCCACCAAACTTGTTGAAATACTTCGGATTCAAAATTTCTCCCTTGATCTGTGTGTAACTCACTCGGGACACCAAAGCTAGTGACGAATTCCTTCACTAGGACCGCTGCTACTGCCACAGCCTCTGAAGTTCTTGTTGGATTAGCTTCGGGCCAGTTTGTCAAATAGTCCATAGCTACCAGCAAATATTGAGTGCCAGCCTGACTCGGGCAAAGACTCAAGCACGTCAACAGCAATGCACTCCATTGCCCCATGAAATACTGCTGTATAGGGGCTCTCCCAATCTTGGGGGATGTATTTCTTTGCACTGTAAATATCACATTCTAGCATCTCTTTGCTACATCTTGCCTGCACTTTACCCAACAGAATGCTTTTCTTGCTTGGGCTAATATTTTTGCAACTTCAGAACATCTAGTAATTTTCAAATCATGACATATACTAAAAAAAGGAGGTTCTGATGTTATGAGCTACACCCAGCTGGTACTGATACCCACTACCCACAGATGTCTCCCATCTCCTCTACAATATTTCATCTTTAAACTCCAAGCTTCCACTGTGACCAGAAAGCTTATACTGTGGCATTGTCAGGGATTACAACATTCTAGAGTGGCTGCATTTGCCAGTTGATTTTCCAGTCACATGCTCTTTTGAAATTAGGGTCCTTTCGTTGGGAAGTCCTGCAATCCCACCTCCACTGTTCCAGTGGATGAACCAGCACTATTTGTACTTTTATAAATTATGGGAAGAGAAGAGACCGCTGTCTCTTCCTGAGCATACCCAGCTCCTTGAGCACTCAATTCCTTGCTCTTCGTCTTAGGGCAGTGTTTGCAATTAGGGCCCCACAATAAAGCCATATAGACAAGGCATCAGCAGTGTTATGCTTGTGCCCAGGCCTGTGTGTAATAATGAAATCACAGCACTGCAGTTTTTTCAACCACCTGGATTCCTGAATCTAAAGAGCCATTGCTGGGATGCATGATCTGTCCTGACCACAAACTACCTCACAGCCAAATAGTGATGAAAATGTTCTATATAGAGTGAACCACTGCTGTGAATTCCTTTCAGGTGGGGCAATGATTTTTCTCAGGAGAACTTAAATTTTTAGCGTAATAAGACATGACATTCTCAACTCCTTTGTGTTCTTGTGTCAATACTGCCCCCAAATAGTAAACTCCAGCATCTGTGTCCAATCTGAAAGGGATTTTGAAATATGTTTGAATCAGTGTCCGCAACTCCCATACATTTCACATATTCACATTATTATTATATTCACCTATTATTACATAGTCAGTAGACAAACTCCTATTGTTATTTGCCATGACCCTTGTAAGTATAGGTCTGTGTTGTAGAAGTATGATGGTAAAGGGGATTCTAATCTTGTTCATGATTGAACAATAAGAAAAAGAGATAAATTCAGTTTGTAAAACAAGGGAAATTGGTGCTAATGCACAAACTAAGGGAAGCTGTTCAGTTACTGCTGGTATGGTGAAAAAAAAGCCATAAAATGATGGACTGTTGTAAATATAAGGTGTGCTCTTGGCAGTTAAACAACAATAATGTACTTACGTGCTTTCCAGAGTGGTGGTGTTAGTCCTTCATATGGCAAAACTCAGCTAAACTTCAGAATTTGGCTCCAAAATCCGACAATAAAACAAAGACAAGTTATGGGCCAGAATTACAGGGGGGATCATTGCAGTGAGGAGTTCCAACTCCGAAGTTGGTCAGAACAGAGGGCTAAAGGGTGAATATTTGTTGGAAAATTTCTCCACGTTTTTTCATTTTTGAAATTTGAAACATTTCAGTTGGCTCAAAACTTGGGGAAACTTTTCCTAGACTGCTGTGCTGTACATTCTCTGGGATTTCTAGAATGTGACAAGGGTGGGGGGGAAATAAACACTACTATTAATCTAGTGGAATTAATGTGATTGTAGCCCATACCTCCTTAATCTACCCCACCATCTATTCTATTCCATTCTAAGGAACAGACTGAACTGGCCTGACATTCAGAGATGCTGGTTGTGATGGCTTTTTTGGGTGCTGGGGAGGAGGGATAGCTCAGTGGTTTGAGCATTGGCCTGCTAAACCCAGGGTTGTGAGTTTAATCCTTGAGGGGGCCATTTAGGGAACTAGGGTAAAAATCTGTCTGGGGATTGGCCCTTTTTAAGCAGTGGGTTGGACTAGATGACCTCCTGAGGTCCCTTCCAACCCTGATATTCTATGATTCTATGTTCCCATGCCACAGAGCAGGGTGATAGGTTTTCCTTTAACCTTTCCCATTTTTTCCTTATTTTTTAAAATTGATTGCTGTTTAATACATTTTATTTGCTTTTAACTGCATGTAATGATCAGTGGGTCAGGGAAGCATCCAGTGCAGAGAGTGCCCCCCAGAGTGGGGCACCCTAGCCTCTGCCCTAAGTGACCATGATAAGGTTGGGGATCAAGCCCCCCAGGAATCCTGGGCCCAGCCTTGTTGGGGTTACGAGGACTCTGTCACACAGGAGAGTGGAGGGGAGCCCTCGAGGTCAGGCCGGCCTCAGGGTAAAGGAAGGAGGAGCGAGGACTCAGATGATAAGTCATGATAAGCAGGTGTTACTAGTTTCCAGTCAACTTCAAAAAGAGAGTATGATACAATTTCTTAATAAAGCAAACACTTAATGCACACCAAAAAAAAACCATTAGAAATAGTATAAAACATTGTAAATCGTATTTGGAATACTATGAATATGTTGTTTAAAAAGCCTGTTAGACAGTAAATCTACTGATGTTTCTTATACAGACTTCCCCACTTTTTTGCTTACATATATTTCAATATATAGTTTCAACATAACGCGCACACACACATAAACCTCTGATCTCCTTTCAGAGGTACTTTCTCAGTTTTTATAGCGTGACCATTATATGTAGTCTGTGTCACCTGGACTCTTCCCAGCTTGAGAATGGCAGCATCTCATTCTTTTCCAAACACTTCAGAACTCTGTCAGCAAACAGTGACTCTGAGGATCTCCACAGCTAGCAGCCAGCCCTTGGGTTAATAGCTGACGGGTCTTTAGTTGCTGGTGAAACAGAAAACTGCATCCTGCATCCAAAGAGGTACAGGTGTTGGAATCAGCATATAAAATTCCATTCCCCTGACCTTTACAAGGCTTTCACTCTATCAGGCACTATCTTCTCCCTGTTGTATTTCTGAAGCCAGCAGAGAAGGAGATAGACACACAGATGCAGAGGGAGCTGATGGATACACAGCAGTGTCCTGTGCTTGCCTTGTTTTGGCTAAAAAACTGAAACTAACAGTAAAGTGAGGCTTTGCACTGGGGGTGAGGGGAGGGAAAGAGAGGAGCGGGGTGTAGAAGAAGAGCACGAAACCCCCAGAACATTTAAAGGGACAGGACATTACATTCCTCCACCCTACTTTAAAAACATTTCCAAACACGTATACGTTATTGCTTACATGGCTAACATGAAACATTATATAACCTAACTAAAAGTTGGGGGTGGATTATTAAGTGTAGTGACTAGTTAAACTCTGGCTTTTGAACTAGTTGAGAAAATTGAAACTACATCACTGACTCCAATTCAGCAAGGTACTAAAGTACAATCATTTCTGTTGCCAACTCTTGTGATTTAATAACAAGTCTTGTGATGTTTTATGAAAGTCCCATCCCTTGAGATCATATGATTATGCTTCCATTTAAAAATAAATTCTAGCCCTCATTGTCGTAGGGAAAAGCTTGGAAATGAAAACCCTAAAGGCTCAAAAACCTGAAGACACACAGAGAGGAGAAAAAGTATTATTTTTAAAAAATCTCATGATTTCTAAGCCAATCTCATGATTTTTGATGGTTTGGGGTTGGCAACCCTGCTAACTGGTGACTTCTCGTGTCTTTAAAGTTAGGCCTGTGGTTAAGTACTTTGCTGAATCAGACCCTAAAAAAACATTGATAGATTAAAAAAAAAAACCCATGTATTAAAAAAACCCAAACTTCTTTGCCTCTGTCACTAAAGTATATTAAGCATTTCATAGAATCATAGACGATTAGGGTTGGAAGAGACCTCAGGAGGTCATCTAGTCCAACCCCCTGCTCAAAGCAGGACGGACACCAACTAAATCATCCCAGCCAGGGCTTTGTGAAGCCAGGCCTTAAACAGGGCCGGCTCTGGCTTTTTGGCCGCCCCAAGGTCCTTTTCTGCAGAACTGCCGCTTAGCCAGTCGGTCTCCAGCCTGTAGCGGTGCATGGGATTCTTCCGTCCTAAGTGCAGGACTCTGCACTTGTCCTTGTTGAACCTCATCAGATTTCTTTTGGCCCAATCCTCTAATTTGTCTAGCTCAGTGGTTTTCAAACTTTTTTTCTGGGGACCAAGCTGAAGAAAATTGTTGATGCCAATGACCCAACAGAGCTGGAGATGAAGGGTTTGTGGTGTGGGAGGAGCTCAGGGCTGGGGCAGAGGGTTGTGGTTCAGGGGTGAGGGTTGCGGAGTGGGGCTGGGAATGAGGGGTTCTGGGTTTGGGGGGGGCTCAGGGCTGGGTCAGGAGGTTGGGGTGCAGGAGGGTGTCAGGGCTGTGTGCTGGGGTGCAGGCTCTGGGCTGGGGATGAGGGGTGTGGGGTGCAGGAAGGGGTTCCAGGTTTTGGGGGGCTCAGGGCTGGGGCAGAGGGTTAGGGTGTGGACTTACCTCCGGATGCTCCCGATCAGTGGCACAGCTGGGGTGCAGAGGCAGGCTTCCCGCCCTGTTCTGGCACCGTGGACCATGCTGTGCCCCAGAAGCGGCCAGTAGCAGGTCTGGCCCCTAGGCGGAGGTGTGCAAGCAGCTTCATGCATCTCTCGCCTGCAGGCACACACACACACCCCCATTCCCATTGGCTGGTTCCCAGCCAATGGGAGTGTAGAGCTGGTGCTCGGGGCAGGGGCAGCACACGGAGCCCCATGGCCCCCCTGCCTAGAACCCGGACCCGCTGCTGGCCGCTTCCAGCACAGCGCGGTGTCGGAACAGCTAGGCACTAGCCTGCCTTAGCTGGACAGCACTGCTGATGGGACTTTTAATGTCCCGGTTGGCAGTGCTGACCAGAGTGCCTTACATGTCGCGACCCGAACTTTGAAAAAACACTGATCTAGGTCATGCTGGACCCTATCCCTACCTTCTAGCGTATCTACCTCTCCCCCCAGCTTAGTGTCATCTGCAAACTTGTTAAGGGGGCAATCCATCCCATCATCCAGATCATTAATGTTGAACAAACTTGGCACAGGACTGAACCCTGGGGCACTCCACTTGATACCGGCTGCCAACTAGACATGGAGCCGTTGATCACTACCTGTTGAGCCCGATGATCTCGCCAGCTTGCTATCAACCTCATAGTCCATTAATCCAATCCATACTTTTTTAACTTGCTGGCAAGAGTACTGTAGGAGACTGTATCAAAAGCTTTGCTAATGTCAAGCTATATCACATCCACCACTATCCACAGAGCCAGTTAGCTCATCATAGAAGGCAATCAGGTTGGTCAGGCATGACTTGCCCTGGGTGAATCCATGTTGACTGTTCCTGATCACCTTCCTCTCTTCCAAGTGCTTCAAAATGGATTCCTTGAGGACCTGCTCCATGATTTTTCCAGGGATTGAGATGAGGCTGACCAATCTGTAGTTCCCCGGATTCTCCTTCTTCCCTTTTCTAAAGCTGGGCACTATATTTGCCTTTTTCCAATTGTCCAGGACCTCCCCCGATCGCCACGAGTTTTCAAAGCTAATGGCCAATGGCTCTGCAATCACATCAGCCAACTCCCTCTGCACCCTCGGATGCATTAGATCCGGCCCCATGGACTTGTGCATGTCCAGCTTTTCTAAATAGTCCTTAACCTGTTCTTTCACCACTGAGGGCTGCTCACCTCCTCCCCATATTGTGCTGCCCAAGACAGCAGTCTTCTGTGAAGACTGAGGCCAAAAAAGCATTGAGTATTTCAGCTTTTTCCACATCATCTGTCACCAGGTTGCCTCCCCCGTTCATTAAGGGTCCCACACTTTCCCTGGCTGCCTTCTTGTTGCTAACATACCTGTTAGCAGGTATTTGATTTTCTTTGAATCATTTATGCAGTTGCTTTGCTTCTGGAACTGTACACAGTTTGGAAAGTGAAACCAGCCTGTTTAGAATGAATGTCATCAATATCACTTTCTGGTTCTTGTGCGAACACTGGCTTGGGTTTGGGTTTCTGGCAACGCAGGGGATGTTGAAATCCTTGTTTTCACTGACCCTTCAAAATAAACTGTACCATAGGACGCTTCGTTCCATTTGGACAGAACTCATTTTTCGATAAGTTTTTTTAACAGAATTTGTGCATAAGGCTCAAAATATTGGCTCTTGTCCTTTAAAGTAAGTGATCATTGGCTAATAGCGTAAAGGACTGCAGGAAAGGAAGGCATCGGTAATGCAGCAATTGAGGCAATACTGACTTTACGACAAACTGGCACCTTCTGAAGTGCTAAAAGCCTTGGCTACAGATTACAACACACATATTTCAGCTTCTGTTAAATCCGGGGAGATTTCCTTTTAGAGCCTCTTCGGCCACATTGTGCTGGCTAGGGGAAGTTACTGAATGCGGCATATGATTCATTTCTTTAATAAATCACCTAGCGCTGGAGCATTCAATACTTTGCAGAGCGGTAATCAAGGTTAGTCTCAATTAAGCTTTAAACTGTTCTAATTTATGTTTTGCTTCCCATGACCCCTTACAGACCCCAGGAAGCAGAGAATATTTGAAGTGCAGGGGACTTCAGTCATGACCCCATGAACTCCTGACACCAGGAGCTGGGAGCAGAGCCAACTTAGTTTGCTTATGCCAGCTCTACGCTGGCCAGAGAGGCCCAGTGGTCGGAGGGTATTCTCAGGGGGCCATTGTCACCAATTTAAGGGCCCCTTTATGTTGACAGAGCAGATTAAATGGATCTTAGTGTAACCAAGTCTCAGCTCCAGTGTTAAGTTGCTGCTAGGTCTAGCTCATGACGTGCTTTGGGTTCCTTAGGCATGCAGGGTACTACCATCTTACAGTGCTAGTTGTTCTTACAGGGTTGAGGCTGCCCAGAAACCAAGCAAGTCCTGAATCAGTTTGACTGATAAATGTATTTTAACATAGAACATTTCTTTTGAACTAAGTCATCAGATAAGAGCTAACTCAGGTCCTGTGACCCCTGCTCTTTGCTTCCCTGGCCCGTCTATCTGGTAATGGAAATGAAAATGCCTCCGTTTTTATTTTTATTTTTTTGCTCCACTTTTAAATACAGCTTTGAAACAAGGCGCTTTATGATTGATCGACCTTAAACAATGATACTGGGAGAGATTTTCCACAGCAGCGAACTTTCCAACTGGAGAGAGAGAGACAGTACAATCCAGATCCAGTCAAAGGGATCTTAGCTGCATGTGGTTCTCATACAGCCCAAATGTCAGCCTTAAGTGAGCAGTCAGGCGAAATTACAGAAACTTCCTAGAAGAGACTATCATGTGCCTGACCTTGACCTTTGACTCAATCAGCCACAGATGTGGATGATGTAATCTCTTCTGGCTACAGGAAGAAAAGTCGTAGCAAGGAAACAATATCCCTTCCTAGTTAACTGTTTAGGAGCACAGAGGTCAGAATGAAATGTGTGAGTGTGTGTACGCACACACACTGTCTCTTGCTCCCCACTGCCCTCTACTGAGCAGAATGGGAACTGCTTAACTATGGTCATAGACTCTATAATGTTTATAGATAATGGGGATCCACCTTTAGCTCCTGTGTCAGGGATCTACAATATTTGGGGAAACAGTTCTGCTCTTACTGGTGCAGTGACATTTTGAGGGACCATCGTGTGCACCACAGCAACGCCTATCTGACAGTGTTACACTATGAATATGAGGTGTTACATTAATTGCATCTGATTCAAGAGCAGTGCTAGAACTACAAATGATTTCTTTGGCTTTAAAATACTTTGAGAGGCTGCATTTACTGGGCAATGGCAGCCTTCCACAAATAATTCAAAGGGTTTACAGCACCTGCGCAGTGTATTATCATGTTAATGCAGACACTTGAAAAAGACCCAAGCTAAGTAGACACAGCAGCTGAGATGATTAAACAATGATCCCGTGCACAGGAAAGTTTTCAGATAGTGGTGAATTTAAGTCCCAAGAAACTTTTGAAGCTGACCATTGTTTTTCTCACTCCATTCCGTGTTGTTCATGTCTCCTAATAAGCATCTTTCATTATCATTATCCCTAATAGTGGTTTATTGTATTAGTTACAGTTAATTTAAATGTTACTGGAGCATTGAAAACAGATTGCAGATGTTTTGAAACAGATGTTATTTTAATGTTAAAAACAAATTCATGAATATTTATACATCATTATTGCCTGGGTCGCATTAGGCTGTTTAAATAGTAATGTACGGATTTAACTTCTTTTGAAGGGAACATTGCAAAAAAGGTGAATGGAAAAATACTGTCCTGTAAGTGTGTGCAAAGCATTCTAATTTTGCTTCAGGTTAGTCAGTTTCTCTTGCAATTCGTTGGAACCCAGTACCATTATATTTTGTTATTCCTGAAACAGCTTACATTTTTCTTATTGCATTTCAGAAATTAATATAGTTAAGATAAAATTTACAGCACAAAACATTGTCTTCTGAGCCCACTATTTCAGATAGACCAGCCAGGCCAGTTCACCACGGTCAGAGAGACACTTTGGGGGTGGAATCATCAGTACTAAAACAAAACGAGGTGAAGGTGAAAGGTACAACTGTACGACTCACTCAGTGTCAGTGTTTCTTGTAGAAACACAAAGAACATGTGTTAATTTCATGCACAGTCTCAGTAGGGGTCATATTTCCTTCCTTAAGGAGATGAAGTTAGACTTTAAGACATCAGTGTAAAATGGTCTTTCATTCATTACAAAGTTACTTAGTTATGGGTATGTAACTCTAAACAACAATTCTACATATTCCTCTGTGTCAGTTGCTTTTAGCTGCTAGCTGACATAGAAAAAGCAAAAAGAACAGGAGTACTTGTGGCACCTTAGAGACTAACAAATTTGTTAGTCTCTAAGGTGCCACAAGTACTCCTGTTCTTTTTGCGGATACAGACTAACACGGCTGCTACTCTGAAACCTGTCATAGAAAAAGCAATACGCTATGGCAAGGCGGTTGAGCATGGTTTCCCTAATTTTGAACTTGCTCCCACATTGAGGAGTTGAAAATGTGACTCCAATGTTGTTGGGTTTGGATCCCCCTTGGGAGAAGCTGTGAAAAAGGTGCAAAGTGAAGGTAAGTCAATCTAATGACACAAGAGAGTGAATGTTGCTGTGTCTTTTCCCCATGCACAAAGAGACAAACAGGTATTTGGGGGGGGGTTAGATGATTTATTTCAGAGTCAGTAAAACAATGAGGAAAGATCAAATAAAGCACTAGACCCTCAGCTGGTGTAAGTCAGCATAATTCTATGCATTTCAAATGTCACTTTGTAACATTTGTTTGACGTGAGAGCAAACGGCTGCTGGCTCCCAGTTACCTCTCCTATAGCAGGGTTCTGCTATAGGAGAGGTAACTGGGAGCCAGCAGTGAGATTCTTGTACATTGACCAGCGCCGCCCACAGCAGATAGAATGGTATCCGCTCCTTTCGGTGACATGCACCACAGACATGGAGCAGGGACAGAGGGAAAGGAAGTTTCTAATGGAAATACTCAGGGTTGCATATTTTTTAGGATTTCAAGATGCACTTTTGACCAACAAAGCTGAAAACACACCTGCCAGCTGCTTCAAGTCTTTCCTTAAAGGGTGTTTCTCTGATAGAACTGCAACTATGATCAAATTTTTGTGCACCACCAAACCTCCAGGGGTAGCAAATAAGGCAGAGAACAGACCCAAGCAGCAAAGTGAACTAGCGAGATTAAAGCACTGGGAGCCATAGACCATAAGTAGCATAAATACAAAGTCTTCCCTACTTCACATTAAAGATCATGAGGCACTCAGACACTGCAGAGATGGGAGCTATAGAAGTACCTCAGAACATAGGTGGAGTAAGGTGGGGAGTGGAAAGGGACAAAGATACAATTATCCAGTTGCATTGCTAAAGCCTATGCTCTGAATTGGGGATTGCTTGCACCAAAGAATAAGGTGTTTTGACCTGCACTGCTTAAGCTACCCTTCTAAACCTACACTTAGTTGGTCTCCTAAACCTTCTTGAATCTGGCATACCGCTGTGTCCATGGGCACAAAACCCATAACAGGTGTGCATCAATTTAGGCTAACTAGAGAGCCAGTATGCTGGACATTACGGACTAGAATCCCAGCCAAGAGCATCAGAACAGCCACCTATGCGTCTGTCTTTGGCTAAAGGGAAAGATCATCACCTCTATAGCTTACAGATAAATCTAAAATTGAAAAAAAAAACAGTTGCTGTGACTGCATAAGGCAAGATTTGGTTATGGCGAGCCATAACAAGTTTTTTCAGGGAAGGAGGGCAGTAATATACAGTGCATTGCCTCTTTGGCTTCTCGCCAATGATCTATACACAACAATCTCTAGAAAGGTGCTTACAAGCTTCTCATTAGAATTTGCTGCTTGGCTGGTCAAGTGTGCAAGCCATGTCTGTTGGGTTCTGTGTAGTTTGGGTTGCCGAGAGATGGGCCAGTGTAGCTCCATTGAAGTCAAGTATGAAGTCAATGGCGCTCCACTGGTTTACAGCTGAGGATCTAGTCCAGTTATTCTTGTATCCAGGTACGGTGTAGTCATGGCAACTGCATTATTACTGAATCTGGGGAAATTAACAAGAAAATATATTTACATTATTTTAAAATAAACACTTGCTTTTAACCCCCATGCTGAGAAACGGCCTATCCTTTTGACAAGAGTGGGTTTGCAGTCTCCTTGATTTCCTATCCCAAGCATCACAGAGTGCCTGGTACAGTATATTACATTCAATACGCTGCCAAAAAGCGAGTTTGTTTCCTTTGATGGCAGATTAATACTGATTCACAAATTAATTTTGTCTCTTTGTATATCAAGAGCGTGCAAGACTTATTTAATTTGTAATAAATATAATTATAGAAATGAATGAGCTATCAAGATTTTTAAAGTATGATCCATCAGTGTTGGCATGACTTGTAATCCTGATCATTATAAATAAAATGGGTCTTTTGCAATATGGAATGCAATTTTCCCTGTACTTTGTCTCATTACTTTCTGACATGTGGGTTAATATTAAATTACAATGCCTTAATTTTCAAATCAGGGCTTAATTTGTAAATAAGAGGTTAATAAATAACCTCTGCAGCTGGAGGCCGCATTGAGCCTCATTCAAATAAAATGTTAAATGTGATATTCTTCTCTTGGTTAAATCATCAATGTTAGAGCCACAGTCTCAATCTGTGTATTGCAAACGAAAGGCCCAATCAAGGGGGCTGCCAGCCATCCTGATTCCGAGCCATATGTGACCGTGAGGATCCTATGAAGATTACCAGTCTGTTGGAGACTTTGCTTTATTTACCATTGTGCTAGAAGGAATGACTGGTCCTTCAGCTTCCTCGTAGTCTTTGAGATGTCCCGCTTAAGTGGGTTTTATACCCACGCGCGGCATTCTCTCTTTTTCCCGAGATCCCAAGCACACAGGGCCGGCTCTAGGCACCAGCACAGCAAGCAGGTGCTTGGGGCGGCCAATGGAAAGGGGCGGCACGTCCGGCTCTTCGGCAGCGGGTCCCTCAGTCCCTCTCGGAGGGAAGGACCTGCCGCCGAATTGCTGCCGAAGAATGAAGCCGATCGTGGCTTTTTTTTTTTTTTTTCCACCGCTTGGAGCAGCAAAAGCACTGGAGCCGGCCCTGCAAGCACAGATCTACTGTGTACTTTCCTGTCCTAGCGTCTGCCCCGGCTCGTGCAGGGCCAATGTTTCCACTCCATACACTGATTTGCCAATATTTCCAACGTACACACAGCCAGCACAGTACCAGCTCATTCTGACCCCAGGAGAAGAACTGTGGTATCTCAGATCACGTGGCTGGAAAATGGTGCCTTTTTCATTTAATTTATCTATCGATCTGAGGCAAAGCCCATTGATGTCAATAGGTGTCTTTTCAGTGACTGCAATAGGGTTGGGATCAGGCCAGTTACCTGAAGGCACCGGGATATAATAGCCTGACCCATGAACCAGGCCACTCGCAGGAAAGAAAGGGCTGGCTCAAAAACCTTTTCCTTCATTGAGGCTGTAGGCTGCTCTATGACCCTGTAGTTCAATTTAGGGAACTGAGCAGGGCAAACAGGTAACCAGATGCTGCTACCTTTCATGGACAGGCCTTAAAACCACACAGAGCACCTTCAAAATGGACCAGATCATTAGTTTTCATTTGATTACAATAGCCTTCCATTCTTCTTCAGTGGCCAGCAGTGAGTAGCCATCTCTACCCTATCGGCAGGATTTTCTAAAGCACTCTGCATTGCCCTAACTCCACTCCCATTGAAATCAGGGGAAGTTTTATCGACTTCATCGGGAGCAGGGTTAGGCCAAGGTAGTGGGCTTTTAAAAAAAAATCCAACCTATATTCTATGGGTGAGACGCTCCTGAAGCATCAGAACACAAAGGCATTAGATTAACCTGGAGTGGACTTGTCAACTAACAACGTTAGATCAGCAAACTGATTCTTCCTGTTACTTTTCTATTCTTATAGGCGAGCTGCCAGCAATGTGCAGTTTTACTATTTACCATGATTAGGCCTTATCAAGTGCAACGCTAATTCCCCCTTGCATCATGGGTCGGTCTTTATGCTCCAACATCTTCAGAAATCCCCCAAAGGACTTGGCAGGATTAGCTCCAATCACCTTCTTGAAGTCAGCTAGCGGTTTTTAGCCAGGGCATCAAGCTGCTGGGATAATTTTGCAGCTGAAGTCTGGCTGTTTGCGCTTATTTTATCCAGGCAAAGTAAGGCTAAAGGAAGCACCCAGTTCTCTAGGAACATTTGGCGACATTCTTTTTTTTAGGAAAACCTTAAAACCAAGACACTCGTATTCCTGAGTAAACGTGTCCACACATGGAATGTATCGTGCCTAGACAAGCCCTTAAACTGGGGAAGGCCAAGCGATCTGTGTGTTCTATCCATTTTCAATCTGTCATTTTTCACTACTGAAATTAAGAATATCAGCACTCAACAGCTGCAAAAGCTCACTGAGGCAAAGCGGTCAAACTTTTCTGGTAGCCGAATGATTCTGCTATTGGGTGAGGGGAGGTTACATTGTAAGTGCCGGACAAAGAGGTTCAGAAAAGAGTGTATGAACCAGTCCAAAACCCATCCTGCATCATTCAAAGTGATACACAAACATCCACAACTGAAATGCAGCCACTTCTAGGGTGGCCCCTCTTTAACCGTGCCCACCACCACCGCAGCACGACATTTCAGGAGCAGAAGTGACTGCCTTTTCCAGTTGAAACTACAGGAGAAATTTTAGGTAGGCAGAATGTGTGACGGGTTGGATCACAGAAACCCCCTTGGGAGCTGCCACCAGATGTGCAAAGACTACCCCTGCTTCTGTTTTCCCTGCCAGCTCAGGACTCCAGCACCCTGTCTTGCTGAGCCAGACACTCCCGTCTGGCTCCAGACACAGACCCAGGGTCTGAATCACTTGTCCCAAAGCTGCAAGTTTACCCGAAAACAGCTCACAGTAGCGCGCTTGTCTTTAGCACTCAGATGCCCAACTCCCAATGGGGTCTAAACCCAGATAAATCCGTTTTACCCTGCATAAAGCTTATGCAGGGCAAACTCATAAATTGTTCGCCCTCTATAACACTGATAGAGAGGTATGCACAGCTGTTTGCTCCCCCAGGTATTAATACATACTCTGAGTAAATTACTAAATAAAAAGTGATTTTATTAAATACAGACAGTAGGATTTAAGTGGTTCAAAGTAGTAACAGACAGAACAAAGTAAGTCACCAAGCAAAATAAAATAAAATGCGCAAATCTATGCCTAATCAAACTAAATACAGATAATCTCACGCTCAGAGATGAGGTAAGTTTTTCAGTTTCCGTAAGTTTTTCTCAGACTGGACACCTTCCAGGCCTGGGCACAATTCTTTCCCCTGGTACAGCTCTTGTTGCAGCTCAGGTGGTAGCTAGGGGATTCTTCATGATGGCTTCTCCCCTTCTCTGTTCTCTTCCCCCCTTTATATATCTTTTGCATAAGGCGGGAACTCTTTGTCTCTCTGGGTTTCCACCCCCCCTCACTGGAAAAGCACCAGGTTAAAGATGGATTCCAGTTCAGGTGGATCACATGATCACATGTCACTGCAAGACTTCATTACTCACTTGCCAGCACACACATATACAGGAAGACTCACAGGTAAATACAGCCATCTGCAGACAATGGGAGTCATCAAGATTCCAAACCATCATTAATGGTCCACACTTTACACAATTACAATAGGCCTTCAGAGTTACATTTTATATTTCTAGTTTTAGATACAAGAGTGGTACATTTATACAAATCAGATGATCACACTCAGTAGATTATAAGCTTTGTAATGATACCTTACAAGAGACCTTTTGCATGAGGCATATCCCAGTTACTTACATTCACTTATTACCGTATTTTCTCTAAAACTATCTCAGTTACATTATATTGACTTATTATCAAGTTTTTATAAAACCATATAGACTGCACAACGTCACAGAATGTACCATGTTAGCATTTAGCCAGCACTCTGGGCTTTACACCCTACTCTTATGAAGAGGGTCAAGGGATACTGAGTCACCTGAACCTGGCCCTGAGGCGCCCAGGTATACTCAGCCAAGTAATGAGCCAGCCTATCTCTGCTTAGCCTGAGTGATTTGACAGGGTTACTTACAGCACAAAATAGCATGGTTGTGCCTATTTCCAAAAATTCATCCTGGAGTCTCAAAGTCTGGCCATCTCTGCTAGGCTGCCTGTGCTGTTCAGTGTGTATTCCTGGGCTCCTTCAGGAGGCCTGAGACATTTGGGTGTCCTTCTGCTCCAGAAAAAACAGGCTGCACAAAATGTAAAGCCAAGAAGCTAAGCCTGCTAAGCCCATGACGTGGACATGCCAGGATAGCTGCAACAAGGGGCGGGCTCGTCGGGCGTTAGAGGGGCAGCACTGGAAGGAGGAAGAGGAATTACTTTGAGACCATGTGCCTGGGAAGGTGGGTGGGCAGGGAAAGGGATTTCACTGGAGACAGTAAGACTGGGACTGCTGCGTAAACTATTTGCTTAGGTTGTGAGGGAAAGTTATGGAAAAGTTCCCGTACATTTGAGTAAGCATCTCGGCATGTTGAAATAAAATAGATTTCTGAACAGTTTCTCACTCCTTGCTCATTATTACTGTCTCGTTCACATGGCACGCTTGGAAACCTTCCCCCTGGCACTTGGCTTTACGTTTTCTATTCCAGCAGCTATTTCTAGCTCTTCAACTACTACAGTGTGGAGCCCTAGGATGCCAAGTTGGTCACCAGGTTGCATGCTATGGCTATTTCTGTGATAACAGGAGTTATAACGCAGCTCCTCATGCTCCAAAAGCCCACGTTCCTATCACTTATACTAAGGGAGAATCAGATGTAGCTTTTGGCAGCCAGCTTTCTGTGGCACACAGTTGAGCAGTTCCGATTCCATCCAGCAGAGGGCAGTGACGCACATAGGCATGACAAAAGTTCACAATTCAAGTCAGTCAACATTTTTCAAATTTTGATTTTTTTTTTAAATGGAAATTCTTATTTTTTGACCCATTCTAGAACTGGTTGAAAGTTTTCAAAATTTGCCATTTCAAACAGGGAAAAAAACCATCAATTTTTTTGTGGCACTTTTATCTTGTAAAACAATAGTCCCGTGTTAGAACCATCTCGATTCATAAATGCTGTGAGTCTAAGCTATGCTCGGGCAAAGCCCATTGCTGGAGGCTTTGACACCCAGAGTTACCTGAGCTGTTAACCTTCAGTGCAGAAATTAGAGCTGGAATAGACCTTTTAGTTCATCTAGTCCAGTCTCACCAGCATGCACTAAGCTCTGTATGTTTTGCATGTGCTTGGCCCAGTTTAGTATTAAATGATCCAAGCAATTTGGCTTCCCGCCTTTCCTTTGAGACGTCATTGGATTTATTTTAATGTATTTACCTTTTGTGAGAGCTGCTTTGTTTCATCTACCAATAGAGTCAAATTTATACTATGCTGTTTTAGGCTTAGGTCACAGCACACAACACACTAGATATAAAAACGAAGTATAAATTGTAACTCAACACAACTCAACCCAATTAAAAATAATTAAAGACACAAGACTAGCCCTTCCTTAAAATCAGTAGCACCCTTCAAATCACCACCCCTAAAACAAAGCACACAAAAAATTAGGAGCATATGATTTCATTTAGGGTGACAGTAATCTCTTTTGCACATACCTTTGATCTTATTTTTGTGGCTGACCAGGGTGACAGCACATAGAACGAAAATGTTCTTCACTACTCAGCTATTGATAGCTGACTCTGACTGGGGAGATTTGACAGGAGCGCAGAAGTCATCATGTGACCTTTTGAAACTTGACTTCTTGTTCTGATTAAGTTGCAGAGGTGGCTTGAGGGTGGTGGGGGAGGCTTATGGGGGCTATCGCCAGTAGCCACCCCAAAAATTGCCTTAGCCACTCCACCACCCCATAGCAGCTGCTGCTCTCCAGCCACCCAGCTCTGAACGTAGGGTGGAGAGAGTGGTGGCAGCTGGCCGGGCACCCAGCTCCAGCAGCAGCGGAGAAGTAAGCCTGGGCGGGGGGCAGGAGTGCCCGAGAGCAGCCCCTGGCCCGTGTCGCTGCCCGCCGTGGCATGCTGCCAGGGCAGGTGGAGGGTCTTGGGCTCCCCACAGTGCCCTGGACTGACCCGCTTCAGCCTGGGCTCTTGGGCCCTGCCCCCGCCACCATCTCTGCTCCCCGAGCACCATGAAGGCTTTGCTGGACCCGGAGCAGGGTCTCCCCACCTGGGCAGCTCTTACCACCTGTGAGCAGCCGGTTCTGCACACTGACCGGCTCCAGTTTCCAGCCTATGACAGGCTCTGGGGGCGAGGAGGACCAGGGGGAGGGCCATGGAGAGGGATGGGTCCTCATGGTGATGGGGGGGCTTAGGCCCACCTCGCCCCTCCCTCCCCACAGGGAAGAGGCTGGTAGCAACCTTGTTAAGTTGTTATAAAGTGTAGGGACCAGGGCCTGGGTAGTCATACCTAATGGTTAGAGACTCTGTGCCCAGACAGGGGACAGAGTCAGGTGTCCAGCCAAAGGTCAGAGCAGAGTCAGAGTCAATATTCAAGCTGGGGGCTGGTGGGGAGAGCCAGAGTCAGTATAGGGGTAGGGTGTAGAAACAGGGCCCTGGAGCAAGGCAGAAAAGCAGGAACTGGGAGCAGACGGGGGCCTGGGGTGAGGAGGGGAGGAGCAGGCTGCAAGGCAAGAACCAGGCAAGTAGGCAGGGTTCATAGTAGCAGCCAGCCACAGCTTCATCTAGTCGCTCAGACAACGTCATATGCCTCTTTCTGGCTTAAATAGTGTCCCTCAGCCACTCGCTGGGGCTGGACATCTCCCCCAGTCAGGCACTTCTCCACTGGTTTGGGTGCGCACTGCCGGGGCAGCCAGGGCCTGCGTTAGGAGCCCACAATCCCTCACCTAAGGCTGCAGCAACTCTTTCACGTGAACATTTTGACAAGTGCCGAACGACAGGGAATCAAATCATAGAGGTGTAGGACTGGCAGGGACCTCGAGAGCTCAGCTAGTCCAGTCCAGTCCCCTGCACTCATGGCAGGATTATGTAATAACTAGTCCATTCCTAACAAGTGTTTGTCTAACTTGGTCTTAAAAACCTCCACAACCTCCCTAGGAAATTTGTTCCAGTCCTTAGCTACCATGACAGTTAGGAAGTTTTTCCTAATGTCCAACCTAAACCTCCCTTGCTGAAATTTAAGCCCAATGCTTCTTGTCCTATCCTCAGAGGTTAACAAGCACAATGTTTCACCCTCCTCCTTGTAACGCCCTTTTATATACTTGAAAACGCTCCTCTCAGTCTTCTCTTCTCCAGACTAAACCACCCCAATGTTTTTCAATCTTTCCTCATAGGTCATGTTTTCTAGACCTTTCATCATTATTGATGGAAAAACGTAGTGATACATTTGATCAGTAAGTTCATTTCCAGGTAGCTAGTTTTGCTTCTTTGAGGCCTCCTGGGAGGTCACTGTTAAGCCTGAGGCTCTTCCTGGTGTCTTTAGACAGATTTGTTTTTGTTTGCATGGGGCCAGATTTTCAAGGGAATTTTAGCTCCTATTTAGGTACTTTAATAAGGTCCACACTTTCAAAAGTGGTCTGCTGGCCAGAAGTTTGACTCCATTGCTGTAAGGCAGGGTTGGGCAAACTACGGCCCGCGGGCCGGATCCGGCCCCTCAGGGCTAGGGATCCGCTCCGCAGGCTTGCCACCCATGGCGCTGCGGGCTCCGCGCCGCTCTCAGGCAGGGGCGGGGGTGGAGACGGACAGAGGGCTCCATTTGTTGCCCTTGCACCCCCGTCTCCCAGCTTCCAGGGAACAGGGAACTGCGGCCAATGGGAGTGTCGGGGTAGGTACCAGGAGGCACAGCAAGGGCAGCCCTCCGCCTCCCTCTCCTCCAGGGCCTGCAGTGCTTCCTGGAGTGGCGCAGGGCTGGGGCCGGGGCTGGGGCCAGGGGCCGGCATGCAGGGAGCCTGCCCTGGCCCTGGTGCGCGCCGCTGCCACCCTGGAGCTCAAACCCCTTCTGCATCCCACCCTCCCAACTCCCTGCTGTAAGCCCCCTGCCTGCACCCCGCACCCCCTCCTGCACCCCAACTCCTTGCCCTAAGCCCCCTGCTGCACTCCGCTCCCCTCCTGCACCCCAACCCCCTGCCCTGAGCCTCCTCCTGCAGTCTGCACCCCTCCTGCACCCCAACCACGTGCCCTGAGCCCCCTTGTACACTCCATACCCCTCCTGCACCCCAACTCCCTGCCCTGAGCCCCCTCCCGCAGTCTGCACCACCCCTTCCGAGCCCCCGCCTGCACTCCCCACCCCTCTTACACCCCAATCCCCTGCCCTGAGCCCCCTTGTACACCCCGCACCTCTCCTCTGACCCAATCCCTTGCCCCGAGCCCCTTCCTGCACACCGCACGCCTTCCCACACCCCGCACCCCAACCCCCTGCCCCGGCCCTGCGTACAATTTCCCTACCCAGATGTGGCCCTCAGTCCAAAAAGTTTTCCCACCCCAGCCTGGACTCTGGTTTCATCAGATCTCTCAATGTGGAAGCAGCGTAGGGCCTTTGAAACTTTTCCTTTGAAACATGTTATTGATGGAACTTTCCCCCCACTAATTGGAAGTGTTTACTCCAAAATTTCCTTTTTCATCAAAAATTTTCAGGATTTCATTGAAAACTCCCCCTCCCCCCCCCGCCCCAGTGCAGACAAAAAAATTGTTTCTTGACCAGCAGTAAAGCAGGGTGAGGCCTGCTCAACATTTGGATGGGTGACCCCCGGCCTCAAGGAAATCCATGGATCTCTGGCACGTGGTTTTCATCATTATTAGGTGGCCCACTCCCAAATAAACTAAGCCTGGGTTATCCCTAAGAATTAGATGGATTTAGCTACATTACTCAGGGCTATGAAAAATTTTGCACATTATGCAATGTTATTAGGTTGACCTAATCCACACTGTATCTACAGCTGGGTAGCCAAAAGAATTTTTCCGGCAACCTAGCTAACCACAGCACTACTGCAGCATCATTGCTGACCCTTTGTAGTAACATACCCTTAGGACTGAAACAGGGTGAGGTGCTGGGCTTTCAGAGGGGCAGTCTTTTGGATCAAATGGAACACCAAGGCCCTTGCCAGTCATTATGATAATTACCGCTCTCCCTGCATATGTCTGTGGTGATGTTAAATTCTTTATCGGCATGGAGTTCTCTTTTGTTAGAAATCATTATGGAGGTGTGACACAAAGATTAAATGATTTGCATTGGAGGCATTTTGATTGAGTGTTTTAGGCATATGACAGATCTATCAAGACACGTGGTTCCTGATTCCAATTAGCTGCATAACTGGGCAGATCAGATAACTTATCTGAGCATCACGCAGCTGAGAAGAAATGCTACTGAGGATCGTCAAACTATTGCTACAGAGAGTAATATAAGCTATGAAAAAAGAAGAACAGGAGTACTTGTGGCACCTTAGAGACTAACAAATTTATTAGAGCATAAGCTTTCGTGGACTACAGCTCACTTCTTCGGATGCATATCGGAAACCTGTCATAAGCTATGAAGTTAGTCTGTTTTCTGTTAGCAAATCATAAGACCATAAGAACACAAGAATGGCCATACTGGGTCAGACCAAAGGTCCATCTAGCCCAGTGTCCTGTCTTCCAACAGTGGCCAATGCCAGGTGCCCGAGAGGGAATGAACAGAACAGAATGACTCCTCCAGTGATCCATCCCCTGTCACCCATACCCAGCTTCTGGCAAACAGAGGCTAGGGACACCGTCCCTGCCCCAAATCATTTGTGAGCCAATCCATTGTTGTATTTATTGTTCTTACTC
Organism: Trachemys scripta elegans; assembly: GCF_013100865.1. Lineage (NCBI taxonomy): Eukaryota > Metazoa > Chordata > Testudines > Emydidae > Trachemys > Trachemys scripta. The sequence goes on along the minus strand of NC_048308.1, from coordinate 7,672,384 downwards.
ATTCATCCAATAGTCTTGACAAACAATTCAAGAACTGTTCATTTTGATTATTTGTTATTTTTCTCTCTGATTGGCCATCAAAGTCACACATTATTGCTTCTGCTCCCTGATTTGATGACAAAAACCTTCCAAAGAGGCAGTATGACTTTTGTATTAAAACGCTCACAACTTTTGGGATTTATGGATATTTGCCTGAATAGGGGATAGTCATCTGAGTAACCAATCATGTGACCCCATGAAACATAACCAATCAAAACTGGCACTTTTATTCACAAAAACATTTTAAAATCAGAATTTGTAGACTTTAGCCCAGCTCCAAAGCTACCTTCTAAACCGTGTTTTCAAAGTGGACCCTGGTGGCTTTTGGTTTATCCTGCTCTCATAGGTTTCTCAAAATTCACAAGTTACTTTTCACAGTTTTGCCCGCTTCCTGGGAGATGAGTTCTCAAAACCCCAGAAATTTCACAAGCAGTGATTCATTTCTTTATTTTCTTTGGGGGAGGCACCAAATCACATGAAGCAAAGCCGTTACCAGGAATGTTTGCATTGATTTGCCGATGTCACCAAAGGGCAGCATTAAGCTTGATGCTTTGGCCAAATTCTGACTCGAATAATTCAATCTGCCTACCTACAGTCCCCTCTGTGGTCTCACTGTGGAACGTTATTCTTCATTCTCCCAGAATGGAATGGAGGCGGGGGAATGGTTGCTGCCAAAAATGGTTGCGGCCACACTCTGGTTTCCAATTATAGGCGAGAGGATTTCTATACCTGTAAAGTGCTTTGGGCTCCTTCTTGGTGAAGGCTATAGCAGGCATATAAGATATATATTCTGCTACGTCGATTGTAAATTCTTTGGGGCAGGGTCTGTCTTTTTGTTCTGCGTTGTACAGCACCTAGCACAATGGGGTTCTCATCCACGATCATGACAATACAAATAACAACACTAGTAGTAGTGCAGGAAGGTGTTCAACAATGTAAAGACCAGACTGAGCCTGCAGAGTGCAAGATCGCGTCCTCTGAAAGAAACAAACCACCCATCAGCCCTTGGGGTAATAAGCAAAGTGTTTCCATAAACCAGCAATAAATAGGGTCAATTTCTAGCGCCTCATGTGGTAATGTAGCCCAGCGATTCCCTTAATCATTAATAGGAGTCAGTCCGTCAGCCAAGCCTTTGCATACGCAGGTGAAAATCTAGCCCGTAGGTCACAGATACTGGTGCAACTGCAGGAAGCTACCGTAGCCACAAAACCTTCAGTATGTGTGAAAGCTTTACTTTGAGGGTTTATTTTTTTTATAGTGAACATATTTAAAGTATCCATTTACAGTTTTACATGAAACATAAAGCATGGGGGGGGGGAATAAATGCATTGGCTGTAATGTAGGGATGTTTTGTAGCTTCTAAATTTCTTAAGTGTTAGGTCATTTTACTTACAAGTTAAATAGCTGTCTGCAAGAGGCCTTGCTTGGTCATAAATTGTCCTTCCAGTAATATAAAACACACCATTTATTTACAACACATATGCTCTTCCAAGTAGATCCAACTGCTCATAAAGAACAAGTGCTTCTATGTCATCTCTACTGAGACCATTGCAATAAAGAGGCCATTGGAATGACTCTGTACTCAGTAGGAGTGCAACAAAATCCAGCAACAGTAGCTTTTATGGTCTCTTTCCCCCCCCAAGGAAAACATTACATATTAGCTCCATTTTAAAGGCTCGTGAAGGCCTTACTCCTCATACGGTTCCATTGATTTCAATACGAAGTAAGGTATCATTCAGTTAAGGGTGCTAGAATTCGGCCCAAAGAGATACTTTATTTTTGTTCGGAAGGAAACTGATTAAAAAGAGGAATATTTAATTATGAAATGAAGCGTTCACATTTATTTTAATATTGACTCTAAAGCTCTTGATTCCAGCTGGGCCCAAGGCCATGGTTAATTAATGGACTTTTGTTGTTGCAAAAGGATTATCACCATTTCTGTGTTTACAGTTCTGCACAAGAAGCCTTTTGAGAAACACAAACACCCTCTGTGCTATACATTCCAGGATGTGCAAGCAATAAAAAAAGTGCAAGTGGTTACAATTCATCAGAGGGAAGCCTGGGAAGTGCTAGCCCCAGTGGAGAGAAATGTAGAGTTTATAATATAAACAGAGATGAGTTCCCATCAAACTCTGCATCTGAATGCCCCTGAATTAGAGGCAACTTTAGATCTGGTTTAGGATCACATATTAGAATCTTGACTTCATTTCTCGAAGTAAATAAGTAAGAACTTAGACCCTGACTCAAAAGCCACTGAAGTCAATAGAAAAAACTCTGAGTTCAGCGGACAATGGATGATGCCCGAATTCTGAGAAGGAGGAAAAATAAGTCTGAACAATTTATCTCCAATAATAACAAAAGCCATTCCTTAGGGATTTTTGTAATTCTTGAGTCATACAGAATATTGTGCTATCTACCCGATGGATTTTGAGGCTAGCAGGATAATAATGGGCTAGTCAACCTTTTTGCCTTAAGGTGATTGGTTCAAATCCCGCAAAATGTTTACAACAAAACATCAAAAGGCTTGGCATTGTCGGTTTTTGTTTGCATTTCACCCCATCATGTTTACTAAGGGCCAGGGGTAAATGTAAAGACTTCTCTAGGCTTTGGTGCAGACCCTAGTCCACGGCCATTTTCATCTCTTAGTACTGAGAATAACACAATGACTTGGCACAGGGACTGCACAGAGAGGGAGGCTTTACTGCTTTGTAGTTTCTTCCTCCACCTCCGCTTTGGATCGAAAGGATATTGCAGTAGTCATGCTTGCTTAGGGTCAGACCCTGCTGCTGTTGAGATGAACGGGAGTTTTGCCATTGCTTCCAAAGAGAGAAGGAGTAGAATTCTGTTTGGGTCTCCTTTAAGTTTCAGTTGTGCCAAAATGTATGGCAGATCTGATTTGTCTGGCTTATTGCCGGTGTTATATATTTTAAAGTCTTCATTGCAACTTAAGCTGACAGTTTATAAACAATTCTCATAAAGAGTGATACATTGCACCGGAACCCCTTCAAAACATTAGCTCATATTCACAATTCAAATATTTTGTTGGCCAATGACAGAGCCAAGGGAAAAGGCAATTGCTCAAGTGGTTGATCCAACTCTCATTGAAGTCAGTGGGAATCTCTCCGTTCACTTCAATGGGAGGCACACCAGGCTTAATTTTGATCCCGACCAGTAGATCTACTGCTTGGCATGTCACCAGCTACTACAAACAGACTGGCTTCCCCTTTACTGCACCAAACACAAAACAACTATTGAGCCATCAACCCCCATCTCTGCTCTGCCAACAATGCCAGCCTTAACTGCCCATTCGTCAAATTTCCAGGAAGCACCTTGGTGCTTTCTGCCATGTTGCCCCCTTATGTGTGGAAGGAGCTTCCTGTAAAATCCCCAAAAGCCACGCCCTTGTTCTCCTTAAAACTCACCTTTGCCATGATGCAATTGTTATCTGCAGTGTTGTTGTAACGTGTCGGTCCCAGGCTAATAGAGAGACAAGTTGGAGGAGGTAATATATTTTATTAGAGCAACTTCTGTTGGTGAGAGAGACAAGCTTTCGAGCTTACCCAGAGCTCTTCTTGTCTCTCTCACCAACAGAAGGTGGTTCAATAAAAGATATTTTCTCACCCACCTTGGCTCTCAATAATGGTTAGGCAGCTGGTGTGCTGTGACTGCTGCTTATCACACTGCCCACATGTGTCTCTGTTACCTGGCACACTCCATCAATTTGTTGTATCCGTCTGTAGTCTCTTAGCCTGTACTTGGATTGTAAGCTCCTCAAGTTAGGAACCATCTTTTTGGTATCTTTGTACAACACCTAGCACAAGCAGGCCCAGAACCTGCATGGGCCTCTGAGTACTACCACAATACAGTAACCATGAAACAAAATAAGTTATGAAAAAAAATTACTTTTTAATGTACAAAAGGCTTATATACAGGTTCAGCACGTTACCTCCATTTTTATGATGTAGAAAACAGCTAAAAATGTCCATAAGATATAAATTTGACAGAACAATTCACCTACAGTGCTTTTAGTAATGATGTCTTCTATACATACTATATACAGCGCTGGAATGGTTATAACAATACTATTTTAGTAAATGAAGGAAGACCACCTCTGAAAAACGATAGGAATCTTTACAACTTGGAGATATGGTTTTGCTTTGGGGTTTGATCTTTTCTTGTTACGTGCGTTGCCTGAAGTGCGGCTCACTAACATGCATTGTCATATGCATCTACTGAATAACTCAGCTCAACTGCCAATGGAGATGCAAGGGCTGATCAGTTGCAGCACTTGGGAAGCCCAAAGTGTAACTCCATGTGTCCAGTATGGCTCAGAGTCCTAAACTGGGCCCTGCCCTCTTTCCTCAAATGCAAGGGTGAGGTAACTGCAGGTGAGTCTGTACCAGGAACTCAAAAAATCCCAATCATTTTAAATTCATCTTTCTAGGTTAGGCACAAGTGCAAACAGCTGCCCTGCCGGATCTTGCTTTCCTAGCACAGCCAGGAGTCCCAGTGACGTCAGGCGGGTTTTAGGATATGTGAGGAAGGCAGGATCAAGCCCATCATGCTTTGTTTACCCAAGCTTTTTATTTAAGAATTAGGGTGGGCCAGCTTCTGCTATGTTTACGCACCCCTTACTCTAGGGTGACCAGATGTCCCGATTTTATAGGGACAGTCCCAATTTTGGGGTCTTTTTCTTATATAGGCTCCTATTACCCCCCACCCATTGTCCCGATTTTTCACACTTGCTGTCTGGTCACCCTACCTTACTCTCCACGCAGTCCCACTGGAGTTAAAAGGACGATATGTGGAGTAGGGTGCTGCCCAACACAAGGAAGGCTTTTGCACTCTATGGTAAATATATATTCGATTTATCTGTGACCTTCTGGGGTATTTGGCGTCACAAATGTTTGGGCAGGAATAATGACTGGCATTCGTGCAACAGCCACAAGTCATGCTAGTATTAGTGCAGTTTGTGCAGCACTGGTGAGTGCAAAAGGAGAGCAATGATTGTAGAAAGCCAACGTTAGCCCCTTTAAAAAGCACCCAATGGGAGCTGCAGTTTGCAGGTGGAACTGAGCCATATTCAGTAAAACGCTGGACATCAATTGAGCGGGAAAGGACGGAGCCCTGCTGATGAGACATCATGCACATCTGGTTTAGTTTTTTAAAGTTCAGCACACAGAATGTTTGGAATCAGGAGGGAATTTCACGTGTGTACCCTTCCTCTTGATATACTTAACACTATAATACTAGGAAGAAAAGAATGGTCTTTTTGAGATGTGGTAAATTTCATTGAGGTCTGTTTTCCCCGTGTTTACCCTTTTGTCTACCAACAGTAATAAATAATGCATTGAGGAGTCTTTCCACTGACTTCAGGATCAGGCCCTAAAATTGCAAAAACTGTTAGCCAGCTTATATTTTGTGGAGGATTTGCTTGTGGTTAGATTCCTCCTATGGGTAATTTTCAGAGAGGCTTTCACCCACAGCTCTGATACCCCACTACGAATCCCAGACATTGGACTAAGGGCTCGTCTACATGAACATTTAGTTTGTGGCAGGTTGGGGTATGAATCAACCCTGCACTAGCTTGTGAGGTACGCCCTGCTGATATGCATTAACCGTTCATCGGGGCACTTGGATCTAGTCCTGTTTCAAACAGCACCAGACCAAAGTGCACTAAGAACAGTTAATGTGCATAAGCAAGATCCACGTGGATAGTTAGTCCGAGGCAGGCTAGTGCGGGGTAGAGTCACACCTCACCTTGTCGTGACCTAATTGTTTGTGCAAACAAGTCCAAAGCTAGCTAAGTAATTATATGTCCCCCCTCTGCCCATCACCCTGGTGAGGACAAATTAGAGCTGAGCTGTTGTGAAGCCCCATTAGCAATTTTCATAGATTCACAGAGTTTAAGACTACAAGGGACCACTGTGATCATCTAGTCCAACTTCCTGAACAACACAGACCATAGGCTTCCCTGAATTAATTCCCGTATAACCCCCTGATTTACACAAGTTGTTTAAGGCCCCAGACGAAAGTCACTATTCTACTGAAGTCACTACTGACAGGGCATAAAGTTAAGCAAATGCATAAACCTTTGCAGGATCGAGGCTTTCCTGCCATTAGAGATACTTTCAGATGAATGGTATTTTCAGGCCTCTGCTACATTCTACCCACGATATAAACCGTATTGTAAACATGTCTGACAAAAGGGGGCATTAATCTTTCATGTGTCCCATCAATGTATCTTGCTGATGTTTTTCCGAAACACTGCTATGCTTTATAAATGTACGTTTCTTTTGATTTTATATACACTATATTTGCTTTTAATGGAAGTGACGCCTTGACTAAACACTAAAGCATAGTAAGGCACTTTTCTGAGAAGCTGTTTGGAACTGATGCTTTTCTACAAAGTCCCAGGGTACAAAGAACAGTTTATAATGATATTGCTGGAAGTGGACTTTTGGGGAGATGTAACTAAATGCTTATCTCACTGGAGCAGAATATGCAGTATGGCTTTTATTCAGATCAAAAAGACCCCCCTCCATTTGTTTCTGACATGCGTTGAGAAATGGTCTTTTTGCAGACATAACTAAAAGAAAACAAAGGGAGGTGGCAAACATGGAGGAAAAGATTTCATTTTTAACCATTCTTATGCAATATTCTCATTTGGTGGTGGCGTTGCTCAGACCCCTGAAAAACCAAGCAAAAAAATAATACTAGAGGTTGCACTCTTGGTGCTAAACTGCTTTTAGATCGTTTACATAAGTCTGTACAGAGACATTTTTTACTTTGAATCCCTTTAATGTATTTAATACTTGTCAAAAACGCTACTCTATAGAAACTGATTATTTTTAAAAAGCACATTCATAAAACTGCTTTGTGTAAAGTCCCTGGGATAAACCGTGGGGCTTTATCATTAGGACATCATGTTAAGAAATTTACTCTCTTCTGCCAGGGTGGTTAGCATGGAGCTCATGTCGCCTATCGCCATGTTGCTTATTCCAGCTGGTATGGACGGCAGTGTCAGAGAGTTCCGTGGAGTTGTAAGGCGAGAGGAATTCTGGGAGAGATTCTGCAGAATGCTAGGGCTGAGGGTTCCTGACATCAGGCTTGAATGGTCTCCATCATCCATGATGGCATCAAAATCTATCTGCGCAGGCTCCAGACCCTGTGAGTCCACTGTGCTTGACACCTGGTTAGCTCCGGGAGACGGCATGGCAGCTGGCTTGATATTCAAGGCACACTGCTGCTGTCCCACTCTACAGTCCACATGGTTATCAAAGTTTCCATTTTGTTCATACATGTGGATTTGACCATAATAGCACATCAAATTGTTTTCCCTCGTGCTGTTTGCACATTGCTGAGCCTGCATTGACACCATATTGTTGGTTCTTTTCGGAGTGGCCTTTGCTGTTTCCTGGCCAGGGCTCATGGCGTTAGTAGGGTGGGGAGTTCTCATGTAACCGAGTTGCTGCATGTTGCGTATCCCTCTATGCCTGTTTACTGGACTAGGGTCAGGTGGAGGATGAGGCTGTACCATTCCAGGAGGGTAGGTCTGGCTAGCTGAACCCATTATGCTCTGTTGGGGCTCAAAGTTTGACTGATTTGAGGTCATTAAAGAAGGGGGCTGATAAAACACCTCCTGAGTCATGGAGAAATTCATGGGATTTGTCTGAGATGAATAGTTCTGCTGACTTTGTTCATGCATGACCTGAGTCAGTCTATGACTGTTGACCATTAAAGAGGGATCTGTTGCAACGTCCATTTGCTGAGGATGAACGTGGGATCCAGACTTCACTACCATGTTGCTACAAGAAGGGGAAAGCTGGTTTGGATCTCCACTGATTGCATTTGGGCTCAGCATTTGATGAGCCTGGTTATACCCTTGGTGCAGGCTCAAATCGGAGTTCATATTAGGGCCTGGATTTATCTGCTGCTGCCTCAGCTGCATACAATTTAGCCTTTGTCCATCCATGCTCACATTTCTTTGCATAAAATTCTGCTGTGTTACATTCATGCCGCTTTGACTCATCTGCATTTGCTGCTGGTTAAAGTTCTGATACTGACCAAAGTTCTGCTTCTGCTGGACAACAGCTAAGTTTCCTTGAGAAAACTGTTGCTTCGATTGGTTAGACATAACATCAACGGTACCTGAGCTAACCTCATTCCACTGGACGGGCATGTTGTTTTTGCTCATGTTCGAGGGAGCACCAAAGCTCATGTGGCACTCTGTCACCCCTGGACCCAAATGGTTCACGCTTGCATCAGTTGCAGCCATCCTGTGCTGGCTAGACAAGTTCTGATGTTGCAGTTTCCCATTGCCTTGGAAGTTTAGCATTTCATTACTGTACCCCATGGAAGTGTTTTCTACAGCTGTCCCATTGTTCTGAGATTTGATATATTGCACTACATCATCTGGCAGCATAATGTCATCTTCTCCAATGGGGCCCTCTGTCTCACCTGACATTGCTTCCATGGTAATATTTTCACTAATGCTCAGAGGTCGAGGTGAATAGACGTGCCTGGGAAGGCTCCCATCAGAGCGTGTGTAATTTGGAAGGCTGCAGTTCCTTCTGTCCGCAGGATGTGGTGGGTGGAGGGGATTCATGCTGTTGGTGCTATGGAAGCGATGGACTCTAGGGAGGGACAGTGGATCTGCGGCGGGTCTCCTCACAGGATCACTCGCGCGTCTTGTGTTGTTACCTGCCACGTCATGGGGAAAAGCCGGGGCTGCTGCGTACCCGTAAGTGCTGCCATCGCTACAGCGTCTTGGCCCAGGAGGGAGGCGAAATGAAGGCAAAGCAGGATCTGGCCCATCGAGAAGAGAGATCTTGTTCTTCAGACTCATTCTTTCCAAGTTAGGTAGAGGTGTGGGAGGAGGGCCCCCCGTGGCAGCAGCATACTTGGCTTTCAGCCTGTAGTGCTGAGCTGGCGTGAGGTTGAGAAGGCCTGGTATGCCGCTACACTGGCTGGCTTCGCTCGATCTGCGTGACGCGTCCGTAGAAATGGGGTCGTAGGAGTCGGCAGAGCTCGTGTTGTTGGGACGATTCCCAAACTGCGAAGCTTCGCTGGAACGGCGACTAGAGAAGTAAGGGGAAATCCCCGATGATCTGCGACTCACAGTGTAGGCCGAGCTGATGGTGCTTGTCGTACTGTCGCGGCGTTCATTGAGTTGGTTCAGCATCGTAATCTCATTTACAGACAGCTCCGTTATTCTAGGATTAGGCAGTGTAGCAGAGGAACCACCAATATTTTCTAGGATAGAGCCTGGAAGAGGGTTTGGGGGGGAAGAAAAAAGGTTTTGTTAGCTGAGAGGGCTATTTTGGGGTAAATAGCTACATTACATTCACTCTTGTGCTTGGGGTCTAAATACAGATCTGTGTGTGTTACCCAACAACAAATGCCTGCTTAAGAAGAGTGATGTAAACGTGACTAACTGGTAATGGAGTCAGCACGTTGTCTGCAGCTCTGCTCCTATGAGACAAGGGACAGTCCAGGGCAGGGAAAGAGGACAGTGAGATATACTCAGGAAATTAATTGAGTCGCTGCTACAGAGTCTTTTCCAGTGTTTGCTTCATTGCCACTGCAACCGATGAGGAGAGCATTCCTACGAGCTTCTTTTTATAAGGCAGAACGAAAGACACTACAGGCATAACGTGTGGTTTCCAAGCCTGGTCATATGATCAGTCACTCAAACTGGTTTCAAAAATTCAGAGGCAGAGGTCTCATTGCTCAGTACTAGAAATTCATGCACCCTTCTGAGATTTCTCCCAGAGCAATTCAAGAAGCTCCTATACAGTAAACTCTAAGGACAGATCATCTGCCCAGGGACTTTTCCTTTGATCAGCTGGAGAGGCACAAAATGATCATAAATTTGTCCTAGTCAGGAATCTCCAGCTGGCATAGAAGTTATAACTAGCATAGGTGGCTCTATGCCACCACCACTGAGCTCCCCACCTGATATAGGGGCAGGACAAAGTCATGGCCAGGGATGGGGCATGGCTAGATTGTTGTTCTGCTCTAGCAGTCCTCAGACGGCAAAACAGCCCACAGGGAATTGTTACTGATAGCACAGGGCTGCTGTAATTTCCACCACTGGGGTAAGGTGGGGGCAGGTGCAAACTAGCCTTGGGCAACCCTGGGAATCCTACCCAAAATTATACAGCTGAGTTAACACCTGAGTGGTCCTTTTATGAGATAGCTGATCTTTATTCTGTGAGGAGTGATGCTGAAAGGCGGGGAAATGATTCTGCTCTAGGGCAGACCCTTCACTGTGAGACACGGGACATGGCCTGAGGGAGTCTAACAGTGGGAAGAACACAGGACCATGGCTTACCATTTCCTGGTATGGGAGGCAGCTTGGTGTTTCTGACTTGTGGAGCTGGGCTCACCCATGAGCAGGAATCCTTAACCGTCTTGAGTTTCTCCTTCTTGAGCTGTTCAAGTCGCTGCATCGTTGTCATGTGTTTCCTTAGCTGAAGGCTGACTGTTGAATTGCCCGATGAGACTGTCGAGTCCACAACAGGAGCGTTGTCATCCAGTGCGGTCAGGTCTCCCAGGCTTCCCCCACTGTGCATGTTCATTTCTACTCCACTGTCATTGTTGTTGGTGCTACCAAGTGGTGATGGTTCACTGCTGCATGATGACTGGCCACCAGGACTGGACTGACACATCTTGGAAAGGAGAAATAATAGAAGGTCTGAGTTCTGCAGTTGAAAACACAGCTTTGGAACACACACACACGGACCCGGAGACTGAAGTCTCCTATTTATCAACACATTTGATACAGGGAACATGTGGTCACCTCCTTCCCCATACACACATGCTGCCCACTGCCACATCTCAGCTCTGTTCTGCAGCCACGGAGCACTTTCTAGGTGGGGGTGAATAGTTTAGTTTCCACATCCAGTCTTTGCTGCTGACAAGGCTAGTATGCTAATTAATGCCAACTGACATTATAGTTTCATGCTGTGGGCACTAGGTTTATTTAAAAACAGCAGTACTTTAACAAATTTGGATGGACTTTTTTTTTTAATTCACAAGCATTTGCATAAAACCCCTATGGGTTAAAAATCTTTGGTGTGTTTCATTTTGCCCATAGAGACAAACCAAACATTGCTGCTGCAGTAGCTAAAGGGTTGATGCTTCATTAAGATAAGCTAGTGCATTAGCAGATTGTGCAAAGTACAACTGCAATGAGCACCAGTTTATCTAACATAGGATCAAGTCCTAAGTGTTTCAGGCACAACATATTTCTGTCTTTTAAATACCTTAACATGTAATTAGTTTAGCTGACAATCTTTCTAGACGGAGAAAAACATGGTTTGCTGTTTGCAAGCTCCCACTTACAGATGGGGTAGATAAGTGCCATAAAGGCTTGTTTTACTTGCATTAGAAATGACATTTCACACTGAGCAACTTATTTGCAACAAATATTGAATGGTCTGAACTTGCTTGGTCACAGCACTCTTCATTGTTAGGGAAGATGCCAGGGTTCTCAATTCCTGGTCCTGAACTCTTGCTCCTGAGATTGTCACAACCTGGGAATGCTGCAGAGGCAACATATTTAGCCCCGGGACCAGGTGGGAGTGTCGGGAGAGGGAGTGCCTTATTTTGATCAAAACCAGCCCTAAATAGCCGGGCTGCCTGGCTTTAAAGGGTTCAGTTTCCTTTCATGGGAAGGACAGAGGTTACATTCCAGGAGTGCAATGCTGGGGTGTAATGCTGAGAGGAATTAACTAAGGGGAATTCTTGGGACACTGACAAAGAGTCCCAAGACTGGACCCTCCCCCAATGGCCCCTTACTGGCTGCCCACCTACACCTCCTCACTTCCTTTGCATTTACACACTAGCTCGGTTTGGTTAGCTGTAAATGCACAATACACAATATATCACATATTTGTACAACGATTTCAATACAAAGAATTTCTTTGCTCACCTTAGTACCGACTGTCCTTAGGAAGGTACAGTAAGGAAAGGTAAGTGGAAACAAAGAACAGGTAGTTAGAATAAAGAGAACATTAACGAAAGGGAGAAGATTAGTGAAAGAGCATAGAGGGGAGTGCACAATTCAGGGTAAATTAGCAGCATTCTTTTTCCCGACACCCACCCCACCCCAATTCAGAAGTCAGGACATTTAATTGAACACCTCTTAATGTACCTGGATCCAAATCCCAGTGAATTTTCACAGACCTTGGTAGATTTTAGATTAGATCGAATTTTGGGTCAGAAAGAGGGACCCCCAGACGCCATTACAAGTGATTTCAATCCACCAGTCACTAGCGCCATCCCAGGGCTTCGGAGATTTGAATTGAAACAAGTAGTAAATACAGATAGATACATATGTTGTCGATAGGCACAGTGAGCCCTCGTTACACCATGCAGCCGAAGTGAAGTCAAAGGGGTTCCGTGAGTGTAACAGAAAGGAAGGGTTGCCCACTGTGCCTAACACAAATGGAGTTGCACAGGGTGTAACTATGGAAAGACCTTGACCTACAATCTGTTAGAAAAATCACCGTTAGGGAAAACAGGGGAGAAATATTTTCCTAGAAAAAAACACTGTGTGTGTGTGTGTGTGTGTGTGTGTGTGTGTGTGTGACTTATTCTTATGCTGAGTTTTTCAATGAACACAGGAGCATGTGAAGGTGAAATTGTCCATTTAGCCAATAAAAGCCATTCTGGCTGTGAAAATAGTCAATTCCTTCCTGGACTAAACTCATATATCATCACAGTATCAGCCAAGAGCATGGCATCTGGCCCTTTTATTGTGCAAAGCCATGTTGACTGGTAGAAATGGAAACATTTGAGCCTGGCTTAAAATCAAGAAACTGTATACTTTGAGTCTCAAAGGCTTGTGAAGTTCTCTCAACTCCAGTGAGAAACCCGGGGACTGAATGAACTCTAGCAGGTGAAAGTGACTTTAGTTCAGCCATTTATTGCCTTTTGTTTTACAAAAAAATTGTCTTTTTGGCTGCTAAGAGAAGGAGAAATGTTGAAATGTGAAAGAGTTATGGTGCAGCAAGACTCTTGACTTCCTCTAACTACTGTGTAATACACAGAAACACACATGACTTGCGGCTGACTTGGAAAGGAAATAAGACTACTGCCTGATTTAAAGTGTCTTGGGGGACAAAAGATATTGTATTATGATGACATGTTATTGTCACATTTTCACCTTCGTGGCATGGCATTAAGGCCGCATGGGCTGACGCATTCATTCATCATCCTATCATGACGTATCAGCAATGTTACAAATATCACACCTTGGGCTCTGTGTTGCTGTGTAACAAGACACAAAATACACAGGGGACTCTTAACTGTCCTGCAATCTTAAATTTAGGGTTGGGGACCTTGAAAACTGGAATCGTCCTGCAAATTTCGGAGTGCATGGCAAATGCATGAGGAGGAAAAAGGCTGAAACTTTACATTTTTCTCCTGTGTCTCCGAGAAATTACAAACCATACTCTTATCTTTTAAACAACAGCTTCTCTTACCACAGAATTCTCGGTCTTTATTGTTTTGACTTGTAAGCAGTCCTCCATGCCTCTGGTGGTGCTGTTAGCCTCGGTGCTGTCTTCTGACACCTTGCTACTCTGCTTGGCACTTGCTTCGTTGTCGCCATTTTCCTTGAGGGGAGGTGGCCGTGGGTGAACGTCGTTGCGCTGTTTCTTTGTGACATGGGCATCGGGCCCATGCACAGTCTTGACGTGTTTCCTGAGGGAACTGGGGTCCGTGTATCTCTTTGTGCAGCCCGGGATTTTACAGACATAGGGTTTCTGTCGATATGACAAATGTGAGGTTATTTTTAAAGCAGACTGAAATATTGTGGACATGCTTTGTGGACAAAGATAAGTCATGTCCTTACAGAACACAATGAACATGATGCTGCCAGCAAAAAAAAGTGAAGAATCTGCCTCTTAGGATCTTGCAAATCATCTGCGGCAGATTTCTAAACTGTGATCCATGTTCTGCTGGTGGTCATGGAAAACTTGGTGGTGAGCCACAGAGACCTGGCTAGTTGCATGGTACTGGCTTTACTTCTTGTTTTGGGCTGCTAAATTCAAAGACAGCTACAAATTCACAAAATACTTTCCTAATATTACTCTTCCATCTAACCATTTGTTGCCACAGGAATGTTTCATGATTGTGGATGGGACGGGAGGTGGTCTGAGTCATTGGAATTGCAGGGGATTGTCTACAAGACAATCTCTCCGTTAAGATGGTGTCTACTCTGGGAAAATGTTTGAGACCTCCTGATCTATGGAAATCCAGAGAAACTAAGCCAGACTGGATTCTGTCTATCTAGTCTTTCGTATATCTCCAGCACCCATCACTCTGAAATCTGTTATTGTGCAAAACAAACCACAGGCACGCAATACTTTTTAAGACAATGGCATTGTATTTCTAGAATCATGAATCATTGATCACTGCAGCAAAGCAAGTCTGAGGCCAGACTTTTGGAAATAGAAGTTAGCAAGTAGCTATCCTTTCTTTTTTTAAAAAAAACTTTAATTTATCCACTTTCCAATTCCAATGTGCATGAGCACCAAAGCTGTGAAAGCTAGTGCTGCTTTTGAAGGGTTGAATTGATCACAAGCACCACTTCAGCCTCACAATTGCTCTAAGTACTTTTCCACTGTGACATTGGAATGGATCCATCTGAAGGAACAATACATAAATGGTTTTCTAAGGTTAACCAAAAATGGCCATTTCTATTAGTTAGGTATCTATTTTCCAATTTGACCAAAGAGCACACGTAAAATTGCTGGGGGTAGAATTATTTAGTTAGTTAGTTAGTTTTGGGTAAAGTCAAACCAAACAAAACCAACCAACAAACAAAACTAAACCAGCACAATCACATGAACAGCACTAGAGATCTAGACTTCCTGGCTGATCCTGGGTAAGTCACTTTAACTCTCTGTGCTTCAGTTTCTCCATCTGTAAAATGGGGAGATAAGTATCTACCTCACAGGGTGCTGTGGTGATTTAATGAATTAATATTTGTAATGCTCACTTAGATTCTTGGATGGGGCAATATAGAAGTATTATTACTATTATTATAATCTGCATTAGGGAAAAGGGAATAGGAGACGATGACTTACAAAGGTCCTTTAGCCCTAATGTCGGGGAGTAGATAATAGCTCTGTTTGATATTGAATATTGAAATTTGGGATGTCTGGGGAGCCTACAAAATATCTTAAGCATTGTTCAAACAGAGGTATCTGGTGTTTGGAATGCTCTGCTGTTGCCGGTTCAAGCCCGGCAAACAGTTCCAATATCTCCTTCCAAATCCTTCTCAAATACTTGAAAAGTTACATCTCTTCAGCTGGTGGAATCATCACAAGCCTTCTCAGGGGCACTGGATTTCTAGAAAAAAGAACGGGAGTACTTGTGGCACCTTAGAGACTAACAAATTTATTAGAGCATAAGCTTTCGTGGACTACAGCCCACTTCTTCGGATGCATATAGAATGGAACATATATTGAGGACATATGTATGTGTGTATATATATCTCCTCAATATATGTTCCATTCTATATGCATCCGAAGAAGTGGGCTGTAGTCCACGAAAGCTTATGCTCTAATAAATTTGTTAGTCTCTAAGGTGCCACAAGTACTCCTGTTCTTCTTTTTGCGGATACAGACTAACACGGCTGCTACTCTGAAACCTGGATTTCTAGAGTTCAACTGCTTTTCAGCTCGAGTTGGGGAAAAATGTCTCTTTGAGTATGTCTACACTGCAATAGGGAGATATGATTGGAGCATGTGTAGACACGCCTGAGAAAGTTTTGATCTAGCTAGGTAGCAGCTGCTCGAGTGTCTACACAGGGTCCTGGGCAGGTGGGGTTAGCCTGTGTAAGCTGCCTGTGTTGCTGCAGCTTCACTGCTATTTTTAGCATGTTAGCTCGATCAGAGCTAGTGCGTGTACGTCTACCTGAGCTGGGAATCACACCTCCCAGCTAGGGTGACCAGATGTCCCGATTTTATAGGGACAGTCCCGATTTTTGGGTCTTTTTCTCACAAAGGCACCTATTACCCCCCACTTCCTGTCCCGATTCTTGACACTTCCTATCTGGTCAGCCTACTCCCAGCTGTACTGTAGATGTAGCCTAATAGCTGCGGACTTGCGTCACCTTGAACTTTTCAGTGAGCCAGCAGGTTTGCACCACGGTGGGGTGATGGAGTTAAAGAACAATTTTCTGGAACAACACTAGACATCTCTTCCCTGGAAAATCCACAGCTGCGATATCCTAATGGGTTCATTGATAACACACGGGCACATTTCCTCATTTCAAATGAATAGCGGCCAACGTAGTGATATACCGGCAGCCTGGAAACCTGATGCCATGAAAGCAATAAGAGACTGAACCATATTCCTAAGTTTTGTTACAAACTGATGGGGACAAACCTGGGGAATCTGGGCCTAATTTCTTGTGAATATTGATGGATAATTCCACCTTTTCTGAATGTGAAATTGTGGTCTAGCCTGAGTACACAGGATGTGAAGCTAGATGGACCTTTGGTCTGACCCAGTATGGCCGTTCTTATGTTCTTAGGAGAGGGACAAGGTGGGTGAGGGACCAACTTCTGTTGGTGAGAGAGACAAGCTTTTGAGTCACACAGAGCTCTGGTAAGTTCGAAAGCTTGTCTCTATCACCAACAGAAGTTGGTCCAGTAGAAGATATTACCTCACCTACCTTGTGTCCTAATATCCTGGGACTGACACAGCTCCAAATACACTGCATACAAGTAGTGCGAGGGCTATCAGAGACCTATTGCAGCTCTGTGGATTGCTTGGTAACCTGGATCCATTCAAACAAAATGCAATTTCATGCAGTCAGATGCCAAGTTATACATCCAGGACCAAGGAATTCAGGCTATACATACAGAAATGGGGGACTGCATCCTGGAAACCCATGACTCTGAGAAAGTGCAATGCTGTGGCAAAAAGGGCTAATGCAATTCTTGGATGTATAAACAGGGGAGTAGTGAGTAGGAGTTGATTTCACTTCTGTCCCCGGCAGTGGGTAGACCAATGCTGGAATAATGTGTCCAGTTTTAGTGTCCATATTTCTAAAAGGATGTTGAAGAATTGGAGATGGGTGAAAAAGAACCAAAAAAATTATTCAGGGGCTGGAGAAAATGCCGTACAGTGAGAGACTTAAAAAGTTCAATCTGTTTAGTTTATCCAAAAGAAGAGTGAGAAGTGACTTGATTACAGCGCCTCCATACCTTCATGGGACGTAAATATCAGAAACTAATGGGCTCTTTAATGTAGGGGAGAAATGCATAACACGGACCAATGGCTGGAAGCTGAAGCCAGCCAAATTCAAATGGATCACAGATTTTTAACAGTGAGGGTGACTAACTATCGGAACAAACTACCAAGGGAACTGGGGATTCTCCATCTCTTGTTGTATTCAAATCAAAACTGGATGTCTTTCTGGAGGATATGCTTTAGCCTACCACAAGTTACTGGGCTCAATATAGGGGTAGTGGGTGCAACTGAATGGCCTGTGATACACAGGAGGGCAAACTAGATGATCTGGCCTTCGAGTCTATGAATTTATAAGTCTCGAGCTGCCCAGCCCTGGTACAAATCAGATTTGCAAGGGAGCAGCTCTAACTTACCCACCAGCTTATCACTGAGAGAGGTCAGCCTAGATATTTGGATTCAGATCTGAATACCTGGAAAGATGTTTGGATCTGGGTTGTTCATCTGGGTCCTTCTCTAGTTAAAATAGCTCAGAGAAGCATCCAAAACTTTGGAGTGCTTATTCCCATCTGAACCAAATCCATGAAACCTTTTGAAGTTTGCTTATCACTGGGTAATATAGTATTGCTTTAAAATTCTGTCATCCATTGAAATCACTTTATTCCATTCTCCAATGATTCATATTTAACTGTTACAAATTAGGCTACAGACTTGTTCCTTCATGGTTGCAAACATTACTAGAACTCTAGAACACTGTTTTTTCCCCCTTCCCGTCGTCTGCTAATTAGTAGTAATATAATTGTTAAACCTCAGCCTTAGCCGTTTGCAGCAGACCATCAAATTTATTACAATAAAGGCAATTTCCTGCATTCCCCAACTTCTAATAGTGGGTCTTAATTAGCCAGGGTTAACAAAGCATTGCATCACACTTTATCACTGTACATCAAAAGATGCAGGTGCGACTATTTCCAAAGCGTCAGGACCCAGGGTAGAAATCACACCACTATGAGTCTATGCTGCCATCATGTTAAAAAGCAAGGTACAAAAATGTAGGACCCTGTTTGGGCTATTAAAAATTATGAATTTGGAAAGCACCAGCTTTAATTTCAAAAGCCAATCAGAAAATTTGCATACTTCAGCATCTATGTATAGTTTCTAACATGGCTTTCATAAATATAAAGCTAATGCGGTCTGGCTCTGCAGCAAAATAAATCCAAGTAAAAAAATAAAAGTATTTCATTTTGGTAAATTCCTTTTTACACACGTCCAGCATATAAAGTGTATATTGTCAGCAAAAATTTTGTTAAAAATCCACAGCACTTGTGGTGAGGATGGGTTTACCTCATTGGAATGCGTCCTGTTCTGGTGCTTTGCTCTGTCCGAAGCGTTGGAAAAGGCTTTATTGCAGCCCTCATGTTCACAGACGTACGGCTTTTCTCCAGTGTGAGATCTCAGGTGTGTCTTTAAGTTCTCCAGTCGAGAATAGGCTTTGGCGCAACCCTCAAACTAAAATAAAAACACAATGGGAGCGATTCATCAACCACAGTGGTGGTTTTTGCCTCCTCATCTGCTTTCCATTTCCTTTCCCTTTTAAGGAGCCTGTGTTTTGCAAACTAACATCCACTTTGTTGAGAGAGCTTTTCCTTCCTGGGCAGAGCAAAATTGTCAAAAGAGGCTTGTGATTTAGGGCTCCTCAAATTTTGGGTGCCCAACTTGTGATAGATACCTGACAAGAATCTGATTTTCAGGGAGGGCTGAGCACCTGTTCTCTGAATATTAGGCTCCCCTTTAAGATGTTTCAGGTCATGCATCCAAAAATGGAGGCCCCCCCAAATCACTAGCTGCTTTTGAAAATCCTGACCAAGGTGTCTCCATTTCACTAGCTCCAAAGCTTGTGAGACAAGCCAGTTTTCTGAAGGAAAAGAGTTAAAATAGCAAGTTTCGAAGTTACAGTTTGGTTCCACCAATTCCCTAATTACAGTTTGGTTCCACTTTCCTGAGGGCTCTGAGGTCAGCCTGCCTGACATTACCATCTTAAAAACCAAGATCCTCAATCTTAATGGATTCTTGGATGGCACCACAGGCCAGGGGCCTGGAAAGAAAGCAACTTCCCACACAAAGAGAAAGAGCCACTCCAGAGACATCACCAGATTTTCAATGATGTAAGTCCCACCACCATCCAGTGCTGGCTGACTCTCCTTGTTTGTACTATGGAAGGATCTGAATTTCAAAAATGTCCACAGCTCCCATTTCAATCTCTGGGGCCCATAGGGGGCTCATTTTAATCAGTTTGCCTAACTCTGGAATTAGGAGGTTCATGTCAGGCTGCCATTTATGAAAGTCTTGGCAATCAAAAGAGGCCCTTGTTCTGGAAAACCAAAAGTTAATTCATTGAATAATTCCGTACCGTTCAGGAGAAACAGGAACTTTTGTTGGAACCTTTTTGCCTCTCTCGCCAGTCTAGAACACTGATCAAAATGAGCATGAAGAGCCATGAATCTTGGTGTGAATCTCTTATAGAAAAGAACTACAGTAATGGCTCCAGACACTGTTGTCCACCACAGTGCTTGCAACCATTCCTACACTACAGGAATGCTATAGTCCAATTTAATGATGGATGTGATTGTCAAGGTTAAGATGTATAACTGTTTAGATAAAACGAAGGACCACATTTGCACAGGTAATTCTGTTCTAATTAGGGTCTCACATTGTGCCCATTACCATAGTCTCTGAGTGCCTACCCTTCCTCTAGTACATTTCATAGATTCTAGGACTGGAAGGGACATCGAGAGGTCATCGAGTCCAGGCCCCTGCCCGCATGGCAGGACGAAATACTGTCTAGACCATCCCTGATAGACATTTATCTAACCTACTCTTAAATATCTCCAGAGATGGAGATTCCACAACCTCCCTAGGCAATTTATTCCAGTGTTTAACCACCCTGACAGTTAGGAACTTTTTCCTAATGTCCAACCTAGACCTCCCTTGCTGCAGTTTAAACCCATTGCTTCTTGTTCTATCCTTAGAGGCTAAGGTGAACAAGTTTTCTCCCTCCTCATGACACCCTGAAAACTGCTATCATGTCCCCTCTCAGTCTTCTCTTTTCTAAACTAAACAAACCCAATTCTTTCAGCCTTCCTTCATAGGTCATGTTCTCAAGACCTTTAATCATTCTTGTTGCTCTTCTCTGGACCCTCTCCAGTTTCTCCACATCTTTCTTGAAATGCGGTGCCCAGAACTGGACACAATACTCCAGTTGAGGCCTAACCAGAGCAAAGTAGAGCGGAAGAATGACTTCTCGTGTCTTGCTCACAACACACCTGTTAATACATCCCAGAATCATGTTTGCTTTTTTTGCAACAGCATCACACTGTTGACTCATATTTAGCTTGTGGTCCACTATAACCCCTAGATCCCTTTCTGAGTGGTAAGCTTCCTCTAATACATTTGTTTCATTCAGCACGTCATAACCATGAGTTAACAGAATATAATTACTTTTGTTCTCTCACCCTATGCATGTGACATCATATGTCATTTACAGGTGTTGAAAAATATCACTCAACTTACTGGAAATCACTGGTAAGCGAGTATCACTGAGGTGTTCTAGCAATACTGGCTACTGTCACAGTAATGCAGCTAATTAAGAGTGTTCCCACTGTGGTCCAATTTTCAAATAATGACATCTGAACAGCCAGGACAGCCAAATCCTTGGGTGCTCAAACCAGATGTTCCCACAGCTAAGTGCTGATCTGTGAATGTGGATATCTTATACAGAAATTGGCTTCAAGGGAGCTACGCCGATTCACTCCACCAAGGAACTGGCCCAGTCTAGTCTTAATTTATGGGTGTAAATCACCAGATTACTTAATCTTCAATGGGGGGGAAATAGATTCCTAGGTGGGAAGCTGAATATGCAATACCACACCCCGTGAGATTGGAAAGGATTATTCTTATTTAACAGATAGGGAACTGCGGCCCAGAGATGCTAAGGGCCACATTTTTAAAGGTATTTAAGTACCTAACTCCCACCGATTTCAAAGGGAGCTAGGTGCCTAAATACATTTAAAAATCTGTCCCTAAGTGATTTGCCCAAGGTCATACAGGAAGTCTGTAGCAGAACAGGGAGTTGAATTCTGGTCTCCCCAAATTCTGGGCTAGCACCATAACCACTGGACCAACCTTCCTCTCCATTAACTTTAACGTCACAAGGGGACAGCCTGCAAGGACTTAAAGCCCATTCGTGCTGAAAAATTGGATCTGAACTTGCCCAGAATGGGGGGGGATGGTTCATTCATAGAGCTTTGGTGTGACTCTCTAGTCTGTGTCCAGATAGACATTCATGTGGACACGAGTCCCCCATACTGGCTCACCGTGCACTTGTGTGGCTTTTCTCCAGTGTGTCTTCGCATGTGCACCACCAACATGTACTGAGCCTTGAATGGCTTCTGCTCCCGAGTGCAGTCTTGCCAGCGGCAGACAAACTCCTTCTTCTCCCCGTGGATGTGATCGTTATTGATGTGCTAGCGTAAGAGAAAGAAAACCAGATCATGATTAGAACAGCTAAAGCCATCACTGCATGTGTCACTCTGGAGTGCACCAACAAAACAACAGTTCCTCTCAACAGCAGTTGTGGTCTGATGTTACCGTGACATAAATAATGCTATGGAGCCATATGGGGCTCTTGTGCTGTGTCTATATTGTGGGTTGGATGAGAGGGCACAGAATATGATCCATTAGACACAAGGGTAGGATGGTAATGCTGGTGTGTGATGGCTGCTGGCATGCAGAGACATACTGACCAATGTCTCACTGTTTCCTTGTACTCCTGTCTGAGTCCATCTGTTGTCTCTTGTCTTATACTTAGCTTGTAAACTCTTTGGGGACGGGGCCATCTTTTCGTTCAGTGTTTGTACAGCACCACAATAAAACAAATAAACAACAATACTACTACTTCCTCAAGCACATACCTAGCTTTTTACCCATTCAAAATGCTACTGCCGCAATGGACCAGGCCCTCAGCTTGTGTCAACTGGGGATATGACTTATGCTCTGCAAAAGCAATGTGTACCCCTATTCTGGCCAGCTGCAGAATGAACTGCACACTGAGGGTGGGGGAGGACTGGGAGTGTAAATGTACAACAACATGTGGACCACGCTCCATGATCCCTGAGCTCCCACCCAGAATGCTTCTCAGTGGGGGGCCCGAACGTGACCCATTGGCAGAGGAAGCAAAACATTCTTCTAAATTTCCATCCCACCATCAACCTCAGCCTGGACCAGTCCACACAAGAGATCCACTTCCTGGACACTACAGTGCTAATAAGCGATGGTCACATAAACACCACCCTATATTGGAAACCTACTGACCACTATACTTACCTACATGCCTCCAGCTTTCATCCAGACCACATCACACGATCCATTGTCTACAGCCAAACTCTAAGATACAATCGCATTTGCTCCAATCCCTCAGACAGAGACAAACACCTACTACAAGAACTCTATAAAGTGTTCTGAAAACTACAATACCCACCTGCTGAAGCGAAGAAACAGATTGACAGAGCCAAAAGAGTACCCAGAAGTCACCTACTACAGGACAGGTCCAACAAAGAAAGTAACAGAACGCCACTAGCCGTCACCTTCAGCTCCCAACTAAAACCTCTCCAGCGCAACATCAAGGATCTACAACCTATCCTAAAGGACGATCCCTCACTCTCACAGATCTTGGGAGACAGGCCAATCCTCACTTACAGACAGCCCCCCAGCCTGAAGCAAATACTCACCAGAAACCACACACCACACAACAAAAACACTAACCCAGGAACCTATCTTTGCAACAAAGCCCGTTGCCAACTCTGTCCACATATCTCTTCAAGGGACACCATCATAGGACCTAATCACATCAGCCATGCCATCAGGGGCTCGTTCACCTGCACATCTACCAATGTGATATATGCCATCATGTGCCAGCAATGCCCCTCTGCCATGTACATTGGCCAACCGGACAGTCTCTACGCAAAAGAATAAATGGACACAAATCAGACGTCAAGAATTATAACATTCAAAAACCAGTTGGAGAACACTTCAACCTCCCTGGACACTCAATTACAGACCTAAAAGTTGCAATTCTTCAACAAAAAAACTTCATAAACAGACGCCAACGAGAAACTGCAGAACTGGAATTAATTTGCAAACTGGACACCATTAAATTAGGCTTGAATAAAGACTGGGAGTGGCTGGGTCATTACACAAACTAAAAACTATTTCCCCATGCTAATTTTCCCCCTACTGTTACTCACACCTTCTTGTCAACTGTTTGAAATGGGCCATCCTGATTATCACCACAAAAGTTTTTTTTTCTCCTGCTGATAATAGCCCACCTTCATTGATTAATCTTGTTAGAGTTGGTATGGCAACCCCCATTTTTTCATGTTCTCTGTATATCTATCTATCTTCCTACTGTATTTTCCACTGCATGCATCTGATGAAGTGGGTTTTAACCCACGAAAGCTTATGCCCAAATACATTTGTTAGTCTCTAAGGTGCCACAAGTACTCCTCGTTCTTTTCTCTAATCAGATGTTACTCCAACAAAAGAGAAAGGATTCCTAAGCAATCCCCGTTGCATACATTCCTATTTCTACTCAAGTTAGATATGAAAAATGTCAGGGCAGTTGTGCAGTAGGGATGGGTAGCACCATTATATACTTAGTTTGTAATGCCTTGAGTGTGGGGCCTGGACTAGATGACCTATTGAGGTACCTTCGAGTCCTACATTTCTGTGTTTCTAATAACAGAATCACTGGCCAGCCCAGAGTAGGACAGTTCAGGACAGACTTGGAAGAAAGGGATATGAACTGCTAGGAACGCTTTACTCCTCCTTAGAAGATAACAAGCATGCAACTTATAGCAGATTTCAGCACGGGCGCCTATGGGCCTGGCCATGGCTCCCAGCCAACAAGCACCCCACTAGGCCTGTGATGAATCAGTTAGTGTGGAAGATAAGCCCTTATTATTATTATTTATGTTACTGTAATAAGCAAAGAACTCAACCAGGAGGCCTCACTGTGCTAGGTGCTGTACAAACATAGAGGCAGACACAGGAACTGTTTGCTGAGAGCTAGGTAATAATCCTGACATGCTGTTCATTGGGGATTTGATGGAGGAGGGAGAGCAATGGCGCCTTATGCCATTTTACCCTTGTGGCACAAGGCCGGAATAAGTTCTTGCACTTTGATTTACATTTGTTGCCAGCATAGGCCAGTCAGATGCCTCATAGCCGCAATGGAAACAGCAACTAGCACACCTGTGATTGCTGCTGGCTGGCTTGCCGTGTACCTGATCTTACACTAAGCTCACCTGCCTATAATTCAACTAAATTAGAACTGATGAGACATATCAGATGAAGGCACGTGAGCTGACACCACATGACCTATAGAGTCGAACACATGACAATTGCTAAAATGGAAAAAAAAAAACCCTCCATGTTGGCTTTGTTCCACTTCGCTGAATTGCGGGTAGTTTAGCAAATTCTATTCTTTAATATACATGCTGTGATATAGACAAAACCATGACATTATGTTACCCTTTAAGAAACGCTGCATGTGTACAGATTTGTCCATTTCCAGGCAATTGCTCCTTCCTCACCCTGTTCTCAACAGTAGGAATTTCATGCTCTTTTAAAAGGGATTTTACTACCATCAGGGCAAAGCCATACACAGAGACCATGGCTTCTTCAGTTGGTGTAGGCCAGGGTAGTGCCACTGTAATCAGCTGAGGATCTGACCCCCCCCCCCCCATATCCTGAATCTCAGACTAACAGTGAACAAGAGACATTTAAAAAGAAATCCCAAATCTAATTAAAGTGTATGAAAGAGCAAAACATAAAAGCACTGCTTAGTGTTGGACCCGAGCACCCTCTGGTTTTTGGAAGCAGTTGGTTCTTGTCTCTGGAATGGTCCAAACCAACATTCCAGCTCCAAATCCCTCTCCAAATTATGCAACTGTGACCCCTTTTTATAGTGCTGGTAAAGGGCAAAAAAAAATACAATTCAGTGCCAGAACGGATGCCGGCTCTAAAACATCCACCTGCTGTCAAAAGCTTAACTGCTGGCAGGATATGACAACATCTGTAAAATATGTGCTAAGGAGAACTCCATAGCCCCAATTACTGCGAATTACTCAGTTCCATCAAAGCCTTCACCCCTGTGCTGAAAACTCGGCAGCAAAGTGGAGCCTTGCTCTTACCTGGTGCAAGTCTAGATTCATATTTTACAGGGATAGGGAAGATCAATCTCTGAAGACAATAAAACAAATCAGAGAACAGTTCTGCAGCTGTATTGTTACATGTATAGACTAAGAGCCTTATTTCTCTCTGAACGGAATCTAGCTGCCAAAACCATGGCCCCTCCCCTCTCCCCCACTCCTATGACTTCAATAAAATACATCAACAGGAAGTCCTAAAATAAAACACTTGGGGTTTTGTTTTTTAGCTTCAGCGTTTTTTCAGCCATCCCCCATCCCTCCCAAGGTCAGGCATGCAGATCCTGCCTTCGCTTGCCACTGAGATCAGTGGATTTGATGGGCTGTGAGACGTAGCAGCATGGGGAAACAAATGCTCATTAAAACAGAGTAACTTGCCCGCTCAATCACAGCAAGGTATGGCTACCTGGGCAGAAAGAGAATTTAGCAACCTTGAGAATAAACTCAGGGTTTTGTTCATGCCAATCACAGAGCACGTTAAACTATGGACTAAAAGTGCAATAGGCTAAAACACTGCAGCTTGCTCACACTGAAAAACTAGCCTGCCGTACATGGTATAATACAGAATAGAGGGTGACTAGCCCTCTGAAGATGTGTAAGGGCCTTAACACCACCATTGTTCCAAAATCTCCGTCTTTGTGGCACTGACACACCCTGGAGATCGGCGTGGTAGAAATGGCAACGGACAGATCATGCTCAAGGGCATATTGTATAATGGGAGGAATGGGGTGACGATGAGCCAAACTCACAGGAGGTTGCAGCATTCAGAATTGGCTTAGGTTTCCTCTAGGGTTTGAAGCTGAATTTTAAGATTAATCAGGTCTAAGATTCTGATTTTGTGGCCCTAAACTCTTACAAATTGTTTTCTTAGAACTTCAGCCCAGGTGGCAGAAGTATGGTGAGATCAGTTCTTCTGGTGAGATCTCTGGAGGCACTGGGCCACCTGCAGACCAGACCTGAATGACAGGCCACTAGGCCCCTGTTGCTCTGAAAATCTGACCTGGAATTAAAACTATGGAGGGGCAGGATTAGGGGATTTTAGTCAGTTTGCCCTTCCCGCCCAATTTAGCTTTGAAGTGTTAGTTTTGGCTTCTCTCTGCTGGTGAGTGAAACATTCAAAGCAGGGAGCAATGGAGTTGCCGCAAAATTGTGTGTACTCTGGCGCCACCCCACACAGATGCTGCTCACACAAGCAGCACGTTGGCTCACTGTGTGCTAACTAGCCCTTACAGGCCCAGGTACTTCCATCTGTGCATGCAAACATGTATTTCCAGGCACAGTGGGAAGCCATCCTTTGGGAAGTTGGCTCAATACATCTACATGTGAATTTCATTTGTGTGTGTATTTTGGGCAACAAATCCACAGCTCCTTGAACTGTTGGCAATAATTACATCAAAGTAGTGTCAGTTTCTAAAACCTTCTAAAATGAGGAAATTATTGTATATTTTTTCCAATATTTTCTTTTTGGTTTATTTAGAAGTAAATGATGCTGACCTGCAGGGATCTGTCTTGCTCTGGGATGAGCTACAGGGCTTTCCCTACAACTAGAAGAAAAAAATACTGCTTGACAAATGTGGAAACACCCCCCCATGCAGCCATGGGTGAGGAGGAATAGCTCAGTGGTTTGAGCATTGGCCTGCTAAACCTAGGGTTGTGAGTTCAATCCTTGAGGGGGCAAAAATCTGTTTAGGGATTGGTCCTGCTTTGAGCAGGGGGTTGGACTAGATGACCTCCTCAGGCCCCTGCTATTCTATGATTATGGATTACTGAACAGTGATGGGATACAGGATTGTGAGATTTATTACAACAATAAAGGGACATACCTGTGCCCACTTCTCAAATGCACCTGACTCATTCTACACCCAAAATTATTTCCAACTCAAACATATTCAGCACTAACTACACTGAATGACTGACCTCAAGTGCCTGTTAAAGCCAGCTGGATTTTGCCTTTGATTTATGATTTGGCATTTGCTCTCCTTAGCTTAAATCGTAAGCTCTCTGGGGCTCGGATTGTATTTTCATGATGTGTGTGTAAGAGTGCCTAGTGCAATCTGCCCCACATCACTGAGTGGTGGCCTCCGAGCACTCTCCCTGAATAAACAGGATAAACTCCGAAACAATAGATTAATAAATAGTAGTCATGAGAGAGGTTGTGAAAATCTCTCTTTTCAAGAAACAGATCTGTTATCATTTCGAACCTCTTACCCCCTCTAGTCTTGTGCTGTGTGTCCTTCACCCCGAGTCATTGAATCACATTGTAAAAGCTATTTGCATGTAGCTGGCCCTTGGGAGATTGACAGCCAGTCCAGAAAAAGGCCGATAGAACAGGAAAAGCAGAACTGCATGAGGCTTTTGAATGAAATTTGCTCAGCGAAGGATTTTGTTACATACTCAGAACTCAGGCCAGTGATGATGAGGCTGGTGAATTTTCAGTGAACCTGAGCTGGCTTTAGAATGAGCCAGGTTCAAGTTACAGATTGGAATGGAGATTGTGGCTAAAGCGGCAGCGGGAGGGTTAATTGCAAAACCGGCTTGATTTTGCTGATAGTCACTTCTTGTTTTGGGGATTTGTCAGCGTCAGAGAGAAACTGAGGGGTGTGAATCAAAACACAAAATAGGTTCCCCGTAATGCAGAAATTAGTTATTTTTGGAGATCAGATAACTGACTCACTTTGCAGAGCCTTCAAAGAATGGCTCTGGGATTGGTAACACCACCATCAGCCGTGGTTTTGGTTTTTATTTTTAAATGAGACAACTCTACATTTTAGGCCACAAATCCGGTGGCTCCTTGCACAGAAGCTGACTTTCGGTTTGGGTGTTCCACCCCTGCTCTGCCCTGAGGCCCTGCTTCTGCTCTGGCCGCTTTCCCTGAGACCCCCCACCCACCCGCCACTCGCTCCTCTCGGCCCCCTCCCTCTGAGCCCCCCCCCCCATCGGTCCCTCCTCTTTGCCCTCCCTTCTCTGAGCGCCTCCTGCCAGTCACTTGCTGATTGGCGGTCAGCTCCAAGGGTGCTCAACAACTGATTGACAGCCGGCCCAGGGGCCAGAACCACAGTGGTTGGGCTACGCAGGTGCTTTGTGTCCAACTGCCCATTATAGGGGAGGAGATTCATCCCCCCAGCAGCCATATAAGATCCCCTACACACAGCCCTTTTATTGGGCTTTGCAAGGGGAACCAGCATTACACCCGCAGCAGCTGAAACATACGACTATCAAATGATCTAAGCTAAACTCTTCAAGGAATTGTGAGCAGATCTTGCAGTGTTTGCACACTTGCACCGTTAGTGGCTCCCAGAGTGAGCTTCTGCTGTACAGCATCTTGTGATGAAAAGTGACGACAAATGCACAGAAATCCAAATTTATTGCCGGGGTTTCTTTCCAACATTACTCACATGGACGAGCTGCTCCTGAGTGTCATATTCCTTTATGCACCCTTCCCAGTGACAATTTGTCTCATAAATAACGTCAGGCTCTTGTTTACATTCATCCTTATCCAGATCTTCTTTCAGGTCTGTCAGATGCTCCTGTAACACACAGTATATTATATAAAGTGAGTTTGGTTCATCTGAATTCCTCAGTCCCTCACAGATTACAGGGCAGGTATTAATTGATCATAAAGGAAAGGACAACTCATTATAACAATGCAACATTCTTGATTATCATGAAATACTGAGTTAAAACGGGTCTTGCAGTTACGGATCTGCCTGAGGAAATCATCGCTAGTGACAGGCCAGTCTTAAAATGTTTGGGGGTCTGATTTAGATAAACACCCACATCTTTGGATTCCCACCAGCTAGATCAGATACAGCATGAGGAAAGACTCTAGAGTCCATCATATTTATACACCCACAATTACTTTAGGGTAATACTATTATCCATATTTTACAGAGAGGATACAGGGGCACAGAGAGACTAAGAGATTCACCACAGTAAGTCTCAAGGAAGAGCAAGGAATTGAACTAAGGCCATCTGAGTCCCAGGTGAGCACCCTAAGCACTGGACCATCCTTTCTCTCTTGTGAATAGTTTGTTTCTTTTGCTACCTGGGCTTTATCTGGATGGAATAAGAAAATGGAAGAGGAAAATAGCCACTGAATCCTTTTAAACTATTTAAACGGTTTGGTTGAGTCTTCTTTTATCCACACACATCTGTCCTTCCTCTACAATGATAGGTAATTATAATAATACTTAGCATTTATACAATGGTTTACATCCTTAGAGCACTTTACAGGCACGAACTAATTAATCCTCAAAACACTCCTGTGAGGTAGGCAAATATTCATATACCCATTTTATCAAAGGACAAACTGAGGCAGAGCATTTAAGTAACTTGACCAGACCATACATTGAGTCAATGTCAGAGTAGAACTCAGGAACTTCTGGCTTCTACTCCATGCTTAGTCCACTAGCATGATACAGCCAACTGAGCCTCCAGTTAGAAACCTTCCAAGTTCTAATCCTGACGTCTTGTCAAGTTGCTTAAACCGTTCTGTGCCTCAGTTTCCCCATCTGAAAATGAGGGAAATAAAATTTTCTATCTTTCTGCAGTATTACATGGACTGAATAGTTAAAGTTTGCAAAGTGATTTGAACATCTACAGCACTATGTAAATGCAAATTATTATAATTAAGGTGTAATGATGATTTAGCGCACAGGCCTTGTAGCAGCCATGTGTATCGCAGTCATTTCCAGCACGACACAGAGTGGTGGTACACAGTCTGTTTTCATTGGAACGTGACAATCAGAAGCAACTATTTACCAGGGAACATAATGCTACGCAGAGGTTCTCAAACTAAATTGCACCACATCCCAATTCTGACAACAAAAAGGGCTACATGACCCCAGGAGTGGGGCCGAAGCTTCAGCCTGCCTGAGCTCTGCCACCCCGGGTGGGAAGGCTGAGGCCAAAGCCCGAGCCCCAATGCGTAGGGCTGAAGTTCTTGGGCTTTAGCTTCGGCCCTGCGCAGTGGGTCTTGGACTTTGGCTTCGGCCTTGGGCTCCAACAAGTCTAAGCCAGCCCTGGCAACCCCATTAAAATGGGGTTGTGACCCACTTTGGGGTCTTGACCCACAGTTTGAGAACCACTGTGCTACAGGAAACTACAGTACCAGGAGTTACCTCTCATTGCCTTCGGTGGAGCATGCTGTATGGGCATGGGGCATGTGTGTATATATGCTAAGACAGGCAGACAGGCAGGCCATGCTTTCATTTGGTCTTATCTTTGCAGCACTTAACATCAGCAAACCATGTTCACTGGGACAAAGAGTGCAACAGAAACTTGCCACAAAGATCCTCATCCTTTGGAATTTCATAAATTCACAGACTCCAAGGCCAGAAGGGACCATCATGATCATCTGGTCTGACCTCCTGTATAACCCAGGCCACAGAATGTTCCCAAAATAATTCTTAGAGCATTCAGCCAGAGCGAGTTAAGTGTGAGCCTCAAACCCCCCAAGCTACAGGTGCTTTTTATCCCAAAGGAGAGTTTTTGTATGTGGTTTAAATCAAGCATGGATCTGACCCAGGGATCGGCAACCTTTGGCATGAGGTTCACCAGGGTAAGCCCCCTGGTGGCCGCGGTTTGCCGCTCCAGGCCAATGGGGGGGTAGAAGGCAGCGTGGGCCAAGGGATGTGCTGGCCGCCACTTCCTGCCGCCCCCATTGGCCTGGAGCGGCGAACCGTGGCCACTGGGAGCCACGATCTGCCGAACCTGCGGACGCGGCAAGTAAACAAACCGGCCTGGTCGCCAGAGTGCTTACCCTGGTGAGCCACGTGCCAAAGGTTGCCAATCCCTGACCTGACCCAACCCCCTAAAACCGAACCCACCAGTCCTTAGGCTGCGTGGCTGGGGCCCATCTCTAGCTGAAATGAGCCTGCTGCACAGATCTCAGCCCTGCAGAAAGTTGTCACAGACAAGAAGAAACAGAAGGGTTGAATGTAACTGGTTCAGACTGAAACCAAAGCCAGCGGCTTCTAATTACTTCTGGTCAGGTAAAAAAAACCTCCTTTTCACACTTCTCTGCACTTTCTAGCATAGAAAGGGTGAAGAGCCACGAAACTAATTGGAGGGGACAAAGAAGCAAATCTACAGTCAGACCCTGTTTGAATAGGGAGGAACAAACATTCAACAATGTAAGTAGGGAAGGGAAAGCTGATGGGCATCAAAAAGCTTAATCCTGCAGCTCCCCACACATGCGCCGGCGTTCAGGGAGAGTCAAACCGGCACCAGAATGGCAGGACTGGGCCCTTTGCATTATAGAGTTAAATCAAAGGGAGAGGCCAAATGCTGAAGTCCTTACTTCAAAGAACGACAGGGCTTTGGCCTAACAATTTAGTAAGGATGTTGGGAATTTGCCCTAGATGTTTAGCCAAGGAGAAGCTTCCCATCAGGATACATTGGAATTTAACAGCCTTATAATGTAGCGGGCTCTTTGGTACCAGAATTTCATAACAGGGTAAAATTTAAAAGGCATGTCAAGTAGGGCATTGGCCTTTGCACAGGAATGGATTTTACTCAATAATGAATTAGATTGTTATGATCCCACATCAACAGGTTTACATGGGGAAGGAGATTACCATAGGGGGCAGTGTGCCTTTTTACTGCTCGGCCTTACATACTTACAAGTGTTTGGTACTGAGATTTGGAAATAAACAAACCATCTATTTTACTGTTTTCATTCTAATGTTTAGAGTAAAGTGAAGCCTCTTAGTAAGGGCAACTGCTGGCTTTTTGGGTTTTGGGCATTATAATAAGTGTTTGCCGGATACAGATTCTAATATGTAGTTTAACTCAACACCAGTGCTAAAACCCAGCTAAAGCAGCATTCAAACCAGCGAATGTGGCAACAAAGAGATGTCTTCCGCAGACTGCTGCCATATGCAGGCATGAACTGGGATGGGGGCATGGATCGGCGATCATGTCGTGCTCTCCATCAGTACTTGGCCCGGGCCAGGGAAGCTAACAATCCACCCAGCAGACCAAAGTCCTGGTCACGTGCCACCTGAGGCAGGTTGTGCAGATGCTAAGATGACGAATGGGGAGTTCCTAATGGTTAAAAGAAGGGTGTTACTCAGATGAGGTCGGTAATTACAGACAGCTCTAGCTCCCACTGTTGCAAGATTAAATGGAGGGCAAATTGAATAGTTGTCCCATTTAGATCTTAAAGAACAGCCTGGGATATTCATGAAAGCTGGGATTTTTAACTGGACCTAAGGGAGTTAGGTGCCCATATCCCACTCAATTTCAGTGAGAGCTGGGTGCCTAATTCCCTCATGCTCATTTGGAAATCCCAGCCTGAAAGAAGATCAGTTCAATATGATGGAACAAGGCCTGGAAGATTGTTATAATTATTAGAATTACAGTAGCAACTAGGGGCACCAACTCAAATCAGGGCCCCACTGTGTTAGGCGCTGTACAAATATAGAAACTATCCTTGCCTTGGAGAGTTTACTATCTAAGTAGACAAGACAGACTAAGGACTTATCTACATGGGGAAATTTACCAGCATAATTATACTACTACGGTTATTCCAGAATGAGTAGTTATGTGTGGAGTTATAATGCTATAATTTCAGTGGTAAAATTATAATTGTAACTTTCCCCATGTAGGCAAGCCCTAAAGGTGGGAGGGGAGCAGAGAAGTGAAGTGACTTGATCAAGGTCACCCAGCAGCTCAGTGGCAGAGTTGGGAACAGAACTCAGGTCTTCTGATTCCCACTCTAGTGCCCTATTCACTGAACAATACTAAGGAAAAAGCATGATTTTACTGGAGACCAATGCATACTCATTTGAAAAGGGATGATATGCTGCAACCTTACACTGTTATATTAATGTCAAGCTTCTTGTCCTCATTGTTAAAGCTCCTCATGTCTCTGCCACTTCTCACTTATTGACCAGTATCACATTGTCTCCATCCCGTGCTCCACCACCAAGTCCATCTTTGAACCCTTCTTTATCCATTGTTCCCAAGCTGCTATAACAGTATCTTCCGCCTTATCCCTTCAACATGGAACACCCCGCCTGAAGGGACCATCAGGCCACCACCCTCTCCTCTTTCAAACCTTTTCTCAAGATCCACTGGAGTGTTGTGATGATTAACTAGTTAATGCTTGTACGGAGCTTGGAAGGTGAGAAGTGCTACATAAAAAATCAAGTATTATTATTAAAGCAGCTGTCATGATATCACATGCCAGGTGTGACTTTTATGTACATTTTTTACAACTCATGCATGGAGAGATTTGTTCTAATTAGCCCTTGATTGTTCTTTGGAAAAGGCTGCTCTGATAACAGAAATTTGCTGCAAGTTACAGAACAATTTCTGAGAGGGAGGTAGAATCTTTATCAGAGGCCTGTACAAAATCAGAGATGGAAAAGTCTTAGGACTTTCAGAGGTGCTGAATACCTAAAGTTCCCATTAACTTCAGCTGGAGTTGTGGGTACAGCTAGTCAGGAATTTTCTGTCTAAATGTCCCCTGTACTCCCCCCTCCCCCAAGTCCCCGTCGGAAATGCAGTTTCTGACAAATGCAGTGTTTGCTGAAATTTTTTGATTTTCTATCAGGAAAGCGGAAATGAAATATTTCGGTTCAGGTTGGGTTGACTCAAATCAAAATATTTCAGTTTCTCCAACTGAATCTAAACATTTCATTTTGGGTCAGTCAGATATTAATCTGTGACTGACTGAACTGCCATGGCCTCTCATGCCCCCATTCTCATCTATGAGCTGGGCTCCTTGACTGGACTACATCTCCCACACTGCACTGCTGCTTTCCCTGTGGTTGAAAGGGCATTGGACATTATGGGAGTGCTAGGATTGCCGTGCATGATGGGAGATATCCAGCTGGGGAGTCTGGCCCATGGTGGGGATGATGGGGCGTGAGGCACCCACCAGAGCAGCTCAAGTAGACGCTGGCCAATGTTGAATTGAAACAAAATGCAACATTTCCAAATCAACATATAGTGATAGACTTGAGCTCAATCTATTTAGCTTAACAAAGAGAAGATTAAGGGGTGACTTGATTATAGTCTGTGTGTATCTAGATGGGGAACAAATATTTAATAGAGGGCTCTTCAGTCTAGCGGAGAAAGGTAAAACATGATCCAATGGTTGGAAGTGGAAGATAGACAAATTCTCACTGGAAATAAGACATATTTTTAATGGTGAGAGTAATTAACAACCGAAACAACCATGGGTTGTGGTGGCGTCATGGAATTTTTAAATCAAGACTGGATGTTCTTCTAAAAGATCTGCTCTAGGAATTATTTGGAGGAAGTTCTATGGTCTGGGTTATAAAGCAGAACAGACTAGATGATCACAGTGATCCCTTCTGGCCTTGGAATCTATGAACTTTTCATTCTGCCCCCGCCCCCCCATGCAATTTTTGATTTGGATTGGGTTAACAACCAATGTCAACATATCAGCATTGCCTTCAGGATGGAAGTTCCAGTCTTCCAGGAGTTCTAGTTGTGAGTGCTCAGACCTGCTGAAAAACAGGTCCCTTTTCTACTGAGTCATCTAAGTCTATTCCTTCTGCCAAGGCAAGATTGCCCCCTACAGGGTATTTCCAATAGTTTGTCCAATCAGTTTTTTTAATGCTTCAAGCCATAGAGCCTACACTTCTCTTGGGAGCCTGAGCCACAGATCTCCTCATTAGGAACGGTTTCCAAATACCTAGCCTACATTTTTTTTTGTTAATTTAATCTAATTACTGCTAATTAAATCTCCTTGTATCACTCTACATAATTCCTCTCTTTTTTGGGTACTTACTTCAGTCACAAGACACTGTGAGTCAGATAATAAGAAAAATAAACCTACACAATTGCATTGGTATTCCCCCTGATTCTGTAAATGTGATCACTGGTATTGGGCATGCACCTCTCAAAATCTGTATGTAATTAAAGAAGGATGGTGCCAGTAAATGTGCAGTAGTCTCTCCCAGGGCTCATCCGATACATATGCTTGGGAAGGCAGGAAATTTCTTTCAGATCTCTTTCTCGTTTACTACAAGAAATAAATATGCGGCCTTATTAGCCTGGGGGGCGGCCAGATTGGTTTTTTAGGTCGTGTGCTTTCTGCTGTTGTGTGTTGTTGCACTCCTAAACTCAAAGCTCAAGAGAGATGCCTCTTTGCCCTAATTGTGCTGACTACAGCATGTTTATCTTTCCCTGATATGCTATCTTCATCAATTTTACCAGCCCCCAGATGATTGCACAAGTTGCTGTCCCCATGCATCATGCTGAAACCTGCTTCTGAACCAGTGCAGAAAGAGGAATTTGTCATGAACTCTTCTCTTCGCTTGACAATAACACAGCGTAATATTTCATGAAAATGAAGTGCCCAGAGCACTCCTGATAGTTTACAGGTGTGATAAAGGACAGTCAGATGGATATTGTCAGCCATTAAACAGTTTGCAATAGCAGAGCTCTGAAAAGAAAACAAAGGTCTGTGGGCCCTTCTCAGTGTCAAATGTTGTGACAGTGATGTAAAGAATGATGCTATGAGCAATTCTATACTCAGGAGAGAAGAAGCCCTTTCTGAGAGTTTTCTACCTACATGCAAGACTTCCTCGTAATCTATGTTTGCTTTGAGGCATCAATATTGCTTGCTTTGCACTGTAGAAGGGTCAAGCATAATTTTTATAAGTTACCAGGACTCAAATAGTCCATCCTTCTCTCTTTCTTTCTGGGCAATTGCACCAGGAATCCAACTCCCACAAACCCATATAATGCTTCCCTCAATCAATCACAGAAACCCTGCTCCTGTTGGGTCTCTTTATTTGAGATCAGCTCAGTTGCCTTGCAAACTTTGATGCCTCATTACAAATTGCAGAGAAACACGAAGTGAATATTGTTCCCAAAGACAATGCAGACCCATCAGCACACTGCATCAGGCTGACAAGACAATATGTGCCAAGAGGGTTACCTGTGTGGCTGGGGAAGCTGGTGGCATACCCTCAACTTCAGTCTTGACTTTGCTGCGCTTGTGAATTACTGGATTGACTGTGCTGCTCACGGCTGACTCACTGCTCTGCTTGTTCTAGGAAAGAAAAATTGGGGGTGATGTGGCATTAGGGTTTGAAGAAAAAATGATGCAATACAGCCTCCTAACATCATGACCAGTTTATGGCAAACTGGTACGGAAAAAGAACTGGGCTGGTTATCAGGGTCACCTGCCCAGGACACAGATCTAGTGCTGGATGTCTACACTGGGTGAATTTTACCCATTTGGAGTGTGCACAGAGAGAGGGAAAAAATAAAGGAAAGAGGGAAGGCCTGAAAAAAGCAGTTGGGCATATTTACTGATGCCATTCCCCTCTCAGCCACTGCTTCAGTTTCAGAACTATCTAGACCCTGTCAAATTTAGCCAATTGTTGATTAACACCCACACTGCCACCCCTCCACCCCAAGAACAAGCCATGGTTTATTTCTCAAAACAAGATGAAATAACATGGTAAGAAACCAAATAGCTTCTATATTCTGCTTTCATGTGGTGTTTTCTTTATACTGTGTGTGTACATGAGAGGGTGTACACACTTGGCTGTGCGCCAGAAAAAAATAAGAGAGGCTACAAGAGAAAAAGCACAATGTGACACACACACAAACAACAGTCAATGAAATTAGAATACACCTCTACCCCGATACAACGCAGCCCGATATAACACGAATTCGGATAGAACGTGGTAAAGCAGCACTCCAGGGGGGCGGGGCTGCACGCTCCGGTGGATCAAAGCAAGTTCGATATAACGCGGTTTCACCTATAACACAGTAAGATTTTTTGGCTCCCGAGGACAGCGTTATATCGGGGTAGAGATGTATTAAAACTGTAATGACATTGCTGTTAATTACTCAAGATCCGTACAGTATTTATATAAACGGACACTCCACTTCCATCTCCTACATTAATTTTGGAACTCAATTTGTTAGGAATGAAATAAAGCAGAAGAAAACAAAACCAGTCAAATAACCCTTCAATAACAAACCAGAGTGTGCAGTCCAGCACCCATGACATACTCCAGAATAATAAACCAATCTGGACAGTCTACTCCAGAACAATAAAATACAATAACAAACTGAAATGGGTATGTAATGGAGTGAAATAATTCTTTTGGTAGTGACACAATAGTCATTTAAACTTCCAAGTACTGAGAGTAAGAAGCGAAAATTATTAAAAATATGCCATGTGTACTCACTAATATTCAGCTGGTGTGTGTACTCAAAGTATACATATGTTTGGTGCCTGTGCATACAATGTGTATGGCTGATTATGAAAATTGGGCCCACAAGTTTATAAAATGGACAATAAAATCAATACAATTTACACTCAGACCAAGAGCCCATTTCACAAATGTCTTCCCAATGTCATTTGAAAAGTGTGTGCGGGGGTGGTGGTGGTAAAAATTCCTCTAGGCTGGATTTCTAAAATGAAAACCAGCCCCTTCTTTAGCACAAAAGGGAAACTGGGATCTGATGTGACCACCGGTCCTAAGATGCTTTGCTTTCTGTGTCTTAGCAAACACAGTGAGGGAAAGAATATGGTGGTTTTAAAAACATCTGCATGATTTACAACATTAGCAGAGGAGCAGGTAAAATAAAGGAAAAGCAGATTGGTGAAAAAACTACTTCAATTTGATTCACTGCTGTTAGACTCCAATATAGCAAAGCGCTTAAGCATGTGCTTATGTCCCTTTAACTTTAATGGAACCTAAGAACTTAAGTGTTTCGCTAATAGGAATAGACTTATACATACGGCAAAGTGCTTTGCTGAATAAAGGCCCTAGAGGGTCATAATACGTTATTTGCAAATATGCATATGGCTGCTTCACAGTCACAAAAATGCTTTGTAGTTACATCTGATGTTTGCTGTTTGCTATTTGTCACTCTCCTGTTGAAAAGTTTCATCATCCAGTCAGGGAGTAGAAAATATAACAGGGATCTCAAACTCAAATCACCACGAGGGCTACATGAGGACTAGTGTATTGGCCCAAGGGCTGCATCACTGAAAACTTTTCATACAACGATACAAAAATATAGTCAAAAATGGGAAAAAAATGAAGAGTAATATAGTATGCTATTAAAAGCCAATGTCTTAACTTTTTAAAAACTGTAATGCAAAGAGGGGTTTTAATAAAATATAAACACTCAGTAATGCATCTCACTCAAACAACATAACACTCATTTACTTTTAGAATTATTTCAGTTAAAGCCCCCCGCCCTCCCGCCCCCACTCCACCCCTTCCATGAGGCCCCACCCCGCCCCACCTATTCCCACCCCTTCCTCACCCCCATTCCAACCCCTTCCCCAAAGTCCCCGCCCCAACTCCGCCCCTTCCCTGCCCCCATTCCAACCCCTTCCCCAAATCCCTACCCCGGCCCTGCCTCTTCTCCGCCTCCTCCCGTGAGCGCGCTGTGTCCCTGCTCCTTCTGCTCCCTCCTGGAAAGTCCTAAGCGCCGTCAAACAGCTGTTTGGCGGTGGGACGCGCTGGGCTGTGGGCGGAGGAGCGGGGACGCGGCATGCTCGGGGGGGGGAGGAAGGGAGGGAGGGTTTGGGGAGCTTGGCTGCCAGTGGAGTCAGCACCTATGGCGGGTCGCAGGAAATAACTCCGCGGGCCATATGTTTGAGACCCCTGAAACATAAGATGACCAATCACATGAATAACAGAGTCACCATGCACATTATGGGTGAAAGTCTGGCC
This sequence comes from Trachemys scripta elegans, assembly GCF_013100865.1. Lineage (NCBI taxonomy): Eukaryota > Metazoa > Chordata > Testudines > Emydidae > Trachemys > Trachemys scripta. Next base: position 7,633,179 of record NC_048308.1, on the reverse strand, counting down.
CTACTGAAATCAATGGGAGTTTTGCCATCAATGGGGCCAAGTTTCCCCCTAAGTGGTCTACTTGTTGTACCCATCCATGCGTCTTTGCTCCCCCCTAGACCACATTTATAGAATGATGAGACTGCTTGATACCCTGGATGGGACATGCACTGATGAACACTGGATACATGAGCAGAATGGCCTGATAACTTAAACCAAGAAAAATTCTGAATGCATTTAATTTTTGCTCAGATTTTCAGATGTGCTGACCACCCACAACTCTAACTAAAGTCAATGAGAGCTGCAGATGCGCAGAACCTCTGAAAATTAGGCCTTATTTGATCAGCTTTAATGGATACGCTTTTTCAAAAGCAGCTAAATTTCACTGCTTGGATGTATTAAACACATCACATTACCTGAGCTGGCTCCTACCTGGTTAGAGTCAGAGATGCAGCTGCTGTTATTACTGATCTGAGCGGGAGCTGGGTTGACAGAGATAACTGCCATGTGTTGTCGTGGAGGGAACGTGGGGGATGGCTGGATCAAAGGTGGTGTATGTCCAAATGCTGAGCTCAAGCCTCTCTGTTGACTCAGGATCTGCTGGTAAGTCACTGGGTTGATGGGATGGGGGAAGCTGAATGCTGGACTGCAATAAATATACAAATAGAGGAGGAAAAATTACCAGGAGAAGTTATTTTAAAAAATGAATTAAATCCTTGGCTAGTGATTGGAGTAAGGGTAGAACTTCCCGCTGATTATGGGAAAGAGGATAAAATAGGGAAACTAGATTTTCTTTAATCTTCCATGATATACACCATGGAATATTTTTTACACCGATAGTATTGGTCTCATCTATACTTTGGTATATTTATGGACCCCTTCTATTCATAAACAATACTGCTAGAGATTTCTTTTTGTCAGTTGTTTGAAAACAGTGGATTACAATGGGGGAAAACCCCACACATCTTGCTTTGCAACAATGCAAGGGTTTTCCAGATAGACCTCTTTTGCAACTTCCCAAGCTTGTGGCTACGCTACTCTTAATACAGAAGTGAAGTCACCTGGCTCTCAGGCACAAATTGAAGAGGGAACATTTAACAATCAGTTTCACATATTTAAAAAATATGAAATGTACCCTGCATTCAACTGAGCTGGACGATGTCTCACGGGACTACTAAAATATGTAACCCTTCTTCTGCAGGTCACTAGTTCAACCCCAGTTTAGATCACTCATAGCCAGAAATCATTCCCATCTAATGGTTATTTGGTTACCAGTCTGGTTTCAGACCAGGATGTAGTAGACACGCCATAAAAATTACCATCAGAACTGCCAACTTTACTGGTAGTGTTCTTCTAATTCCGCTGCTGTCAATCTGGCATTTTAGGGGCTGATCCAATGAACATTTATATACTTGTAACTTTGCTCACAAGCAAAATTACCCACAGGCACAAGTGCTTGCAGGATTGGGCCTTAATTAGCAGTATGTTCATGTTTTTATTTTAAATAATAAACTTGACTAGGCAATTAAGGCTGCTTCTATTCTAAACCAGTTAATGACAGCATGACCAAAAAGCAAAGGCCGAAGTCACTACCCTGTTAAAAAGCCCTTGTGGCAAAATAAATGTTAATGGTTAATGACATAATAAGAGCTGATGACAGGTTACTGTAGAGCAACTGTTCTATATAATGGAACCATCAGAAAACTCACTTTATAACATATGACCATCCCTCTGTGGTGAGATGCATTAATTTGCGTCACTGCTGCCACTGATGAAATTTTAAGTGGTTAAAAATAAAAAAAGTCAATCTGTACACAATTTATTAGCCGTTAAACTGTTTTCTATGTATGACACACACTTAACATTCTTAAGATTTAACATATGCCTTGTAAAATACATATTAAATGGTTCTAAATTTACTATTATTATTGTGGTAATGCCTAGAGGCCACTAGTCAAGGATCAGGACCCCGTTGTTCTAAGCAACGTACACAGGCTCAAACAGTATAAGACAAGAGACTGGAAGTGGATACAATAGATGGGGAGAACTCATGGGAACAGTGGGATGATAAGTATGATGAATAGTTAAACTCTTGAGGTTTCCTAAAGCTAGTACTTCAAAAATGTTACCTGACAAAGCAACTTTTCAATTAATGTCTAACTTTTTACTAACAATAAGATCAATCATTTTTTAGGAATGCATCGCTTCTATGAACTCTTACATTTCTTTCTAGGTGTCTAGAATGACATTATTAATAGGGAAAAAACCATACCTAACTTCTCAGTGGTAAAAATAATAATACTATAGAGTGAAAACTGCCTTAAGCAACCACTCGAGGAGCTGACAACATTTGTTCCTTTAAGGGAAGTGTTTTCTAATTAAGGATGGAACAGAATTTCACTCAAAAGCCTAGATTTTTAAAAATCAGTGTTTAAAGTTAGGCTCCTAAATCCACACAGGAATTAATTTTTTAAAATCTTGACCAATACATTTGGCGATACTTTGAGGTAGTCTTCTAAGATGTGAGATTTCCTAATAGGGCCAGTCAAACCATTCACAGCAAACATTTTAATAGATGAATTTAGCCTTTCTTCTGCTTGCAAAGAGATCTGAACATATTATCAATAAAAATCTGGCAACCAATATTCCCTCCCAGTAAAAATATATACACTCTACAGTACCATCATATCCACCATTGCAGAAGAAACAGGCTAAATGTAGATTACCCTTCCACATGCATGAAATCAAAGAGAGGTTTCATTTTAATATACAACGCAGACCCAATGTACATTTTTGGAACAAGATTCCATACAATCCTAGACGGCCAAAGCTTAAAAAGTTCCTTTTCTACAACTTTAGTTCAGACAATGGAATAATTATATAGGCACAAGATCAAAGAAACAAAAGTCTAAATGGAGCTGCTTGAACTGCTTTACCTTATTGCCCCTGCAGATAAATGGCCGTAGGAGCCACTAGCAGCGGAACTACTTCTGGAGTTATTAATATAAGCCACCAGGGAGTTCGGGGAGGTCCTGATCATTGTCTGAAGATCAATGCTGGCATCAGACAGCGGGGATATGGAGAGGGCTCGCTTTCTGCTTAATCTCGGAGTAACCCTTGGGCTTGAAAATCTTGACACTGTAGGAAAGAAAAAAAAAAAGTGTGCCTAGTTAGACAAAAGCAGGCACTACTCGTTTCAGTTTTTATAGGGAGAATAAATGAAAGCAGTTAACAGCACAGAACCTTGCCATGTAACGTTTATTTTAACGCTGGGAGTGGGATTTGACATGGGAACACATGGAAGAGTTGCGTGTGCGTGCGCGCGCACACACACACACACACACACACACACACTCACTCTGTGATTCACAGACACTACAGAAAAATTCTTTTTGTTGCCATGACAGTGATTCTTGTGGAAGAGAAGAAGCAGGACTCAGGTGCAATAATTATAATGGGGATTCTTGATTGAGGCAGCTGAACTCAGAGGCAGCCTTTGGTTTTGCCTTTTTTTCTAGCTCTCAGGACGTCTGATTCCACCACACAGGCTCTTCTTGAGGCCCACATTCAGCAAGGAACATAAGCATGTGATTAACTTTAAGCATGTGAATAATCCCATTGAGGTTGATGGGGTAGCTTGCTGAATCAGGGCCAATAAGTCCTGAGCATGGATTATCACTTTCTCACTTGTGCACTGACATAACTTCAGTGGCTTCACCAGTGCAAGGGAGAGAAGTGTCAGGCTACCACTTTCTTAAAAAAATAGGGCCCAATCGTGCACATGCTCCGTGTAAGGGGCTTCTGGGGTCTGACTCAAAGTCCATTTCAATCAATGGGAGTTTTTCCATTGACTTGCATGAACTTTGGGTGAGGCCCTTGTTGCATTAGCAGTGACTGCAGGATCTGCTGTCTAATTTGCGGCAGGGACAGTTTTCTTGCTGTGTGTTTGTACAGCCCCTAGCCCAGTGGGGACCTGGTCCATAACAGGGTTCGGAGGTGCTATACAATACACAGTACAAAGAACTAACATATCAATAACAGTAATACTTGTATTCATTCAGATGAAATGCCGATTGCTAGAGTTTTCACTAAATGAAGAGTCTGCAGGGTGAGTGACAAGCTGTTTATTCACTAGAGGAGCCTGGATAAACACGAGATTCCAGCGGGCCCATTTTTAATTACTTGTACCTAAAAATAATTAACAGATATATTTATTCCTTCATTCTTTACTCACAGATAGATGCTGTAAGGTTGCAGAAGAAACACGGCATTCTTCTTTCCAAACTGAGTGGTTTTCAATGCCTGCTTTAAGGTCCCTGCTGCACAAAGTGATAACTATGGAACTACTTATTACTGGCACCTCCAAAATTATACGCCTCAAATTTTACATTAGAAGGGACTGCTTGGCTCATAGGGATGATAATGGGACATGATGCCTTGTGCATCTCATCCCTAGTAGAGCTGGCTGGAATATGGGGGGGAGGGGACAATCATGGATTTCACCCCTCCATTTTTCAACAACATTTAGAAATTTCTGACCAGCTCTGGTCACTAGTTCAGATCCAAATGAGGTGAGCATCAGTTAAAAAATGTTCCCATCTGACGATGGTTTGGGGCCATATGTTAAATGGGCTGGAGACCTGATTCTTAGCAGAGGGGCATCTTTCTTACCAAAAAACCCCATCAAACTGGGCAACGGTTGGCACCCTTGTTGGCATTCTCAGAAGAGGGGCTCTACTGAATGAGAAAAGGGGGAGAGATGTAGAGAGCTTCTTGTGTTCATGTGAATACACTTGTAGATACCTGGGTGATGGGCAAGGTGTAAGAACCAAGAGTGATAGAAGTACAGCATGGGGATGGAGACTGCACTGATCCCTAAATCCTCTCCAAGCTTCGGGGTGAATGTAGGGAAGCTGCTGGCCTTGCTTTCAGTCCTTGGAGGACATAAAAGAGCTTCAGTCTCTGGGACTGTCAATCAACACCTTGCACCAGCACTAAATTAATTTAAAATTAGAAAGGAAAAAGCCCCTGAGGATTACTCGGAACACGGTGATTTTCAATGACTTAGCAGTAAGAGAAGTGGACTGGAATAGCACCACATCAGAGCAGAAGGAGAATCTTAGAAATTGTGTATGTGCATTTGTCTAGGGGAGGGAAGGAAATGAAATGAGACTAGCACAATGCTGAGCATCCAGTTAATGAAAGAGGTGAGACTCCAGGAGCCTAGAAAGTAAATTAAGAGTTTTAAGAGAATCTATTTGACAGCCCAAGCACAAAGTGCAGGCTCTTACCCTCAGAGGGGACTGCCAGGACCTGGACCCTATTAACAACTGTCAGTCAATCAGGCATGAAGTCATTTCCACCTTACCTGGTTTTTGGTTGTGGGAGTCTGAAATAAGTGGAGAGCTTATACTGGATTAATTTGGACTCGCCCAGCACTTAGGTGCATTAGTGATTGGAACATGTGACTTCGAAGGGCAAATTCTCCCCTGACTTACATCGTAAATCAATGGGGTCGCACAAGTTGTAGTCAGGGCAGAATTTGGGGCTGAGCTTTGTAAAATATTAGAGGATCAGATCCAAATGTTTGACTGAGGCCTGTCTACATCTGGAACTGTTGGTCACGTTGAAAGTGGTGGGCGCAGCATATATACTGTGGTAGGTCACCTATTTTTCTAGGCTTTTATATTTAGAAGATGCCACTGCCGTGTAATCCAAAATGACTACCTGCTAGGCTCCTGTTAGCCTGCTAATAGGTCCATGTGACAAACCCAATCAGCATTCAGCACCTGCATTTCAAGCCCCTTTCCTCAGTAGGTGAGAGTGCAGCGCTACCAATTCTTTCTTTTCCAGCAGCTGTCTCTGCTGAGCCCCTACCTTGCAGGGGGCTTATGAGGATAAATACATTAAAGACTGTGAGGCACTCAGGAACTTATATGGCCCCCATTACCATAGCTGTAGTATCTAAGATAGACAGGCAGATGGTAAGGTCTCTTGTTTTTCCATACCTGCCTCTCCTTGGGGCTAGGGCATCAGTGGGGACCAATTACTATTTATGTAGTGCCAAATGTATGTTAGGCACTTTACAGACAAATACGAGGACAAGATCCCAGCCTTGCAGGCAACACATAGGTGAGGGGTGGTGAGATGGGATGTAACAAAAAGTGAGGGACAGAGCAGCAATGTAGCCAATGTGTCTTGCAGCTTCCTTGATGTGTGTTAGATCTTAACAGCTGGTCATTCATTAACCCTTCCTTGAGAGGTGTAGTAGGATTTCACTTCACTTAGTGCCCCTAACTGTTTTGTATTGGTGCACTCATATACATCACATCTCAGGATAAATGAATTTTAGGTTCACAACAACCCTCTGTGAGAAAGAAGCTCTGTGTTAACCCGTTTGAACAGTTAAGTCTACTATGGTGCTGCTATTCCTGATCTGATGAGAAGGTAAAAAATGAACTACACAAGCAGAGATTGGCTAGAACCAAAAAGTCAGAAGCAAAAATTGTCAAATTTGGATATGGAGCTCAAACATTGCAGATGGCCCTTAAAACTCGGGCCTGAACAGACATCCTGCATCCAAACAACCCCAAACTTTAGGAATGTTCCAATCTGGATTTAGATCAGAACCATGAGGCTGGGACCTATCTCTAACACAGAAATTTTTTTAAAATAGCTTATGTTAACTTTCTGGGTTTGGAGATAGGCCCCAGCCTCAAGGTTCGGATCTGGATCCAGACCAGAACATTCCTAAAGTTTGGGGTTGTTTTGATCCAAAGTTAGTTACTCCCATGTAGAAACTGGAGGCAGCATAGTCAAATGGCTGGGGCATTGGACTGAGACTCCTACTCCCAGCTCTGCCACTGAGCTGCTGTGTGACCTCCAGCAAGTCATTCAATGCCTCTGTTTCCTCTCACATCATTTGCCTTGTTTGTTTAGACTGTAAGTATTTTGGGGTAAGGATTGTCTGTTATTATGTGTTTGTACAGCACCTAGCACAATCGGGCTCTACTCTGAGTTGGGGCCTCTAGGTGCTACTCTACTACAAATTATATCTATCCAGATATAGATATTGTTTTCTGCATTTGCATTCCCACAGTCTTCTATTCCTGTAACAGAAGGAAGCAGGCCACATTTGACAGTCATATTTATCTCTGTTACTCCCACACCTCAAGGGAGATCTGTTTATTAATGTGCCACTTCCCTTGATAAATTACTAAATAGAAAGAAAAGCCTTGTACTCATTTCTCGCTGCTCCTTCCAGTGATTTATGTCCACAGAGCTGGTTCAGCCATCGGTCCCCATTAATCTGTAGAGGGAAGAAGTCCTGATGTCCAACAGAAGCTCTGGCTTTATTGGTGCAACCATTCAGTGCACCCTCCACTGCACTCAGGTAAATTCTTTTTTTTTTTTCCCCGTGTAAAACTCTGCTGGAAGCTGTCAGATTCTGCAAGCTGGGCTGGGACTTTTCCAGCACAAATCAAGTAATATGCATTTTATTAGTGTCTGCTCTAATTTAGATCTTCCAGGCACTGTGGGATGTGTAAAGTGGTCTGATAGAGGATCTATGAGGCTGGGTGTATGTTTTACACTAGGGTCTCTCTGATATTAGGGGTTTTCACACTTAGCTTTGACCTCAAATCATGTTACACACGAATGATTCCTCTTCCAGTGCGGATAGCAACACAAAGTACCCAAGAAGGAAGGTGGCTAGGGAATATAAAGTTTGTTTTACTACATAGAAAATAAGCAGTAGCACCCGGAGGAGAAAACTATATCTATGATAATTATCCAAAGCAGGTAATTATTAGCATCATGGACATTGTTAATAACTCTAACCTGCATCACTTTCCACTCCAAGTGCAAAGCACATTTCTTTGACCTTGCCTTTGCTTATAGAAACACATATCAACAGGCCTGTTTAACTACAAAAACAACAACAAAACAACACACACACGCTACCGAAACAAGCCACTTCACTCCACATGCTTCTCCTTCTGGGGAGAGGATTCGAAAACCAAAAACACATGACAGATATGTATTCACATTGCACTATGGGAAATCACTCAGGTACTACAGGGATGAGCATGGTATAAAAACCTATATAGTATAGAATAGAATACTACTATTGGCCTGACTTAATCCCTTACGGTGCCACACACTATTATTAGATGATAAACAGCAAGACAAATAACAATGAAGAGACACCGTGGTCAGGTTTGTCTGTGGAAGTTGAACTTAGGACTTCTAGATGTAAAGCACAAGCCTCGACTTCCCTGGGCTAAAGGTCCAACATGTCCTCAGGACACCTTTCTAAGGCAAATTTCTAGGAACTTTCCAGATACTAATTAAGCCTCATGATACCCCGTGTCAAACTCTCAAAAATTCTCACGAGGAGGGGGAAAAACATTTCCCACTCAGCTGTACTAAAAAGTGACATTCCGAAGACCAGACTGCCATTGGCAAAGCAAGATTATCCCAAGAGATGTGACACCCAATTGCCTGCTCTAGTCAGTAGGTAACACTCTCACTCAACTTAGTACATAGTATTCCTAGCAGGGGTGGTCTTGTTCCTTTAAGAAAACCCACTGTCCAGGGCTGGCTCCAGGCACCAGCCTGGCAAGCAGGTGCTTGGGGCGGCCGCTCCGGAGAGGGGCGGCACGTCCAGGTATTCGGCGGACGGTCCCTCACTCCCGCTGGGAGCAAAGGACCTCCCGCTGAATTGCCGCCGCAGATCACGATCGCGATTGCGGCTTTTTTTTTTGGGCTGCTTGGGGCGGCCAAAACCCTGGAGCCGGCCCTGCCCCTGTCCCTCCTGTGTCGGGGCAGCGGAACTAGAGCGTCTTCTACCACTTCTATTTCAGCTCTAGCTAAAGCCCATTAAAGTCAACGGGAGTCTTTCCACTGACCTTGATGGATTTTGGATCAGGGACTAAATATGGATTTAGCAGCCTATCGTTAGGCACACAGGTTGGAAAATTTTGGCCTTTATTTTTCATTTAATTTCCCTCCTCAAAACTCACAATGCACTAATTTTTTAAAACAAACAAACAAAAAATGCTCATGGCCTGATCCTGATTAGTGCTTAGAATTAAAGGTGCTCAACACCTCTCAAGATCAGGCCCGAAGTGCGCGAGAATGATGAACTCAGTTTTTGTTAAAGTTAGAAAGACTTTATTACTGCTAGTGAAGGCAGGGGGCTGGACTCGATGACCTTTCAAGGTCCCTTCCAGTTCTAGGAGATGGGATATCTCCATTACATCTACCTTGGAACTCTAGAATGCTTCAACCTGGAATATATATATATTTCTGATAGTGAAGAACAGAAAATGTTAAGCCAAAAGAATTCCCCCCATCCTTCACCCCCAAATTCAGAAGATTCAAAATGCGGGTTTAGAATGGAATGGGCGTGGGGTTTAAACTAGAAGTTGCACCCTTAACTATGGACCCTTGATGTGGGAATTGTGGAGGGCATCCCACATAAGATCAATACAAACTTTACTTCACTCCCTAAGAACATAAGAATGGCCACACTGGGTCAGACCAATGGTCCATTTAGCTTAGTATCTTGTCTTCTAACAGTGGCCAGTGCCAGATGCTTCAGAGGCAATGAACAGAACAGGCAATTATCAAATGATCCATCCCCTGTCGTCCAGTTCCAGCATCAGACAGTGAGAGGTTTAGGGACGCCCAGAGTGTGGATGTGTCTGTGACCATGTTGGCTAATAGCCATCAATGGACCTTTCCTCCATGAACTAATCTAGTTCTTTTTTGAACCCAGTATTACTTTTGGCCTTCACAACATCCCCTTGCAATGAGTTCCACGGGTTCACTGTGCGTTGTGTGACGTACTTCTTTTTCTTTGTTGTAAACCTGCTGCCTCTTAATTTAACAGGGTGACCCCTGGTTCTTGTGTTAAGTGAAGGTGTAAATAACATTTGCTTTTTCACTTTCTCCACATCATTAATGATTGTATAGACCTCTATCATATCTTCCCTTTTCTCTTTTCTAAACTGAACAGTCCCAGTCTTTTTAATATGATATGCATCCGAAGAAGTGGGCTGTAGCCCACGAAAGCTTATGCTCTAATAAATTTGTTAGTCTCTAAGGTGCCACAAGTACTCCTGTTAGTCTTTTTAATGTCTCCTCATAGGGAAGTTGTTCAATATCCCTAATAATTTTTGTTGTCCTTCTCTGTACTTTTTCCCCAATTCTAATATATCTTTTTTGAGATGGGGCAACCAGAACTGCATGCAATGTTCAAGGTATAGGTGTACCATGGTTTTATATACTAGCATTATGGTATTTTCTTTCTTATTATTTATCCCTTTTCTAATAGTTCCTAACATTCTGTTAACTTTTTTGACTGCCACTGCACATTGAGTGGATGTTTTCAGAGACTTACCCACAATGACTCCAAGATCTCTTTCTTCAGTGGTAACAGCTAATTTAGACCCCATTATTTTGTATGTATAGTTGGGATTATGTTTTCCATAATAAATGCATTATTTTGCATTTATCAACATTGAATTTCATCTACCATTTTCTTGCCCAGTTACCCAGTTTTGCAAGATCCCTTTGTAACGCTTCTCAATTTACCTTGGACTTAACTATCGTAATTTTGTATCACCTGCAAACTTTGCTACCTCTCTGTTTACTCCTTTTTCCAGATCATTTATGAATATGTTGAATAGCCTTGGTCCCAATATAGACCCTTGGGGATGCCATTATTTATCTCTCTTCACTGTGAAGACTGTTTATTCCTACCCTTTGTTTCCTATCTTTTAACTAGTTACTGATCCATGGGAGGACCTTCCTTCTTCTCTCAGCATTACTTACTTTGCTTAAGTGCCTTTGGTGAGGGACTTTGTCAAAGGCTTTTTGAAAGTCCAAGTACACTATATCCACTGGATCATCCTTGTTCACGTTTCTTGATACCTCAAAGAATTCTAATAGATTGTGAGGCATGATTTCACTTTACGAAAGCCATGTTGACTCTTCCCCAACATATCATGTTCATCAATGAGTACTATAGTTTCAACCAAGTTTTCTGGTACTGAAGTTAGGCTTACTGGCCTGTAATTGCCAGAATGGCCTCTGGAAACTTTTTAAAAAATCGGCATCACATTAGCTATCCTCCAGTCATCTGGTACAGAGGCTGATTTAAGTGATAGTTTCCATACCACAGTTAATAGTTCTGCAATTTCCTATTTGAGTTCCTTCAGAACTCAGGTGAATTCCACCTGGTCCTGGTAACATATTAATGTTTAACTTTTCAGTTTGTTCCAAAACTTCTTCTACTGACACCTCAATCTGAGGCAGTTCCTCAGATTTGTCACATAGAAAGAATAGCTCAGGTGTGAGAATCTCACTCACATCCTCTGCAGGGAAGACCAAATGCAAAAATTCTTGGCAATGGCTTTGTCTTCCTTGAGTGCTCCATTAGCACCTCAATCATCCAGTGACCCCACTGATAGTGTGGCAGGTTTCCTGCTTCTGATGTACATAAGATATTTTTGCTGTTACTTTTTGTGTCTTTTGCTAGCTATTCTTCAGATTCTTATTTGGCATGCCTAACTATACATCTACATGTGACTTTCCAGAGTTTATGCTCTTTTCTATTTTCTTTGGTAGACAGCCCCCAGGCTGTACTACATGTTGTACACAAATCTATTTTAAGAATGTTTTAGAGTGTTTTAACAAGAACTCGTTGGGTCTACTTTTCATATCCCCCCTACACATATAGCCAGAAAGCCCAGTTATTATGAGCCCAACTCTAGAGATTAGAGAATAAATATAACTCACATATTTAAGCCTTTAAAAATGACCTGAAATAGCTTTTTGGTACATACAAACTGCCTTTAAAATGACATGAAAATCAGATGTCTCAGAATCTTCAAGGGCTAAAACCAAGTGCTTTGTATCCCACTTGAAAGCGGTGACTCTCCCCTTTCCAAAAGGTATACATATCCCATTTGTAGATTAGCAGCGTTCTAAGACTGGATCTTAAAGTTCTCACTGGTACAGGATTAAATACTGTCCCATCCTAGGCATTGGGCCAATCTAACTCTGGAAGGAAATTCAAGATTCGTGAGTAAAGAAGGAAATATTTCTTTGGCAGTTTATTACATGGTGCTGCAATTTATCACATACGTCAGTTTCCTCCTTTATCCACAAATCTGGAATTTCTTCCCAAATGTAGACTGTCCCAAGAAAGAAATGTCAGAGACAAGTTTTAGGTTCAGTCTCAGTTTAAGGTTCAATCTCATAACTCTGACAATTTCTCTCTCTCACACACATGCACACACACACACACACACACACACACACACACACACACTGTTTGGGGATATTATACGGACAGGACAGGAAGGAATTTTCATAAAGAAGGACTTAAGTTCTCTTTGCAGCATTGGAAATGGGAACAACACATCCCAGCTTAACATAGATACATGGTGATCAGTGTGAAGTCCTTTATGTATTAATGTGCCTGGGAATATCTAACTGTCTTCCTGAACTGACCCTAGAAATGAACTCCTCCAAGCACTGTGATTGACTGCATGTACCAGAACTTCAGACTGCATCTTTAAAGATAACTTTGTGCCGCAATCTAAGTGGTGGACAAAGAACTTGAAGAATCAATTTATCCAGAGGCAGCCACATAATGTACATGATATACAGACATTGTACACTCCCTCCCTTCCAAATCACAGACGCAATTGGTGCTTCTTCGGTGTTTCTTCATCCAAAAACAATATAGTCTTATTGAAGCCAGCACTCTAATGAGCTGATTGCAAAAAATAAAATAAAATAAAATAAAAATGAAAAAAGGGAAAGAAAATTCTATTCACAGGGCACAGAAGTATCCCCCCCAGGTTATCAAATTAAATCCAGAGGCAGTAACAGCATCATAAAAAGGTGTTTGTGCTTGACATAAGACAATTCCCTTATCAATAAGCAGCAGCCAGCCAAAAACAGTCTCAGGATAACTGGTTCCTTATTCCCTTCTTTCCTTCTGTTACAGCATCACACATCTTCCTTTGACTGCAGCAGATGCTGGACATTTGTTCAGGTACCAGGTGCTATCCTGGGACCCTTACTTTTTCATTCCCTGGGGCCCTATACGGCTTAACAGTTCAAGGAATTCTAATGCTTCCCTACAATCCTTGTTGAAAGGCCACATTCTTCTATTTCCAGTGCACAAGGTAACTGTTTAGAAGGTCTAACCTCAATATATAAATTGGATTCATTAGAAACCACAATTCAGGAGGATTCCAGATAAAGCACATATGGGATGCCGTTGGGCTCACTCTGTTCTGCACATTTTTTTCTGGGCAGGAGAAAAGGGTTGTCGGCTTTACTTAGAGTCTGACAGTCAAATCGCATTTTTATGTAAGATGCAATTAAAAGCAATGACATTAAATAAAAGCTCTGCATCCAGCCATGACTATTACAATCTTTATTCAGCAGACCTGGGTTCTATTCCCAGCTCTGCCACTGGCCTTCTGGGTGACCAAAGGTTTGAAACTGGGGAAAGCTGCACCAGTGAAAGTGCAGGTTCACACAAGTGCAGGATGACTACACTCTTGCTGCACCTCAGTACAGCGACATTGGGGTGACGAAAAATGCCAGTGTAGACAAGCCCTTAGTTATCTGGAAATCACCCCCAAGTTTTAACTAAAGCCCCAGACAAGAGTGCATGAAAGAACTACCACGGGCAGCTGTCTCACTTCCAAATGAGCCTGCAAATGTTCAGATTTCCTCTCACCAGCAGAGTACCTGCTCTGTGTGCTACTGTATCCAGAGCAGGAGAGGTTTTCTGCTTCAAATGTACATTTCCAAACTCCTCCCCTCCCCCCGTTTAACACAGCAGCTTTGTGTTATTGTAGCCTATTGTGCCATGTGGTGTTTAACAGCTGTTATGCTCCACCCTAGAGTTGGCTGCATTTCAGGGGAGGGTGAAGTGATTCTTGTAAAGTTTTTAAGGCAATCTGGGGATCTTTTGGAAGGAAAGGCGCTCTGTGAATGTAACATTTTATTCCAATGACATGTCTGCATTTAATGTGTGTTATTGATATTCACGCATCAGAAGAACATCCTGTTTTATTACTAAACTATCCGCCTAGGTACTTATATGGTCACTTATTTAAAATAAATGATTGGAATAATCTGTTAAACAAAAAACAGAGTGGTGGCTTCAGCTTCTCAAATCATGGTTTCAGAACAAGCCACTTCACTCCAGGTTTTAGTGACTAGCAGTTCCCTCATCGCGTGTAACTCTGAAACCAAGCCTCTGTTATCAGACAGGCTACAGCCAGCAGAACGTGAACTATGTAATATAGCCATTGCCAAACGCTTTTTATAGGGCGTAGGTCCCAATTTAGTAAAGCATTAAGCATGTGGTTAAGTCCATCCCTGTTTAGCAAAGGCTTAATTTTAAGCATGTTTTTAAGTCCCATTGACTTCAGGCAAGTTCTGAAGTCCTTTGTTGAACGAGGGTTGTAGTTTACAACCAGACCCAATCTCACTGCTAGTGGCTTTGCTGGGGAAGGAGGGAGGAAAGATAAATCAGACTGTCTGAACATGATCAGAGAATAAATCCCAGACTAATGGATAAAACTCCACATGTGGAGCCCAGATTTTTGGGGGGCCTGCTGCTTTTGACATGCTCTTCTTTAAACTGGCCTTGTGGAATTTCACTTCAAGTCTTCATTTATTTCCACTATTGCTTAATAGCTTTGTTTCCATTAATGGAATCCAAAAGTTTACAGATGGGCTTTCCATCCAGTGATCAAGAAGGCTTTTTTAAAGGATCAAAATAATGCTGATCACAGTCTTTAGAGCTTGGCAAAACTCAACCCTCCTGTGTGATACTGACATACACGTGGCTGCATCTAATTAGGGACCTTGTTAAATGATTTATTCCAGAGCTACTTCGGAAAAGCCAGGTAGGAAGAGACCCTTCTGAAGAACAGAAAATCCCAGATGACTTTCAGATAAAAGACGGACACTAAGTATCCTACAGGACGAGGACCATGGTGCATTGAGTGTCAGTAGTACGTGTTAGTATTACAAAAGCCATATTTGTTTATCTAGCCAGCTATTTATCTGGCACTTCAGTGAGCTGCTGCAAGTCACTGAAACAAAACACAATTCAAGAAATGCACTTATGACGAGGCCGGGAGGGCCAGGGAATAAATGCAGACCTTGAAGCCTAAGAAGATCTGCAGAGGAAAACTGAGGGTACGACTACACTACCCGCCAGATCGGCGGGTAGTGATCGATCTATCGGGGATCGATTTATCTTGTCTCGTTTAGACACGATACATCGATCCCCGATCGCTCTGCCGTCGACTCCTGTACTCCACTGCAGCGAGAGGTGGAAGCGGAGTTGACGGGGGAGCGGCGGCAGTTGACCCCGTGCCATGAAGATGCGAGGTAAGTCGACCTAAGATACGTCGAATTCAGCTACGCTATTCTCATAACTGAAGTTGCGTATCTTAGGTCAATCCGCCCCCCTACCCAAGTATAGACCAGGCCTCAGAGGTGCCCCCTTGCACCCACAGAGGTTAACCCTTAACAGGCAAGACCATGAGGAAATTATTACTGACCACCTGTTTTTCTTTTTAACAAAACACCCTGTCTAAGTTTTGCGCCTGAGGGCTGTGGTTGTGGGGAAGGGCAGAACAGTACTGGAGAGAAAAGAGCAGGATTTTACATATAGTATAGCTACACTGTAATCATGGGTTGTGATTTCAGCTCGCATACTCATACCTGAGCTAGCTTTAATCTACTTGAGTAAGTACATTAGGCTTGGCTACTGGAGAGTGAAGCCGTGACATCATGGGCTTCAGCATAGGCTGTACAAGCCCACCCAGAACTATGGGTAAATACTTGGGTGGCTGGCCCATCTGATGCCTGTGATGCTGCAGCTTCGCTGCTATTGGTCCCCAAGATAGCCAGATTAAAGCTAGCTTGGGTTATGTCACACCTGATGATTGCAATGTAGACATACCCTTAGAATCCTGGTCCTTGGTGAATCTAATTGTTGATGGCAGAAAACAGCTTCAAAGTTTTTATTTACAAATTGTTTTTATTTAGAAATTTAGATTAGCTTTTATCACTGCAGCCTCAGTGCAAAAAGAAGTCAGTTATAAAGCAATGACACCTCAAAGTCTTTAAGTCTGAAAGGTCAAAAGTAGAATCTCTAAAGCAGTAATGGATCGAGACAGACCCTCAGTTTCAATGCCTGAACTAATCCATGAGCCAATCAGAAGCATGGGATCAGAGAGTCATGCTGGGTTCTTTCCTTGTGCATCAGCACCTCTAACAAACATTCCATAGGCCACATCATACCCTCAGTGCTGCCTATGCATCCCCCCATTGTCTTTCATGGAGTGAGACACCATTAGGGGAAAAAATCTTACATCTTTAAAAATCAGTGTAATCTAATCTGAAACTACAGCATGAACCATAATTGTGAGGTTATAACATGGATGGATTCGCTATAGGGCAGAGCCGTGGGTGCTCACGCTACATTTTCATACCTTAACATGATTTTATTTCTTTTCAGTGTAACCTTAACTCTGAATTTTCTGGGTTTAGAATGTCTGATTTGGGGACAGTTACAACACCCCTGTAATGATTTTTACCATGTACTTTCAACCTTAATTCCATTTTAACATAGTTTTTGTCTGGGACTTTACATTACCATAGGCTCTAAAGGCTCCAACCAAGATTAAAGTCCCCTTGCACTCGGCACTGTGTAACACATAATGAAAGGCAGCCTGTGCTCCCAAAAGTTTACAGTCTAAACAAAAAAGACAGACAAGGTGGGAAAGGAAACAGAGGCACAAAGAGGTGAAGTGGCTTGTCTGACATCACACTGCAGGTCACTGGCAGAGCAGGGATAGAGCCCAGGCCAGTGCACTAACACCATGTTGACTCCCATGTATTTAGCAGCCAAGGTGCCTCTCCAAATGGTCATGATTGTTTTTTATATATGGATAAACTTTTTAAACTCAGCTTTTTAAATCAGTAATTATAGTGCAGCTTTGATGTTCTTTAACAACACAGAGAAACCACACACAATAACATCTGCTTTCATCCACATGGAGAACAATTCTCTAGGCTCGAGTAAACTTCCCCCAGAGGAACCCTCTGTGAGCTGCCCCCAAGCGAGGGGTAGGCACATTCCCTACTCACCATCTACAGGGCTGAGGTAATCATGAAGATGCGCCGTGCTAGCTGCTCCCCCACTCTGCATCAGGAGGTCCCCATAAGGATTCGGATGGCTGGCCATGAGCGTCATCTGGTGATAGTAGTCGGCAGGGTTGGCTCCTGGAGGGGGAGGCGGCAAACCAAAGAGGCCTCTCTCTTTTAGATGCTCATGAGCCACTGTAGAGGCAGAGAGTGAGGAGACAAACATGGGGAAAATGTTCTCACAGTAAGTAAAACTCCAGAGCTGACATTACAGTCTGCCTCAGAACCCCCAAGCCCTCTTGTTACGACTCAGTTTGGTGCTTTAGTGACGTGCGTTTGGGCGTGTTTCTGTGGACAAAAGGGGCCTCCGCATTCTTCCATTTCCGCAAATTTATAAACAATCTCTCATTCCCCCTTCTAATAATCCTTCCACATGAAAACAAAATTCACTGCAGGGAGGGGTCTGGAAGGCCTGACCAGCCCACAGCAAAAACGCTGTCAGCATCAACTTTGGTGCCTATTAGCAAAAAAAAAGACAAGTAGAGTCCAGTTAACAACCACAGCGCAAGGAAATTAAAGCCGAGATCTAATGCGGAGAGCTAGGTTTAGTGTCTGGCAGTGTAAAGCCATTTTGGCTGCCAAAGCCAATTACACTCACTTTCTTCCCGCTGTAATTTTTCAAACCTGCCTCCCCACCAGCTCTCCATTAACTTATTTACCATGGCCTAAAAAACCCCCAACACAATGCCTCTTTTAAAATGCCAAATAATGAAACTCACTTTGCAAGGCAGTGGAAAAAAAAAATACATGAGCAATAAAACCTCTCTGCTGTATGCTGAGAGCGGAGGTTTGGAATCTTAACACTTGCTCGGGTGAGCAAAACCTAATTAACAGGAACAGAAGAGCCACATTTTAAGGTATGCATGTGCCTGTATCTATCCAAGCTATTTACGTGGCCCTCAGTTACTGCAGCATCTAAACACTTCCCAGTCTTTTGATAGATATATCCTCACCACACTGCTGTGAGGTAGGAAAGTGCTATTCTTCTCATTTTACATACAGGGAACTCAAGCACTGAAAGACTAAGTGACTTCCCCAAGGTCACAGAAAGTCTGCATTGGGGCAGGAAACTGAACCCAGAAGCCTTGCACCCTAAACACTGGCCCATCCTTCCTCTCTATGTAGATACGTACAAGGTCCAATTTTGACTTCACAGACACACTTTTTATATTGATTTCTTATGGAGATACTCCTGATGTACTCCTCTGCAACTCAAATGAGACGCTGTACTGAATGATATATAGATATAGTGGCCAAATTCTCTACTGCCATACATTGCTGCAGCTCCAGCGTTACATATTGGGCTCCATATCTATCTATGCTTTCAAAAGGGTACACCTGTATTTCAGTGTTTTCTGAAATTCTTTACTGAAGCGCCTCCCCTTTTTCATTTCCTCCCCTCTCCTACCTCAAATATACAGCGTTTAACATTATCAATCACTCCGTAAGCCTGTGTGATGCCTCAGCTCACTGAGATGGGGAAGGTAGGAACTGTACTGAATACAGCCTGCATCTAGACTCTATGCACCATGCACAGGTTTTCACATCCCCTTTACTTGGGCAAGGACTATTCTGCGGGGATTACTCATTGGGGGTCAGGGGGAGGCAGAAATAATGAGGAAGGAGGGGTCAGGTGGCCTCTCCCCACTACACTAGGGCACCCATCACATGAGAAAGGCTAGCATCATGCAGAAACACTGTAGTATATAGGAACTGGGTAGTAGCCCTTTAAGTAGTTTTTTAGTCCCCTAGTGAGCCCTCCCTGCTGTCTTCTATCGCAGACGCCACAAGAACCCAACTGAGCAGCAGCGTATATCCGTAGTGAGGCCTTGTGTGTTTGTATATAGTTAGTAAATGTGGTTATTTGGAATCCAACTGTGTCCAAGATGTTTCCTCATATTCTTAGTGTTGTGTAAAAAGCAAAGACACAACAAACACTTTGCACAGCTGCGGCCCTGTCACAGGACTGCCGGGGTCCCTGTGGGGACCCACTGCCAGCGAAGCTCAAAAGAGCAGAGACTGGAGGAAAAGGGTACATAATTTTAAGCAAAATATTTATAAGAGAATCCAACAGTAACAGCTCTTCTCACGCTCTGGTTTGTCAATGCAATGATGCAAAACAAATGTGTAGTTACAGACGAGGGAAAAAACAACAGCTCCCCACTTCAGAGAGCAGCTGTAGATCCTTTGCAGCTGTAGATCCTTGGGGTATAGTGAATGTAGTGCTGGTGAAAAGTGCCAGAGCTCCAAATAGCTACAGCACAAGTAGCAGTAGAGCAAACTCCTCCAGCACCGTTGGCTACATGCTTCAACCTTGACCCCCAGAGACCACGTCTAGGCCTAAGCGTTGCCATGCGCATTCATTTTCTGCCCTCTCTGTGGAGACTGCCAACCTGGGTGCCAGCCCATGCCAACGGCTGGGAGAAGGCCTATTTCAACAACAGTCGATCTAAGAACTGCACAACTCATTTTCATGTCAGCCACTTGATAGCCTGTACTGCAGCTACAGTTTTAAACCCTCACACTCAGTGTCAGGACAGCAATGCGCTTACCATCAGCAGGGCTGAGGCCTCTGGCAGCAGAGATCATGGAGAGAGTGGGACTGCTGTGCACGGTGCGGAGGTAATGTTCCATATGGGGGTTCATGTATGGGTGAGGGGGGTTGAAAGGCGATTCACCAGGTCCTGCTGGGTGAGGAGAAAGGCGAATAAGGGAGATGTCGGAGATAACGGGGCTGCCACTGAGGGTAGGAGGCCTGTGAAGGAAACAGAAAAACATACCGTGAATTGGTCTTCAATTTCATTAGCACCTCTTTGTGCATTTTTTCTTTAAGCCAGAGCACGTGTTTGGAGAACAGGACTCCTGGGTTCTATTCCCAGCTCTGACTCACTGTGTGAACCTAGGCAAGTCATTTCAATTTGTTTGCACCTTAGTTTGCCCTTCTATAAAATAGATATAAACTGTGCATATATGTACCACTGCCATCTGTTGGAGAGCATCAGAATTGCTCTATTCTATGTCTATGTCTGATGCTACTAATAGTGGTTGAAGAATCTCCTCTGTCTCAACTGGTCTTGGAGCAAAAGGCTCAGAGATAAATTATTGTGAAATTCACTGTGTCCACGGTATGCAGCACAGTGACATATATGATGCCCTAGTTGGCCACCGGTTTGCTACAGTACTGACCTCGCATGGATACATGCACTGAGATCTTTGGAGAACAGGTGCTATGCAAGTGCAAGGTGGTAGAATTATTCTTTACAAGTTCCGCTATGAACTTTAGAGAGAAAAGATAAAGTGTCCGTCGCCACTTCCCTGCAGGAAGGGGGAGGGGAAAGGAACCTTTGTTCTCTTCTAAACCTGCTCATAGTGAGACCATGGACTTGTCAAAACTAGAGAGAAAGAGACAAGAGACTTTGTCAGCTGGAGCTCAGGAGAGGTATATGCTTGCCAGCAAGTCAGGCAGAATTTCTGTGCTCAAAGCTTGGAACAAACTGCTAAAGCCACTAGAAGTAGTGAATCTAAGTTTCAGGCAGAGGAGCTAGACAAGAAAGGGATGTAAAAGCTACAGACACTCGCCACATTTATGGTCATGAAGGTGAGCCACCGGATGAGCTGTATTTCTTGGTCTGTTGTGAGCAGGCCTTGAATCCCTATTTGCTCTTTTACAGTTCTTTGAGCTGCCCATTTTACTAGGAGACTGCCTCAGATAGGAACCTGCACCTCCCAGGGGTTAGCAGCTGCTGCCTTTGCAATGTCTAGAAGTGAAGGAAGTTTGGGAGGGAGGATAGCCAAGTGATTAAAGCAAGGAAGGGAAAGCCAGCATTCCTGCATTCTATCCCACACCCTGCCACTGAATTGAGTGACCTGGGGCAAGTCCCTTAGCCGCCCTCTGACTAAATAACCTCACTTGCAGAAGTCAATCAAAACTTTTTCAAACCATACTGGAAGGTTTGTTTTAAGTTTTCGAGGGCAAATGTTAAGGTCAGATTTCATCATGTGTGTTCTGGTTCTAGCCTCCTTAGTGCTAAATCCCTCTGTCTCTGCTTAGGCAAAGTCTCCATTAAAGTGAGCATTTGACCTGAGGAAGGACTCACTAAATGCTGCAGGTTTAGGTATCTGGACATGTCTACACTAAGAAAAAAAAAATCAGACCTGTATTTCAACCCTGGAGCAGCTCCACCAGCAGTAGCAAAGGTGAAAGATGTAGTGTAGTGAGGTCTCAGGTGTTTATTCCATCATATCTTCCAATCCTTATTAAATAATCCAGTGACAATAATGCATGCGCAATCTACCATACAGCCTTCATCCTTCCTATCGCTTGGGGAGAAACACAGGATCTGTATTATGTGAGTCTTGACTCAGCCCTAATGTTCAGCCCCTTCATAAACCTGCAAAGGGAGTTCCGCCAAAAAAAGCCTATAGCACCAGGAGAGGGAACTGGTGGCATGTGTTATTTATGGTGCCACAGGTACGAGTAGCACTGGGTGCAGAGAAAACAAATGTAGTCCCTGTCCTGAGTAGTTTACAGTCTTAGCTACATACAGGAAACAGAGCGAAGTAACACTAGACAAAGAGGAAAGAGAGGGGTCTATATCATGTTAGATCCCTTTTAAATTAGATTTAGATCTAATGAGGGTTGCTGTGGAAAGGGGAGGGGGGGGTGGAGCATGTCCGATGATGGGTTTTGAGGATGATTCTGAAGCATGATTTTATGAGGTATGGGATCAGAGTCTTGGCAGCATGAGAGAAGCTGCTGGCAGGAAAAGGGTACAAAGGAGTAGTGGAGTAATGCAGAATTATCAGCATAAAGAATCTACGAGGGTGAATGACAGGAGATGAGAGAGTGGCTGGAACAAAGGCTGAACTCAGTGGCATTGGTTTAAGCACTGGCAGTGGTAGCACGTTTTGTGCAGGAAGCTACATAAGAATATTTAAGTATTCCCACGATTGTGTGTGTGCGCGCATCGGTCTCTCTGCATGTGTATGTAGCCACAAGAGTGAAGCTCTCTGAGTGGCTTAGAACATGCCACCTGAACCTCAAGATACAGATTTCACCCTATACTGTCAACAGTTCAGGTGCCTTTTTATTTATTTATAATACTTGGATATCCACAAAGCCACACAGAATAGTAACACAAGCTTTACAGCCTTTTTCAGCAATTTATGAGGGTGTTTGTCATTGTTTTTCTGATCAATTAGTAAATCTTGCAAGTGTTTGAACACTTTTTGCTGATGTGCAATACATTAAAATGTCTTTTAAAATATATATATATATTGTTCTAAATACTCTCCTGTAGTGATAACGTCTGCCTCTCAGCAGTGTAAAATACAAGGCAGCAAAAAACTGTCATTACAAGGGTATATCAGTATCCAAAACACGCACACACACACACACACACACACACACTCACTCACTCTCTTGGAATCACTCTTGATTCACAACGCAATAATTGAAAGCAAAATCAAGCCCATTATATTTTAAGTACTGAAAGACAAACTTATGATCACATAGTGATTTCAACCTCATAACCTGTTACTAGGTCATTTTGTTACCAAAATTATGTAGGTGACTTAGTCACTTTCCAAAACTGCCTTCTTCCAAACTGCGTGGCCTGTGTACATAGCACTGTGTACTGTGGCTGGTTAACATCCTCTGTATTTCAGCCATGACATCATCTACAATAGCAGCGCGCCTGCAAGGCTCAGCCAAGCTTGAGCTAAGATTTGTGTAGCAGTGGAGGTTGCTGCTAATAAGTCAACTGTGTATGAAATCTACCAATTTATTTCGGGGGGCGAAAGGGGGGTGGGGAAGAGAAGTGAATCAAAGTCTCTGTTCCAGATTTAGTTTCACATCATTTCTAACAATCTCCACCGCCTCATCTGGAAAAAATGAAACGGGTTTAAAAAAAAGTGATGTCATTAAGAAAACATCTGACTAATTTTTCTTCTGATGAAGACTTAATATAAGCAAGGGGGAATGTAAATTAAAAGCAGCCCCAATCTACCCCAACCCATGGAGCCTGGCTTAATATATAAGCCATGAAAAGAGTTTTCTTACATATACAATAAGTTCCCTCTTTCATCAATACTCCGCGCTTCTCCCAACGGGGTTGTGAACTTCTTTGATGCAGACTTGAAACTATGTATTACTGGGTTTATGAGCCTTCTGAGGCGACTGTGATCAAACTGTGAGGCCGACACTGAAAATGCATTTAATAATATGCAGGGCTCGCGATTCATTTTCTCCATGTGCAGAAGATTTTGAGTCCCTCAGAAGAGGAAAACTCCAGCCTGGCCAAAAAGGTAAAGTTGGAGAAAAATGACCAAGATGTCAATCAAAATGCAGGCAAATGGAAATGCACCAGGCAATAGAGCACAAGGTTAGCCTGGTGGTTAAAGAAATGGACTCAGACTCAGAGATCCCATTGAACTGGGTTCAATTTTCAGTTCTTCTACAGACTTCCTCTGTGACCTCGGGCACGTTACTTAGCTTCTCTGTGCCTCATGTGTAAGGCTATGGTCTACGCTGCATGATTCTTTCAGCGGCATGTAGCGTGTGTCCTCGAATAGCCCCGCTAGCGTGGGTTTAAATAGCAGTGCAGATAGTGAGGCATTTAGGTGAGTAGAGTATAGACATGCTTAAAGGACGTGGGTATGTACTCAGCTCTCTTTGCTCAAGCCGTGCTGTTCCCTCTACACTTCTGTTTTTAGCTGTGTTGTGACCGATTGCCTCCTAGCTGCTGGAGCCTTTCCCCGCCACAAGAAAAGACTCCAGCAGTGGAGAAAGACTCTGCACTGGGAAAAGGCTCAGTCAACCCCTTGCTGCGAGAGGCTTTCCCCTCTACAGGTAAGGACTCCGGCAGAGGGGAGACAATAGGAAAAGGCTCTGCCAGCTCCCCACTGCTACAGCCCTTCCCTGTTGCAGGTAAAGACTCCATCAGCAGGGAAAGGCTCCGGCAGTCTTGTAGCTACACAATGTAGTGTGGACACAGCTTGCTTTTCACTGCGGCATTTAGCTACACATACCCTGCATGCCACCAAAAGCAGTGTATAGTGTAGACGTAGCCTAAAAGTAGAATAGTAATACTCCCGCTCTTTATCTGTCTCATCTATTGAGACTGTAAGTTCTTTGGGGCTGGGACTTTATCTTACTATGTATGTGTGTAGTGTGCCTAGCACAATCAGGTTGCAATCTCTGTTAGGACCTCTAAGTATTACTGAAACACAAATAATTATAAGCAGCAGCTCAGGAATACTGATCGCTTACCCTGACAAGTCTCAAAGTAGTATGGCTATCATCAGCTACCAACTAATATTAATCCTTAAGGTCCTCCATTCCTCAGGTCACTGTCTTCTCCTCACAACTTGCTTTCCCATTTCACCAGTAGCCATTTGCTCCCCCTCTATTATCGTTACTTATCTGAATTCTAGTCAGCTCCTGAAGGCCTCAGTTTAGAAGAGTGCCCCACTGTGCTAGGTGCTGTACAAAGACATAATAAAGAGATAGTCCCAGCCTCAGAGAGCTTACATCTAAATAGACAAGATTGACAAAGGGTGCGGGGGAAAAGGATTATTAGCTCCCTTTTACATCTGGTGAATTTAGGCATGGGGAGATTAAATAACTTGCCCACAGTCAGAGAGGGAGTCTGGGGCAGAGGTGTGAACAGGATCCAGGTCACCTGGTTCCCAGCACGGTTCCTTAACTACAAGACCAAACCTGGTCACCTTCGGAGCTTTTCCCCTGCTGCAGTATCCCCATCCCTGAAAGTGCTTCCACCTGTTACTAGACCTTTCCACACCTGCAGCCTGGCTGCCTCCCCATCTGTGTTCTAAAGGTTGAAGGGACACTGGCGATTGTGACCATCTATGCCAAAATTTGACCTACATATTTGACCGACAAGGTCAGGCCATGTCCTGCCTCCAGGGACTATATCCAGCTTTGGCATGGGCATGGATTGAAACAAACAGCTCTCCGCTTTCCACCTCTAAACAATATGATCCCAACTGTTTGGCTCTCCTCCTCATACCTCATTCCACGTTCAGGAAAGTTCTGGACATCTCTAACAAAAATACATACAGCATCCACCCCACACATCACATCCACAAATGCAACCCCCCAGGCTGGATCACCTAACAGGGAGAAAAGGGCTGGTTGTAGGCAGAAGCTGTGGGTGCTTCAAACATTTCCTTAATGCTCTTTCCCACAGACTTCTGACATTAGAACACATTTGTAAAATGATTTACTGTTCTCGCTGTTGGACCCTAGGACGGCGTGAAGAAAACACCTGACCATGTATACTGAGGGAGAATCCAGGATCCACTGAAGTCATCTGCAAAACTGCCACTCACCGCAACAGGGCCAAGATTTCACCCTATGTATATTTCCATCACAGCTGGGGCTGCACTTTGCAAATAGGCTTTGGAAATGGGAGTGTTTCCCTGAGGCTCCTTTCAAAATCCCAACGTATATCATTAGCAGTCAGTTGTTATGTAGTGATTTACATCGTCCAAGAGGCACATAAGCGTTCATCAATTTACCCTCCCAATGCCCCTGGGAAGCAGAGGTTATTTGTTATCCCCTCCCCCGTCTTTTTAAAATTTTAAACAGACATGGGAACTGAGGCGGGGAAAGTCAGTTGATTTGTCTAACGCCAGACACTGAGCTGGTGGCAGAGCTGAGCTCTCAGGCCACTGACTCCCACTTCTCTTCAGATCAGTTATCAACACATTATTGTTGACAGCTAGGAGGGAACTGCCTTGAAAAATGCACAGGGCAGTGTTGGGGTTACTAGATATTTCCCCCTTGCTCCAACAATCTGCAGTCTATGGAAGGGAACCATTAGGCATCTGCACACATGGGTATGAAGCAGCAAACATTTCTTGCATTCATGGGCAGTGATTTTAGAGTCCCTGAGGAATATCCATGACCAGGATTGGGGAAAAAGGGGGGAGATCTCTTTAAACATTGATGGCATCAGGAAAAGTGCCTCTCAGAACATTATTTGCAGCCTTAGATTATTTCCACAGCTGTCAATAGTTCTCTCCACCGGTGCATTGTTCTCACCTACTTGTCAGCGCTGAAAGCCACCCTGCTGTTTCAGGGTCTGATGTACATTCCTCCACAGATGCAGGGAGGCGAGGCAGCTCAGCAGTTGGCGTGTGACAGGACTGTAGGAATAGCACCAGCAGCAAGAAGATCTATTAACAGTTGACACTTGACACATAGAATCAGTGGGAAACTAGGAATTTTTGGTGGTTTCCTAGGGGTCTAGTAACTCCCCAATTGTACTTGCATCAAAGGAAAAGAAAGCTGCTTAATCTTCTTACCACCTGTGCCACCCTAGTGCAGCAAAACAAAATCAGGGTAAATAAGTCTGTTGAAATCAATGTCAATTCATCTGAAATATGCAGACAACCCAAAAGCAGAGGAATGCATTAAACACATAGTCAGTAAGAGCCATATTTGGACAGTGGCCTCATGCTAAATGGCAATACTGGGTCTCTTCTTTGGCACTATGGTCAGCTGACAGGCCTCTCAGCAGGACACAAAGCTTTTATCAAGTCTCGGTCAGGCACTTCAACCAAAATGGGTGGGTGGGGGGTGGAATCCACCTATCCCTAAGAACCGCTTACAGTCTCTACGCAAAAGAATAAAAGGACACAAATCTGACATCAGGAATCATAACATTCAAAAAACCAGTAGGAAAACACTTCAATCTCTCTGGTCACTCAATAACAGACCTAAAGTGGCAATTCTTCAATAAAAAAAAAACTTCAAAAACAGACTCCAACATGAAGCTGCAGAACTGGAATTAATTTGCAAACTGGATACCATCAGATTAGGCCTGAATAAAGACTAGGAGTGGTTGAGTCATTACAAAACCTAAACCTAATTTCCCCAATACTAATTTCACCCTACTGTTACTCACACCTTCTTCTCAACTGTCTGTAATGGGCCACTCTTATTACCTCTTCGAAAGTTATTTTTCCTCCCTTGGTATCCTGCTGTTAATTGATTTATCTCGTTAGACTGACCTCACACTTGGTAAGGCAACCCTCATCCTTTCATGTATTTATACCTGCTCCTGTATTTTCCACTCAATGCATCTGATGAAGTGGGTTCTAGCCCACGAAAGCTTATGTCCAAATAAATGTGTTAGTCTCTAAGGTGCCACAAGGACTCCTCGTTGTTTTTGTTCATTGTGTAGCAGTGTCAGATAGAAAGGGCCTAAGAGGTTTGGAAAAATCTGCTCCCCCTGAATAGTAACATAATACTTTGCTATAGCACCTTTCATCTGAAGGTCTCCAACTGCTTAGTACCGAAGGAGAAGTCATGGGCCTGATCCTCACCTGGCATCTTCAAAATGGACTCTCTCTTTTACTTAAGTGGAACTACACTGATTTACACCCTTGGGGGCCAGAGGATCTGGCCCCCAAGGGTATGTCTTCACTGCAGCTGGTAACGAGACTCCCAGCCCAGGTAGACAGACTCATGCTAGCTCCGACTAAGCTAGCGTGCTAAAAATAGCAATGTGGATGTTGCAGCTCAGGCTCTGAAACCCACCCTGGGTTTGAGCTCAGGTGGCTAGCCTCAGTCTCCACTGGAGGAGCAACCTTTACACTGCTATTTTTAGCATGTTAGCTCCAGCGAAGTTAGCATGAATCTATCTACCCAGTCTGGGAGACTTGCTCCGAGTTGCAGTGTAGTCATACCCCTGGATGCACAAACCCTTTTGTGAGGCATGTGAGGCGTACAACTCCCATTTTACAGCTAGGTAAATGGAGAATGTGGTAAATTTGCCAAAAGTAACACAGCAAATAAAAGGCAGACCCAATAATAGAACCCAGGTGTCCTGTCTCCCCAGTCCCATTCTCTAGCCAGTAGACAACACTCTCTCCAAAAGGGAATGGAGGATTTTCAGTGGCTTAGTAGTTTATAGTCCTAGCCCATATGTGCCAAACATCTCAATTCAGCATGGTCAGGCCTGTCACAGATTGAAATGTCAGTAGAGGTGGTTTTGGATAAATTTAACAATAATAAGTCACCAGGACCAGAAGGTTTTCACTCAAGAGTTATGCAGGAACTCAAATATGAAATTGAAGAACTGTAACTATGGTATGTAACCTATCCCTTAAACCAGCCTCTGAACCACATGACTGGTGAAGAGTTAATGTAATGCTGATTTTTAAAAAAGGATCCAAAGGCCATCATGGCAATTACAGATTGGTAAACCTAACTTCAGTACCAGGCAAATTGGTTGAAACTATAGTAAAAATCAGAATGATCAGACTCAGAGATGAACACAATGTGTTGGGGACGAGTCAACATGACTTTTGTAAAGGGAAATCATGCCTCACTAATCTATTAGAATTTTTTGAGGGTGGCAACAAGTATGTGGTCAAGAGTGATCCAGTATCTCTACTGGGACCTGTGCTGTTTGACATATTCATAAATGATCTGGAAAAGGGGCAAACAGTGAGATGGCAAAGTTTGCAGATGATACAAAATTATTTAAGATAGTTAAGTTCAAAGCAGACTGCAAAGAGTTACAAAGGGGTCTCACAAAACAGGGTGATTGGGCAACAAGAAGGCAGAAGAAATTCAATGTTGATAAATGCAAAGTAATGCACATTGGAACTATTACATACAAAATGATGGGTTCTAAATGAGCTGTCACCTCTCAAGAAAGAGATCTTGGAGACGTGGATAGGTCTCTGAAACCATCTGCTCAATGTTCAATGGCAGTCAAAAAATTTAACTGAATGATAGGAACTATTAGAAAAGAGATACATAATAAGACAAAAATATAATGCCAATTATAAAGCCATGATCCGCCCAGACCTTGAACACTGCATGCAGTTCTGGTTGCCCCATCTCATTTGGAAAATGTAAAGAGCAGGGCAACTGAAAATATTAGGGGTATGGAACAGCTTCCATATAAGGAGAGACTAAAAGGACTGGGACTGTTCATCTTAGTAAAGAGATGGCTAAGGGAAGATATGATAGAGGTCTATAAAATCAGGAATGTTGTAGAGAGAGTGAATAAGGAAACCCCTTCACATAACACAATAACCAGGGATCACCCAATGAAATTAATGGGCAGCAGGTTTCAAAACAAACGTAAGGAAGTACTTCTTCACACAACAAATGGTGAATCTGTGGAACTTGTGGCCAGGGGATGTTGTGAAGGCCAAAAGTATACCGGTTCAAAAAAGAATTAGGTAAGTTCATGGAGGATAGGCCCATCAATGGCAATTAGCCAAGACGGTAAGGGACACTATCCTTTCCTCTGGGTATCCCTAAACCTCTGACTGCTGGGACTGGATGAAAGGGGATGGATCACTCGATAATGGCCTGGTTCTCTTCATTCCCTCTGAAGCATCTGGCACTAGCCACTGTCGAAAGACAGGATCATGGGCTAAATGGACCATTGGTCTGACCCAGTATGGCCAGTCTTATGTCATCAAAATATTTTAAAGCTTTCCTTCAAAAAGCTCCCCCAGTCCGGTGTATTTCAATGAAGTGGACACACATCCCTATTTATGTCTCTTAGAGGTTGGCAAGTAGATGTTCTTCTCACCACTACTCACAACGGTGTATGTGAGCTGCTATGCCCCTAGGCATTACTGCTAGACACAATGCTGTTAAAGGTGTTCTTTATGTCCCTGGTGCTGGAACAGCAGCCCCACTGATCAGCACCATAGTAGCATTACTTCTTGGAAGTGAATCCCCATTGGGATGAGGGTATGTGAGGCCACCAGAATTTGGAGGAGGTACTAGTGGTTCGTAGGCATTTTAATTTGTAAATAAGTGCAGCAAAAAAATAGTGCCACTTTCATTTTAAATTTTTTTTAATAAATTGGCAGAGCGGATGCTTGGGCAGCAGCCCAACTTCCACTGGAGTTGTTTATGCCATGAACTAGGAGTAGAGCCATTTCCCAATGCCCACCCTGTCCGTCTTGCATGAAATCAGCTCGGGTGTTCCTGGAAGCTGAACCTCTAACAAATCCAACACCAACATAGTCTCTCTGCAAGTGCCTCTCTGCCACCACTGCCCTTCATCGGCCCACACAGTCAGAGACAGTAGTGATGAGTTAAGGCTGGATTGAGAGCTGATCTAAAACATTTGCTGTGCTCCAACAGGGGTCTAAGAGTATGGAAATGGGGGAGGCATACGACTCTAAAGAAAACTTGGGACCTTCTTTCCCATTCCTGGCTTTAAAATCTAGGAATCCCTTATAATTTCTCTCTCATTGTGAGCGTGTAATAACAACTCCACCGCAAGATTAGATGTGGTGGAGAACGTTGGTTTCTCTCCTCACAAACACTATCCCCCTGCCTGGCCCACCATCCCAGATGCATGCTAATAAGAGGTAATCTGGAGTAACATTGAATTAATAATGTGATAGTTAAAGAACTTGCATTTTTGTGAAATAATCTGAGCAGGTTAAATAAATGCCACTGACAGAAGGACAAATAACCAATGCTAAAGTCCCATGACTAGTTTAAATTAATTCTTAAGTGCCAAATGCATTCATTCTGTGGAAGACAAAGTGGTGAATACTTCCCAGTTGCTTAATGGAATAAGGACACTTGCAAATAATTGTTTTGTTGGGTTATAAAACTTCACATTTTCTACTGAGAAATGGATATAGACAAGCTGCTAAGAAACAGAAACCGTACATGGTAAGTATTGCATTTTTGTTAAAAGTTTAAAAAAAAAAAACTTGTTTCCTAAAATAAACAGTCACCTTTGGCCTGATTTTCAGAAGTGCGGACACCCACAAATCCACACAAAATCAATAGATAATGACGGTGCTCCATACCGTATCTCTTAACTTGCAAATGCCCACATATGAGAGACAGTCTTTGACAGAGACCCTAAATGAGGAATGCCAACAAATTATTCTGCAGGAAACAAACTGCTGAGAGACTCATTCCTTCAGCGAAACTAACTCTTGATAGGACCTGAATTTCATAATTGTTTATTTCTGAGGTGAAACCATTTTCAACAGCCAGAGTGAGCGGACACCACATTTATGAGGTAACTTTGGGACAGCAATGAGTGACATCCCTCAAAATAAGGTACGTTTGAGAGGTCAAATCAGGGACATATATAATTTACATCAAATTCATGTGTGATTTGAACATTTATGGAGATTTTTTTTCATTTTTAAACTTAAAAAGCAGCTGATGTGCAACTCAATATCTGTGGGGAATGAGTGAGGGATATTAGCTGTCTTGTGGCCTTGACCAACTCCCATTGATTTTAATGGGAGTTGGATGAGTCTGTCAATTGGGTGACTGGTAATCCTTCAAATTTCACATGTAACTAGCTGGAAATTATCCTGTAGAATGACCTGATGCTTGAATATATGGCTCCCAGCTTTACAACACCTAGCAAAATTGCAGGCTAGCAACTCAGAGACTATTGGTGAGGCCCAATAGATAAGGCACTGGACTAGAGCTCAGAAGACATGGGTTCTAATTCCCAACTCTACCACTGACCCGCTATGTGACTCTGGGCAAGTCATTTTAATCTCTCTATGTCTCTATTTTCCCATCTGTAAAATGGGGATAAAGATGCCTCTTTTGTATAGTGTTTTGAGATCTACAGATGAAGACCGTTATATAAGGAGCAAGGTATTAATATTGAATTGGCAACTAATTTTACCACTTTCAAAAGACAGTTACAGAGATTATCAACAGAACTGGGTGAAAATGGTGAAAGCTTTGCTGCAAAATTTCACACACAGATTTTCACCATTTGGGTTTTTCTTCACTCCCCTCAAATTTTGTGTTTGTGCATTGAGAACATGCACACACAGAGAGAGATTTTTTAACAGTGAGGGTGATTTCCCATTGGAACAGCTTACCATGGGAAATGGTAAATTCACCACTTGTCTTAAATCAAAATTGGATCTCTTCCTAAAAGATATGACCTATTACAACCACAAGTCTTAAGTAGTCTTAAGTAGTAGGGGAAAATAATTCCTACCACTGTAGAAATTACTGGTTGGAATTTTATAGTCTGAGTTACAGATGTCAGACTAGATGATCAGAGTGGGTTTTTTTGGGAGGGGGGACCTTAACATTTATAGATCTCAGAATCTAAAAATTCTTAGACAAGATTTGTGGTTAAAGCATTAGATGAGGACTCTGGAGATCTGGGTTCAGTTCTCAGATACGCCTTGGGCAAGTCACTCAGGGACAGATTTTTCAAGGTATTTAGGTGCCTAAAGTTGCAGATAGGTGCCTAGCTCCCATCAATTTCAGTGGGAGTCAGACTCTCGGGCACTTTTAAAAAATCACACTAGGTGCCTATCTGCATCTTTAGGTACCTAAATATCTTTAAAAATCTGTCCCTTAAAATGTAATCATGCACTGCTGAAGTCAATGGACGTTTAGCTAGTGATGTCAATGGGAGCAGAAGCAGGTCCTTAGTGTCTCTGTGCTTCAGTTTCCCATTTCTAAAATCGACATAGTAATACTTCCTTTCTCCCATGTTTGTCTTGCCAGTTTAGACCCCGATCCTGCACAGTGATATGCATGTGCTTAAATTTCCACACTGTGAGTAATCCCACTGAAGTCAATGTCATCATTCATAATATGTAAAGTTAAGGACCTGTGTAATTCTGTGCAGGTTTGGGGCCTTTGGACTGTAAACTCTTTGGAGCACAATCACTTATTTTCTGTTGTGCAGTAACTTGCACTCAGTGGAGATGATACAAATAGAAACAATTAATAAAATTTCACATTTTATTGATCGCCAAACAAAGAAAAATTTAGGCTCTTAACAAGCAAGGTTGCTCTCCGTTACGCAACACACAAATAAGCAAGACATCAAAGACAAGAATTAGAGTTGATATGGGACCTTTAAACCCAAATCAAATTAGCATGTTAAAGAGAGATCTTTGATTCAAGCTTAATAATGGTGATTTTTTTTGTTTTGTTTTATACTTAATCAGCCTCACAGCCCACTGTGCAGTCAGATGCTATGAAAACATATCAAAGGGCGTAAACATTCTGTTTCAGCTCCATAGATCCCTTTTACCTAATTATCTTACTTAGATGATCTTTTAATTTATATTCTGCACGTCCCACCTTTTCACACAAGTTTTCCCTCGGTAACAAGGGCTGAAGAACGACCAGCATCAGGTCTCATAAACAGAGAAGATTGAAAAACATCAAAAACATGAGTGAATCAAGGAATGGTAGAGAGATTTTTAACATCATGGTATCAAAGTTGGTTTCTTGGGAGACTAATGATGAAAGGGTTCCTGGAAGAAGCAAGTTCTAAAAAGGGGCTTGAAGGAACATGGCTGAGATAGAAAGACAGAAAAGGCATGAAAGAAGATAAAGATAAAAGTGGGAAAAGAACCAATGAGAGCAATTCAGCAAGAGGCTTAAGAGGGAGAGGGAGGGAAACAGGAGAAAGGAGAGTATCGTTATGCAGATGCTTAAGAGTGACCAGGAGAAGTCTGAACTTCATTCCAACAGAGACAAGCAGTAAACCAAGGGGTTCAAAGAGAGTGACATGGTCACAGCACTGGAGGATGATGGTGGTTTTCCCAGTAGCATTTTGGATGGCTTGCAGGGGAATATCAGGAGAACCAAGGAAACAAAGCAGGTGATGAGGCAGGAGATGACTGAGGTATGGATAAGATTTTGATGGTACAGACTGAAAAGATGAATTTTGGAGATGTTGCAGAGGAAGACATGACAGGATTTTGAGACAGCTCCGACGTTGGTGGGGGGGCAGGTAAAGTTAGAAAGAAATGTCAAGTATGACATACTGTGTCTGATCAGTTGAAGGCAGATTTCCCTTAGATAGACTAGCACATTTAGGGGGATACTTTTACTAATGACTGTAAGAGAGAACATGGCGTTTGGGAAAACAGATTGGTCATGGGGAAAAATTCCATTCTTGATCAGTAACGTTTCAGCACAGTGTCTTCTTGACATATTATTTTTGGGTCGCTTTTTCTTCTTGGATCTTGAAGAGGCTTGGATATTAATATGAAGGGATGTGACTTAACATTTAACCAGCTAGTACTCATATGGCACCCATTGCCATAGGACCTAAGCATCTAAGAACCAAAAAGAGGTTTCATTAACCTGTTTCTGGAAATTGTGAGTCATTGTGTGGGGGGAGCTGGAAGAGACAAGAAGACTGAAGAAAATTCTTATTCATTCATTAAATATTAAATTCAGCTTGGCACAGCACCAATTTATATCCCAGAAACCAGAAAAGAACCATTCCTCTTCATCATGACTGTAATACAATCAGCTGACAGCAGCATTACTCCAGGCAATGTTAACTGAAGGAGTCTACATCTGACATCTGTAATTTCATGTTAACAAAATAGTTAAGCTGCTGCATCCCTGGTATCTTGTGCATCCAAGAAGTCAGGGCTTTGACTTTTCTTTATAAGCAATGTGTTAGGGAAAGGGCAAGGAGAGGTTACTCACCTGTAACTGGAATTCTTCCAGATGCGTGTCCCTGTCAGTGCTCCACTTCAGGTGTGCATGCACCTCTGCACCTTTGATCAGAGATTTGCGGTAGCAGTGACTGGTCAGCCTATGTATGTGCCCTTCACACCCTCATGCCCCTCACTAAGAATATAGAGGGCTGTGTGGGTGAACCGCCCTCAGTTCCTTCTCTGCCACAAAGCCCCACAAGTGATTTTCAGAAGCAGAGAGGAAGGAGAGTGGGGAGCGAAGCACCCATAGTAACAAACATCAAAGAACTCGTTACCACACGGGATGAGTAACCTCTCCTTCTTTGTGTAGTGTCCCTATGGGTGGTCCACTTTGGGTCACTCCTGAGCAGTATGTACCTACGAAGGAGGGAGCTTCGGGGCAGAGTTCAGCCTGGAAGAGAAAACTGCATTATACTGTAGTGTCTGGTCTGGCAGCGTGAATGAAAGCATAATGGTTGGAGAAAGTATGCACAGATGTCCAGATTTTGGTTCTGCTGATTTCAGCAACAGGTATGTCTTGATAAAGGCTACAGACAGACTGCAATCTTGTAGAATGAGCTGTCACTCTAAGGGGAGTGAGACCATCAGCTAACTCATACACCCAGAGATCCACCTTGAGAGTCTCTGCGTGAAGATTGTGGATTCCTGCAATCGCTCTGCAATCAACATAAAAAGCCTACGAGATTTTCTAAAGGGTCTGGTTCTACCCTGGTAAAAGGCCAAAGCTCCCCTGACACGTAGGACATGAAAAGCAGTCTCCTGTCTAGTTTAATGTGGCTCTGGGGAAAACACTGGGAGGTGAATAGTCTGACTAATATGAAATTCAGAAGAGACTGCAGGTAAAATTTTTGGATGGGGTCAAGGTGACACCTTTTCTCTAGAAAACACTGTGAATGGAGGATCTGCCATTAGAGGCCCCAGCTTTCTGACCTTTTGGGAAGAGGTGACAACCACTAAGAAGGGTGTCTTCATAGATAAACGTAACAAGGAGAATGTAGCTAGTGACTCAAAGGTGTGTTTCAAAGGCTCAAATCCTAGATTGGAGTAGGATACCTGATTGGCAGGAAGCAGTTCACTAGACCTCTTAGCAATCTCACTGTGGTAGGATGGATGAAGACTGAAAAATCCTCTACTGGAGATTGTAATCGCTGCTAAGTGAACCTTAATGGAATTCCCAGAAAGTCCTGATCTTTTCAATTCTAACAGGTAAGCCAAGATCGTGGACAGAGAAGAACAAGCAGGTGAAAGCTGATGACAATTACACCAAAAATTGTTTCCACTTCTGAAGGTAAGTATGTCTTATAGAGTCCTTTCTACTATTTAATAATACCTGTTGCACTTCTGATGAACAGGAAGTCTCTAGCCCTGAGAACCATTGAGGAGCCATGCTTGGAGCAACAGAACTTCCTGTTTGGGATGAAGTGTCTGACCTCCATCCTGAGACAACAGAGGGGAGCTGATCGGAAGCTGCCATGGTGGGTGAGAGGCAAGTCGGATGAAGTAAAGATGCCAAATCTGTCTTGGCAGAGTTGGAGCAATCAAAATGATTCTTGTCTTGGTTTTCCTTGATCTTGCTGAGAACCTTTAGAAGCAATGGGATTCATGGATACACATACAGGAGGCCTCCTGTCCAGGAAATGAGAAAGGCATCTGCTAGAGATTGGGGATCTAGACCTCCCTTGGCACGCAATTTGCTGCACTTTATATTGGCTGGCATGGCAAAAGGATCAACTCCTGGGAATCCCCACAGTAAGAATATTCTGTTGAGGACCTCGGGATCCATCTCCCATTTGTAATTTAAGGAGAAGTGTCTGCTGAGGTCATCTGCCATGGTGTTTTTAATACTGGGGAGGTAAGAAACTGAGATGACTATCTAGTTGGCTATGCACCAGTTCCAGAATTTCGTTTTGTTGCAGAGAGAGAGGGAATGTGCACTTCCTTGACAACTGATACAATACATGCTAGCCAAACTGTCCTTATCTTGATGTGGCTCTGATTAGAGGAAGAAAGTAAAGGCAAGTATTTCTGACTGCTCTCAGCTCTAGAAGATTGATGTGGAGGAACTGTTTTTGCAATGATCATTTGCCCTGAATTGTATGAGGTCCCAGCTGTGCCTCCCATCTCAAAAGTGACGTGTGTGATGTTATCATGACAGTAGGTGGATTCTGGATAAATGGGACTCCTGCACAGGTATTGGCAGGTTCCTTCTGCCAGTGGAGTGACTGCAGAACCCACTGGGGAACAGACACAAGGTAGACCATGTGAAGCCATCTCTGGAGACACTGAAGATGTAACCTGATGTGCTGAATTACAAAAATGCAAGCTGCCATGTGCCCCAGCAGTTGAAGACTATTTTCTTACTTGTATGAGGGGATTGCACTGGATTTTTGAGATTTCCATCTAGTGTCCCATCTCCAGCCCTTGTGGATTTTTGCTACTTGCAGTTGTCGATGGGTCACATGCCATTGTAGGCAGTCCCATCATACCATCCCCTCCATAAACCCATCAAGCTCAGTCTTGAAGCCAGTTAAATTTTTGCCCCCATTGATCCCCTTGGAAGGCTGTTTCAGAACTTCTCTCCTCTGATGGTTAGAAACCTTCACCTAATTTCAAGTCTAAACTTGTTGACGACTAGTTTATATCCATTTGTTCCTGTGTCCACATATTGGCCCTTAACTTAAATAACTCCTCCCCTCCCTGGTATTTTTGCCTCTGATGTATTTACAGAGAGCAATAAGGTCTTCTCCCAGACTCCTTTTGGTTAGGCTAAACAAGCCAAGCTCTGAGTCTCCACTCACAAAGTAGGTTTTCCATTCTTCAGATCATTCTAGTAGCCCTTCTCTGCAACTGTTCCAGTTGGAATTCATCTTTCTTAAACATGGGAGACCAGAATTGCACACAGTATTCCAGATGCGGTCTGTAATGGGATCCCCAGGGTGCAGCCTGGGACTGTGGGACCGCTGTGCCCCCTTAACTCTCCAACCTGGGCTATCTCTCACAATACCTTACTAATGACAAGCAGCAAAGCCATCCAGGCTTTGTCACCACAGTGCCTTGTATAATGGTACTAACAGTTCCCTATCTCTACTGGAAATACCTCACCTCATGCATCCTAGGACTGCATTAACCCTTTTTCATGGCTGCAGCACATTGACAGCTTATAGTCATCCTGTGATCAACAAATACACCCAGGTCTCTCTCTTCCTCTGTGGCTTCCAATTAATAAGTGGCCAGCTTATAGCAAATATTGTTGTTGTTAGTCCCTAAATGCATGACCTTGCATTTTCATCTTTCAATTCTCATATTAATTCTCATCTTCTCCAATTTAATAAATAATAAATAATAATAATAATAATTTCCCATGTGCCACTGTATTAAATACCTCCCTGAAATGCAGGTACATTAGATCTACAAGGAGGTCTTTAGAGTATCTAAACTGTTGCAGTACTGGTGGTATATAGGTGGGATTTGGCTGATTTTCTGTGGCAGTCAGCTTTTGTATTGATGGTAGAGAACTCAAACACCTGGTATGGGAAAGACCATAAGACCATACAGCCATATTGGTCAGACCAAAGGTCCATCAAGCCCACTATCTTGTCCTCTGACAGTGGCCAATGGCAGGTGCCCCAGAGGGAATGAACAGACAGGTTATCATCAAGTGATCCAAGCCCTGTCACCCAATCCCAGCTTCTGGCAAACAGAGGCTAGGGACACCATTCCTGCCCATCCTGGCTAATAGCCATTGATGGACCTATCTTCCATGAATCTGTCTAGCTCCCTTTTGAACCCTGTTATAGTCTTGGCCTTCACAACACCCTCTGGCAAGGAGTTCCAGTGGTTGACAGTGCGTTGTGTGAAAAAACACTTTCTTGTGTTTGTTTTAAACCTGCTGCCTATTAATTTCATTTGGTGGCCCCTTGTTCTTGTATTATGAGAAGGGGTAAATAACACTTCCTTATTTACTTTCTCTATACCACTCATGATTTTATAGACCTCTATCATATCCCCCTTTAGTCGCCTCTTTTCCAAGCTGAAAAGTCTTATTAATCTCTCCTCACACAGAAGCCATTCTATACCCCTAATCATTTTTGTTGCCCTTTTCTGAACTTTTTCCAATTCCAATATATTTTTTTTGGGATGGGGCAACCACATCTGCACACAGTATTCAAGGTGTGGGCATACCATAGATTTATATAGAGGCAATATGGTATTTTCTGTCTTATTATCTATCCCTTTCTTGATAGAGTCAGGGGTCAAAGTCTGTCAGTATTGATGCAGCACCTGATGATGACATAGGTACTGAAGGGATAACAGAGTCTGCTGATGCAGACCTCTGAGGTAGAACCTCTATGAACCTGTCCAAAGTTGAAGAGGTCCTTGGTACCAAATCTGGTTTAGAGATACAACTCTTAGAAGATGCTTTAGAAGCCTTCATGGTACCAGGGCACTTGGAGCCTCACAGGAACTCTTTTTGGGACTTGAGGTCTCCAGAGCCTTCTTGTGGGACTGTGATTGAGATTTCATGGGAGAACTAGTGTACCTTCTATTTTTATCAGTCAGAGGCTCAGATGGTATTAGCAGGAGTGTTGTAAGCAAGACACGAGAAGTAATTCTTCTACTCTACTCTGTGCTGATTAGGCCTCAACTGGAGTATTGTTTCCAGTTCTGGGTGCCACATTTCAGAAAGAGAAGACTGAGGGGGGACATGATAACAGTTTTCAGGTACGTAAAAGGTTGTTACAAGGAGGAGGGAGCAAAATTGTTGTTCTTAACCTCTGAGGATAGGACAAGAAGCAATGGGCTTAAATTGCAGTGAGGAAGGTTTAGGTTGGACATTAGGAAAAACTTCCTAACTGTCGGGGTGGTTAAGCACTGGAACAAATTGCCTAGGGAGGTTGTGGAATCTCCATCACTGGAGATTTTTAAGAGCAGGTTAGACAAACACCTGTCAGGAATGGTCTAGATAATACTTAGTCCTGCCATGAGTGCAGGGGACTGGACTAGATGACCTCTCGAGGTCCCTTCCAATCCTATGAGTCTATGGCACAGCTTTCTGAGTTGTGGGTACTGTTGCAGAAGCTGTCTCTCTTGAAGCCTTTGGTGACCAATACCCACACATTGAAGATTATTCTTTTGTGCTTGAATCTCTAGAGACTCTCAGTGACCATGGACTTGAGGTAGATGGAGCATTCATGGTAATGGAAGCTCTGTATACAGGATGTCCTCAGTACTGGGCCAGAAGCCAGTCGTAATGCTTGCTCCATCATTAAAAGTCTCGATTTGATCTCTCTGTTCTTTCAAGAGCTGGCCTTGAAAAATGAACAAATTTTGCACTTACTGGGCTATGGGTGTCTCATAAACAACAGGGGATGCCCGTCACTTACTGGCAAGAGAGCCCTCTCTTAAAACCCAGGGATCCCAGCACACCCCAGACCAAGTTCAGAATAAGCCCTTTCATGGAGGAAAAATAAATAAATAAAACAAAACAGTGGGGGAAAAACATTCTCAACTACTAATACTAACTGTACTATTAAACAACTACAGAACAACTAGGTTGAAGAGATCTACACTCTGTCTCAGGCCAAAGGAGGTTGAGAAGGAACTGAGGGCGGTTTCCCCATGCAGCCCTTTATATCTTTTGTTAGGGCACAAGGACGTGAAGGGTGCATACATGGGCTGAACAGACACTGCTAGCAAAAATCTCCAATCAAAGCCACAGGGATGCATGCACACCTGAAGTGGAGCACCTGTAGGGACACTACTTGGGGAAGAAAATGTTACACCAGAGGGCCATAACAAAATCACTGGTTGGAATATGCTATAAATCGAGGGATGAATGAAAAATGGATGCTTGTTCCAGGACAGTGACTGCTAATGCTCCCTCTGCTATTGAGATGGCCCATTTCCCATAATCTGAATCCCTAAATCCCTAAACTAACAGATACCAGAGGAGGGAAAGCCTGGATCTCATCTTGCCATGAGAAGCATGATTAAGTCTTATTTGTCTCTAGAGTGCTAGGGCAAAACCCTTGGACTTGGGCTTATAAGAAGCTGTGATGCCTCTTCTAAGCAGTATCATACAGTTGCAAACAACATGAGGAAACCACTGAATCATGATTAATGAGGGGGGAGAAAAGGAACCAAAATGGGAATAATATAAAATCTTTCTGTATTTGCACACACAAAGATGCACAGTATATCTGCATATAGATATAAATATCTGTTTATGTTATAGGCAAATATATATGTACATAAACACACACACTTCAGTAGTATGTGGGTTTAAATATTATGGATTTATATGTTATAGGTTGTAAACTCATTGAGCCAAGGACTGTCTTTTTGTTATGTGTGTGTAAAGTTTTGTAGCACAGTGGGGCCACAATTCATGACCGGCGTCTCTAGATGCTACTGCAATATAGATAATAAATAATATAAATTGTTCATATTTATGCAATGACCCCTGGGTGGCTCATCAGCTGTGATTGAACCTGGGATTTTCAGCTCCAAAGCCACCATTAGAGCTAAAGGACTACGCTCATCTGCAGGGAACAGTAGCAAGCATCTAACCTTTGTGTATTAAGAGAAATGGACACAAAATGCACTTTGCCAGTGTGTTAGACATATAACTACCTATTACTTACACACACAAAACGTGCAGCACTGAGCGATGTAACTATCTAAGCTAGCAAGGGGTTCTGATTGAAGCTCTCACAGTTTTCTGCAGAAATTAATTGTACCGTACCACTACTTGACATACTTTAAACAGCTACAGAACATATAGTAACCTCCAAAGGGTATAGTATAGACATTGATTCTTAATAACTAGTCTCCCCTAAATTGTTTCACTGGCAGATTTAGTTGGACCAAAGACCCTCTTTGCATCCACGCCATGACAATTCCCATCCCTACATAAACACTTTGAAGTGCTATAATGCGTAGGCAAAGGCTGGATAGACTACCAAACATATCAATATTTCTTTTCCTCTAAACGGAAATGTTAATGGCCCTTGAAGGGCTAGGTAAGACGCAATGTAAGAATCTATTCAGCATGTTCGTTGAGCTAACCGTCCCCCTCCTTCACTACAAATACACTGCCCCATTAACAATCATATAGTGAACAGTAAGAGCCAGGCACAAATTTTCCCCAGTGAAAACATCTTTGGATGGAAAATGATCGTTTATTCTAAATACAAATTTTTGTTTCTATGGAAATATTTTGGGGTTTTTTGGCTGAAAAACAAAAACGTTTTGCTTTTCATTTTCCACTCCTATTTATTTCCCTCCACCTCAACTCCATTTTCTATTTTGCCACTAGAAAAGAGGGGGCGGAGAATACAGAAAAATGCAAGTTCAGCTTTAGGTTTTGGCTTGTCATTGAAAAACTTCATGGGAAATTAAAAACCAAACAAAAACCAAACAAAAAACAAACCACCACCCAAAACAAATAAAAATACTTTTCCCCTAAAATTAAAGAATTAATGCAAACAGTTGGCATTTTTTAGCAGCTCTAGTACATGGTATAGAGAATGACAGTGGGTGAAATGGAATCAACTACATCTGAGAGACAAAAATCTAAGACCTAGGGTGAAATCCTGGTTTTATTGAAATCAATAGCAAAACTTCCACTGACTTCAGTGGTGCCAGGGTTTCACCCATAACCTCGGTGCACAGAGCGCTTTGTATCTAATTACCTGTGTACCACACTGAAAATCTTCCTTCCTGACCAATCCGTATTGTTCTGCATGTTCATATACATAGTGATCATGCCTGTTCCATCCTCCCAACGACAAGAAAACATCGTGCAGTTATTAAGTAAGAAATATGGATCTGATATTCCACAGAGGCATAGCACTCAAAATTTACAGTGACGATCCAATGCCCACTGAAGTCAGTAGAAGTTGACTAGATCCCGCTGCATTTGGATATCTTATTTGTACTGCTGCTAATGTATAAATAACCTACTGTTTTAATATCAGCAGTACTATACACATATTAATAAAAACCTCCATCACACCAACAGTTCACCGATGTCAAAAGGGAGATCTGCAAGCCTCATCTCCCATTCTCTTATCTCATGCAGCTATTTCTTATGCAGACACATTTCTGTATACAAATGCCATTATACTTGACCCCCGGTTCACCCTGTTTCCATTACAACGCTGTAGACTCAACCAGACTTGCTCCAGTGCCAACTCTGTGCTGTCATTCCCTGCGCAGAATGGTAATAAAGAAATCACTGTTTTAAGCTGACAAAGAGC
Organism: Trachemys scripta elegans; assembly: GCF_013100865.1. Classification (NCBI taxonomy): domain Eukaryota; kingdom Metazoa; phylum Chordata; order Testudines; family Emydidae; genus Trachemys; species Trachemys scripta. Next base: position 7,590,190 of record NC_048308.1, on the reverse strand, counting down.
AGATTTCTTACTAAGTAAACACTGATGTTTTGGTAGGGAAATTAACTTATAAAATTGTGTCTACAAAGGGAGACCATACAGATGGACTTTGTTAAGACACTGCAAAACAGTCAACAGTGGTTAATTCAATTGAATGCTATTTATCAGATTTTTTTTAAAGGCTTATCCAGTTTTTGCAAATGCAAATGCAAAAAAAAAAAAAAAAAAACCCAGAGTTTTCTTAGTTGCAGAGCGATTTGTTTTTGGATGGCAAAGACAGCCTATCAGCTTCTACAGTGAACGCGGAGTAGCTTTTCTGCTGAGTAGCACAGCTGAGCAGCGCCATTCACTCTAGAAGCTGATCAAACGTTGCCTCCTTGCCTTCCAAAGTGATCTTAGGCACATCAGCACCATGTCCTCCCTTCCTCTAGCAATGGCAATATTCTGAGTTGTTTATACTGCTTCCCTATACGGGTACCAAGTGTCCCAAATCCATTCTTCAGTCCACTCAGTCGCTGGAAAACAGATTACTAAGCACAGCAGGTAAGGGATGGCAGATTCAATTTGTCCAACCCTCACTCAGTCTTTTAAAACTATCATTTTCCCAACTTGGACTATTTTTGTCCTTAATTTTTAAAGGGTTATTTTTAATGCACTGAGAAAAGTGGCAGGATGGCACCTTTACAGATTGAATTTTTCAGTTTCTCTCTAAAACACAGCACAGAGCTTCCCCTCCCGTTACCACTAAAACTCAACTTAGGAGCAGGGATAGCTCAGTGGTTTGAGCATTGGCCTACTAAGCCCAAGGTTGTGAATTCAATCCTTGAAGGAGCCACTTAGGGATCTTGGACAAAATCAGTACTTGGTCCTGCTAGTGAAGGCAGGGGACTGGACTTGACTCAATGACCTTTCAGGGTCCCTTCCAGCTCTATGAGATAAGTATATCTCCATATATATTTATAACTGGAGGTAATTATTCTAAGGGAGGACTAAGGGTACTTCAGTCTCCAGGCCTGTTCAGCCCCTGGTCCCTCTGCAAACTGGTGGAGTTTTGTAATGTTAGTGCTTGTCAGAGGTGAAAGTAAGCCGGTGCACCGTACCGGGGCAGATCGGCTTACCCTGGCAGCAATTTAAAGGGCCTGGGGCTTGGCCACCGCTACAGCCACGGGCCCGTTAACTTGCCACCGCTACCCCAGAGCTCCGGGGACGATTTAAAGGGCCCGGGGTGGTAGCCCTGGGCTCTTTAAATCACTGCCCGAGCCCCCGGCTGCCATTGCTACCCCGGGGCTCCGGCAGCATGGTTTGGGTGGCGATTTAAAGGGCCCGGGGCTACTGCAGCGGCACCCCGGGCCCTTTAAAGCTCCGCCAGAGGCCTGGGTCCCCTCCGATGGTGATTTAAAGTGCCCGGGGCACCGCTGTGGTAGCAGCAGCTGGAGCCCTGGGCCCTTTAAATCACCCCCAGGGCTCCCAGACGCCTCTGCAGCTGGTAGCTCTGGGGGTGATTTAAAGGGCCCGGGACTCCCAGCTGCTGCTACCACAGCCCCGGACCCTTTAAATCCTGATTTAAAGCGCCGGGTATTTAAAGGCCCCACCTCTTCTGGTAGAGGCCACGCCTCTTCTGGTTGAGGCCCCGCCCCCTCCTAAGGACTCCAGAGTATCGGTAAGTCCTTTAAGTTACTTTCACCCCTGGTGCTTGTCCATCAGGAGCTGGAGCCAGCCCTTAACTTATTTCCCAAAGGATGATTCTTATGTTCTTATGTAATGATTTTGGGTGACTGCTGACACTCTGAACAGAGATCTAAAACTTGTATCCTATTTCCAGTTACCAGACCTAGCCAGTCCATCTGGGATCTTCTTCTCTATGCAGATAGAGATCTGTACACAGTTTGAGGGAAAGTTGAAGATACATTAATTTTATTAACATAAGGTAAAAAATTACTTTTGAGAGTGTGAGAGAGAGAGAGAGACAGACACACGCATTGTCAAGTAGGTAAGCCATCATTTAAAATTAGGGAGTCGGCATATTAAACACGCTTGAATTTTAATGAAGACATTTGTAATTGACTTAATTCAGTGCAAAGAGTTTAATTTAAACATTACTGTGTGGTTTTGAAAAGGCAAAATACAGCAGCATTGTGTTAGTGCCCAAGAATCAAAAAGCAGAACTGATGAGATACAATGGATACTAGCTACCAGATACTTCAGTGATTACCATGGTATAGATGCCTAGAGATAAACAGAAACTGTGAAACTGGCAATTCTAGCTTTTGGATACAAATTTTAAAAATGCATAAGTAATTTAGGCACCTATGCACCATTTCCAAAACTGACATAGGCACTTAGGCCGAGATTTGAAAAGGTATTTAGTCATTGCTGCACTCAGCGGTGCAATGTCTAACAGATTGAGGAGCCCACATTGCATTTTCAAAAGGGATTTAGGCACTTAGGAGCAAAAATCCCTGTCTTAATTTCTTTTGAAAATGAGATGCGGGCTCCTAAATCAGTTAGGTGTTGCATGCTGAGCCCAGCAACACCGACTTACCTTTAAAAATCTGGACCTTAGAGCCAGATTTAAAAATTCCCATTGAAATGAATGGGTAGGTCCCTAACATGCGTAAGTGCTTTTGAAAATCCAACTAGGTGCCTTTCTGCATCTTTAGACCCCTAAATAACTGTGAAAGTCAGGCCCTTAGGCACCCAAGTTCCATTGATTTTCAGTGAAACCTGAGCTTCTACATGCCTAAGTCACTTGAAAAGAGGTGTTTGTGAAAATGTTACCCTTTGTCAAAGTTGCGTGAAGTGTCCAACATAAACAAATAGCATAAATTGTACAAAATGAAGTTGATTTTTAACTTTTTTATGGTTTAAATAATCTAAAGTGTTATTAGTAGCACTGGAAATTAAACATAGAGCAGAACTTCTATATTAACAATGCCCCTTTATATGAATCACATTTCAGCCTAAACGTTAATGTAGTGTACAATACGAGGGCAAAATAATCAGTCTGGCTTAGTACTGTACAATATATTTGATACTCATGAATGATGTAAGGACCAACACTACTATACAAGCCTGCTGTAAAATTGCTTTTAGCCAATATCAAAAAGCATGAGAAGGTACAGGTACTGTACTAAGCTTGACCAATGATGGCATCTGGAGGAGAAGCTAAGCAAAAGGAGAAGAGTTGAAAGGATTTATTAGTGGGAGACAAACTTTATTTACACAAGTCCTGCTTGAATGATCTCATTCTGGTGTTAGCAAGCTAAACAGAATGATGGGATAACTGGCCAAGAATGAACAACAAATATAGAGTATCCTAGTGTAGGCACGGATTTTTTATTAGCACATTTTTAGGAAGTCCTTGTGAAACTTCAATAGAGACAGATCTGCAGTTCCATCTTCCTTTTCTTTTAACTACAGCTTTCAAAAAAAATTAAGAGGTCTCCCATTTCATTTTAATCTATAGGCCCAGTATATCAAGAGGAGTTTTGCTGCTGGTCTCTGTAGGCTCGGTCAGGCACACAGCTGAACTCTAATGAAATCAGAGAGTGCAAAGACCTTGATGCATTTCAGGCAAGGAGATTATTTTTCAGTGTAGTTTTCACCCAGAGAAGGTGATAATAGATGAAGGAAATTAAATTGAGACAAGTATCAGAGGGGTAGCCGTGTTAGTCTGAATCTGTAAAAAGCAACAGAGGGTCCTGTGGCACCTTTGAGACTAACAGAAGTATTGGGAGCATAAGCTTTCGTGGGTAAGAACCTCACTTCTTCAGATGCAAGTAATGGAAATCTCCAGAGGCAGGTATAAATCAGTATGGAGATAACGAGGTTAGTTCAATCAGGGAGGGTGAGGTGCTCTGCTAGCAGTTGAGGTGTGAACACCAAGGGAGGAGAAACTGCTTCTCCTCCCACGAAAACTTATGCTCCCAATACTTCTGTTAGTCTCAAAGGTGCCACAGGACCCTCTATTAAATTGAGACACTACATTGTTAAGTAAGAAAGACTTTACACACACCCCTTAAAGACAAATACCTTCCTACGTGAACCACAACATTGCATTGTCTGGGAGAAAAGCAACTGATAAACATAAACTTGGTCAAGTTGGGGTTGAGTTTATGAAAGGCAAAGCAGTGAAATCAATCATATAACCAGAATCTGAGTCAAAGCCAGTCTGGCAAAGTAGACTGACAACTACTGAAGGATAGAAAACTACTGAATCCAGTACAAGATTTCTGGAAGGGAGTATGGTCTGTTATTTAGAGCAACCAACCAGAAATCAGAACTCTTGAGTTTGTATACCAGGTCATGTACTCACTATGTCACTTTGGGCAAGTCTCTGTGCCTCAGTGCAAGGAATAAACCAGGTTTAAATAGATGTCGGAGAGTCCCCAAACAAAGCTCCACTGGTTTAATTAAACTGGTGTAACATCACAGCTTTAGTCGAATCAGTGCAACTTGTGTGTGTAGACAAGCCCTTCATGTAGTTCACCACGTAATTCAACACAAGTGCAGTCTTGCTCAAGAGAAAACAGGATTACTGGGACATTGAGATTCATCAGCAGATCAGGCACTGGAGGGGAAGTAGAGAAAGCTCAGGTATCTTCTACTGCATTAGGTGAGGATCAAGCCAGCTGTTTTCAGAAGAAGTAGGCTGGAGAATCTCTTATCCTTGTGACTGTATCCATCTCAATGCTGATTGGAATCAAACCACTGAAGATAGGGAGCTATACCAGTGTTAGATCTCACAAGCCAAGTGGGGTCAAGACTTAGTACGTGAACAGGAGACCTCCAAGGAAAACCCCAGGGTGTTGCAGGAAGCAGCGTTGGTGAATTAGTATTTAGTACTTTTCCCTCTGACTCAGCATTCAATACCCCAGAACATACTATCAAGGAGAACTTTGTTGCTTGAGATGCTGCCTTTCCAATCAGATATAAAACAGAGGTACTGAGTACTTGTGCTGATTAAAGATCCCTTGGATCACTTGTGAAAGAGTAGGGTTGTTAAATCCACTACCCTGGCCAAATTCCATTTTAGGTTCTTACATTCTGATCATCTAATTTCCACCTATCATTTGTATTGGGTAAGGCACTCTTCACTTCCTCACCTAAACTGCAGCAGAATTTTGCTGTGTGAGGTTAAACAGCAACTGTACTCTGCTCCGGAGATGGCTGGATTTTAGTGGTGGGTAACATGAGACCTCTCTTTTTGAAGTGTATGAAGTGCTTTGGGATCTGTTGGGCTGAGAGGTGCAATATAAATATAAGTTTTTATTTCTTTGTTTTGAGAATGCTAGTGGGGTAACTTGGAAGCAAGTAAACTTCTATTTAAATGTTTAAACGCATTGTACTGAACTTTGCAGATTCTTTTCCTCCCATCCTCACACCTCCCGGCCACTTTCCCTTATAGACAGAAATAGTTCAGCGGGAGGTGAGGAAGCAGCTAGGAAGAGGGGATATGGTAAGAGCTATGACCTTTTCCCTAGGAACTGCATTCAATGTTCTTCCTTACCAGCCCATGGAAAATATGATGTTATTCACATTGACCTAGACCCTGGCACATGGTAATTCACACATTTTATGGGAGCCAGGGTACAGATGATTAATGATTAATGCAGATTAGAGAGGAAGGATAGACCTGTGGTTAGGATGTTGGCCAAAGACATGGGAGTCCAAGGTTCAATTTCTTGCTCCAACACAGGCTTCCTGTGTGACCTTGGGCAAGTCACGTAGTCTCTCTGTGCCTCAGTTCCCCTTCTGTAAAGTGGGATGATAGTACTTCGCAAGGATGTTATGAGGATAAATACATAAGAGAGGTGCTCAGATACTATGAGTAATAAGGATGGTAGAAATATCTATATTAGGGATGCACTGTTTCTACTGTAATTGAAAACTAGTTCAACACCATTATCCAACTATCTATTTTCTAGATGAGTGGTGTGACCACACTGGCTCCAAGACCATTGAAGTCAAAGGAAGGAAAGACTTTCATTATGTTTAGTGGGCCTTGTATCAGACACTAAGTTACAATTTAAACTGAATAAGTTTATTCTATCCTAGCCATGGAACTGGTTCTATATTTAAGACCTCAGAATCTGGCAGCTGGTATTATAGTAGAATTGCTCACTACATCAAGGGTACAAACAGGGAAGAGATGCCACTGGAAGGTATTAGGCAGTCAGTAGTTTTAAATAAACACAATTACCATTAACTCAGGATGCAGAAAACCTTTGGTTATTTCAAACAGGACATTTAAATTGCTAAATCGATCCAAGAGAATCTCCTCTCCCTCTTAACTGCATATATGATCACAGCCAATATTCAGGACAAGAATCCCATTTACTTCATTGGGAATTTCCCCTCATTGAGCACTGCAGGACTGGGCTGAATGTCATTATGACACCATCTCTGTTAGTTTATATTTGAATCAAGAGAGCCATTCCTAAGCCTGGAACATCAGCAGAAAACCTAACACCCTAACAAGTCTAAAGTCAGTTGGAAAGTCTAGATTGTCCTGTCAAATGAATGCAATATTAATGTTTTAACAGCTGAATTCTATAAGTGGGATTTAATCAAGTCTATGTAGTCGGTGTTTTTAAGGCCTCAATTCAGGAGAGCGTTTGAGCCTATGATTAAGTCCCATTGATGTCAATGGGATTTAAGCACATACTTCAAATTAAGCATGTGCTTAAGTGCTTTCCTGAATAGGGATAGATTTAAGCTTTGCTGCCTAGAAAACCTTTATATACCACTCTGCCTTATCACCTGTCCATCTCTTTTCAAATCTCTTCTTCAGACTTCTCTTTTTTCCCATTGCCTACATCTCTTAAATTAAGCTCCGTTTCATTTATTGGTTTGATGGAACACTTTAAATCTTTCACTGCCCAATATCTTTACATGACGGCTTTCTGTCATTCATATCACATAGAGTCTTCTCTTGAAGTGTTTAATACTGTAGAGCATTTTGGGATGAAAGGTGATATATAAAATGAAGTTGTACTGAATCATGGTGTTCTGAGAATCGGGACACATTATTTGGATTAAAGTATTGCCCTAAAGTAGAAATGAACTTGAAACTTTCCCATTTTATTTATGTATGAACCACAGTCCTGTAGCCCTTCCTCTAGCAGCAGTAATTTTGGATATGTGGTTACTCTGTGGGATCTTATTAGAGGTTTTCAGATGAGGCATTCAATCAGAAGCTAACAAGTCCTTCATCTGGTTTGCAAACTGCAAGTAGCTAAAGTACCTCCAGGACCATAATGGAGAAGATTCTTAAGAACACTCAAAACGAAACAGAATAACTCGTCTTCATGATGTTATTACTGTGGCACTGTGCTATTAACAGGACCTGGGGTAAAATTTTCAAAAGCCCCCGATTTAAGAGCCTAAGTCCCATTTTAAAAGTAGCGTAGGCATTTAGGAGCCTAAATTTCATTGAAAGACAATGGAATTAGGCATCTAGTCTGATTACACTGGACCCTCGCTAGAACACGCGTCTATATAGCGTGAATTCGCATATAACGCGGTCGCGGCCATGGAGCCCAAATTTAATTACTTTAATTGCAATTCATTTTTATGCAGTTCCCGCTATAACGCAGTACCGCACATGGATCCCAAATCCCGCGTTCTAGCGAGGGTCCGGTATTTTCATTCTCTAATTTCTGAATATCAAAGTTTAGCTCTGTTATTTGCCTATTTCAACTGGGAAACAGAAAAGAAAAGTTATAAAAAGCCTACAAAGCATAAAATTATATAGATGCTGGAACTAGGGGCGCTGGGGATGCTGACGCACCCCCTGGCTTGAAGTGGCTTCCATCAGATACAGGATTTACAGTTTGGTTCAACAGCTCTCAGGACCCCCACTCTACAAATTATTCCAGCACTCCTCATTATATAAAAGTACAGTTTCTCAAAGAGCGCTGGCACACAGAAGAAAAGTATACGTCTGTGGCTCAGAGTCAAATTAAGGGATCCAGAATGCCCATTTGAAAGAATGTACACCAGCTGAAGATTTCTGCAGATTTGCAACTTTTCAGAACAATAGCACCCTGGTCTGCCCTTTGAGTTTTGCAAATGCGTATGTAGAGTTAGCTCCAGGCAGGGTATCCAGATCTACAGCTCTGCCAAACAGGGTCATTTTTTTTTTTTTTTTTTTGCCCCAGCCATCTGGGTGGTCTTAGCATCAGGTTTGAAATACCTAGAATCCCTCGAACCACATGTTCTAATCCCAGTAGAGTTGACTCAGTCCTTCATCTTTCCAGGGTAAATGGACTTTTATGCACTTTTTTGTGGGAGTGGGGGGGCTTTTGGATGAGATTTTAAATATCTGTGCTCTGCATGGACATCAAAGATCCTGCATTTTCATTCCCGTGTCGTAAGCCAACATTCCTGCCATTCGGTTTTGTCTCTCACTACTGCCCACTGTTTGCTTGCCTGGGCCAGTGGTGAAGAGTGCTCTGGAGGCAGAATGTCCAGCCCTGGGAAAAGGGAGTACCTTATCCTCTGTATCGCTAACCAGTGCCACTGATGGGTCTTCTCCAGTCTTCTCTACAAGCTAGAAGGATTTCAGAGAAGCCCAATGAAAATGAGCGGGTTAAAACAATTGATTTCTGAGGAAATGTTATTGGCTACAAGGGGGATCCCTTCCCATTTAGACTGGAAAAGACTGTGAAAATTTTATGAAGTGAATGGCAAGAGGTAATAACTATTCAACTCCCATGACACATGAGGTCAGCATGTGAACAGTGGTAGAGAATGGACTATTGAGGGAATCCTAAAAAGTTTAGAGAATGGACCATACTACTGAAAATAGCCTATAAAATTTTCCACAGATGGGAAATTTTGACAGTTGCCCATCCTTTATTTTATTGTCTGAAGTGATCCTGTGAATATTTACCCCTAGGAAAGCAGTGAGGGAATGGAGTTCAATTTTTTTTTCTAAAGCATGAGTTTAGCACTGGATAAGGGTGGAACATGAAGTCACTTTCAACCTATAATAAAGAGAAGTAAGCAAAGGAATTATCACTTAAGACTTTTGACGTGAAGCTTTGAGAATGACACTTACTCAAAAGCAGCAGTGGGTTATGGAGTGATGTCATCAACGAACACACGCCAGAGATTTAAATAAAAGCCCTCAGAAATCAGATTTCTGTTTTCAATGCAGAATATCCTAATCAGTTTTACATATGCAACAGTGATTGGATCAAGTCAGAGTTGCAGTTCACAGAAAAAATTCTTGCAATTTAACGAGCCAGACCCTCAGCTGGTGTTAACTGGCACAGCTCCCTTGAAGCCAATTGAAATCCACTAACTTCACTGGAGCTAAGCCAATTTCCAACAGCTACAGATCTGGCCCAGTACATTTATTAATTCAGTCTACAAGGCTTGCACCTTACTTTATGGTTTAGCGACTCTGACACAACATACTTTCAAATCTGTTTGGATTTAAAGTTTATGGTTGAGATGTTCAAAGCACTCTGAGGGGTTTAAACAGACATCTGCCATTAAAATTGTTGTGCAATGTGTCTAAATCCCCTAGACCACTTTGAAAGTATCCACTGAGATGCTTAGCATACACAGAGTCAAAAGAAATTATCTCCTCAAATTAAGGAAATACATTGTATAACTCCATTTCTATGCAATCACTACTATGACACCATTGTGAATAGGCATCAGAAGAGAGGGACTGATTTATGTTTTCATGCTGGAATTGGTTATACCATCAGAAAAGCTACACAAACTCTTTAGCTAGCATGTGAGCAGCCACCGTCTCTTGCTCCTTTTTATTTATTTTTTCATTTCATATGACTTTAGTGCTGGTGAAAGGTGCCAGAGAGGCCATCTCTGGTTTCCAATGGCTTAATATGTTCACAAGTTCTGAGCACACAATGTCGGTACTGAAGCTGATGGGAATTGTGGGTGTTCATTTTCTGTGGATCCACAGGACAGAAGGTAGCAATGTGCCACAACCCAGCTCTCACAGACCACTTCTAGAGATGAAAGGGTCATACAGCAGTACTCAGCATCTCTCACGTTTCATCCTCGCTCTCAAAGAGCATTAGAAAGGTCCTACCCCTCTTTTAGAGGGCGAGAAACGGCGGCACAGAGAGGTGAAGTCAATTCTCCAAATGCACAAAGCAAGACAGACGCAATTTAGTATCCTGACCATTTAATCTTTGGCCTCTTGAAATTGGACAAGGCATCCAAGTAGTGCTACCTATGTTTGTTTTACAGTGAGAGCTGTATTAACATTCCCCAAATCACTTCATAGGAGTCACCAAAGAACCATCAGAAGGTAATAACTTTTAGTAATTACAGATTTGGGATAGGTTTGAACCATCATCCTAGAGTGAAACAGGCTCTATAATCAATTATTGATCTCTTCAGTCATCCAGTCTAGGAAAGGAAGTGCGTGTATGTATGTCTGTGAGAGGGGGGTTGGGAGAAAGAAGGGCACAGAGTAAACTCCATATAATCAGCCAAAACTGCTTTCCAAATGAGCAACGAACGTATCCATTTGGTCAAAGTAATGAAATTGCAAAATACACAAAAATGTGTCTCCGGGCAGCTGTTTGCTTTGACTCCGGAGGGAGCGCTCTCTATCTCCAAAGCAGCACAGTACCATCAATCAGAACGTGCCAAAGCTTTGCTACTCCTGTAGCAAAGTAAATATGAAAATGCACACATTTTATTGGCATGTACGTTATGAGGTAAATTGACTGGTGTGCTTATTTCTAAAAGAAGTGACCTTAACAAAGGAGTCTCCCTTTTTTATCTGCCTGCCGGGATTAGGACTGCCATCTCTTTCCAAGGCAGAAACGCCTTCTGGGTATAGTGGATTGTGTCCTACTCCCCCACCCCAACACTCCTAACTCCTCATCCCAGTTTCCCCACTCCCCTCCTCATCCCTGTCCATCTGCTTGCCCAGACAGTCTCAGTTTCCTGCTCTGCCCAGACCTTGTTCTTGCAGGTGGCTAAACCATTGTAGCTGAAACTTAAATAAACAGCCTGAGGCAGGCACCCACCATGGAAAATTTCAGCCCTAATGGTTAACGTTCAGCAAAGTTAGAAGCAATTGAAAACAGGATCTTATAATGAGAAGCTTAATTATGGGCAACTTTGCCAGCTCTGCCCATAAATATATCGATATTTCTAGGAAATTTTGCACCTGATTTTGGAAAAATGTTGTAAGTATCCAGGAGGCAGAAGAACCGTTTACCATAGTAAAAAGGACACAGAGTAGAGTAAAACTAGGAGAACTGGGGTCAGATGTAGGAAAAATGTAAGTTGAACACCAGGGAAAACTTCAGCTCCTAGGAAACTTATGGACGCTCCATCTATTGAGACATTTAAAATTAAGCCAGATGAAAGCACTGAGAAAGGGACAATTGGGAACACTTTTGCATTGGCAGGGAGATGGACTAGAAGAGTCATTCCATCTCAAGATCTTTTGGGGGAAATTCAGCTCTGGTGTAGCTCACACATTTACGCCAATGGCGAGTTTGGTCTTGGGATTCTATGTTTTTTTTTAAAGGGACAACAGAATTTGGGTGACGAAACAACAATTCTTAAAAAAATAAATAAATAATGTGAGAACCACATCCTGAAAAGCCACTCGAACGCCAGCACAGAAACAACGCTGCTTTTGTTTGTTACACTACAGAGCGTCTGACAGGGCTTTAACCTCTGTTTAGGAGCTACTGTTAAAAAGCCTCTTGCTGAGTCAAGCCTAAGCATGCTGCTTACAAGGGTTAGCCCTGAGGGTTCCTGCGTTGGCAGAGGCTTTCTAGCTGAGTTAGGGATTTTTTGTTTTGTTTTGAAAAAACAGAGTAGCTAAGAAAGCCTAGACATGGGGAGAGAAAGGGGCTACTAATAATCACCTGCTTCTCTGGAAGGAATTTTACTATCTATTTAAGGACATGAACCTGCAAACTTGACACAAGTGATCCCATTCATTCAAATGGGGTTACTACCAAGATTCAGGATTGCACAATCGGACCCTAGTGAAGTAAACTTTTATAAAGTCATATGAAGAATCTTGCTAAAATACACACTAGCCCCTTTTTTACACTCCACTGTTCGAATGCATCAAGTGAAGTCATTTGTCTCAGTGGAATACTGGAGTCTGAAAGTTTGATTCAACCAATATTGGGTCTGTGGTCTTCTTACAGCAAACTGTGATGAAAAGTGAAGAGAGAAATTCCAATCAATAAATAAATACTGTAGGGAACATATATCATCATAATTCATCCTCGGGACACAGTCCATCTTGTGTGTTGAATGAGATAGAAGTGTTGTGGAAAAAACAGTATGACGGTATAATTAAAGAGTGTATCACAGTGAATATGCACAAGGGAGTAGAATTAAGATTGCACAAGCAACCTTAATTTGGCATTTCCTAACTTCTGAGTGCTTGACTTTGCAACCTTAAATATTATTCTGATATTGGTTTTAGATGTAATACACTATATATAAAATGCATTTATTTTCACTAGTATAATTTCTTTCCACGCTCTGCTCCTCTTTTTACACTCCCTATCTGTTTTTCACTCTGTGCTCTATTTTCACCTTCTTCTCCACTTGATCATCCCTATTGCCTCTGCTTTTCATAGAAGTTTTCCCTGGCCTCTCTCTCCTTTCCTCATATAAACATAAACCCAATGACACTAGAATCCAAGTTGATATCTTGATACCACAATGTTCTTATTGGTGTGAAATGAGGCAAAAATGAGTTCTCCCATTGCAGCCGCAGAGATCTCAGTACAACAACAGAGTGAAGAAACTTAGTTAAGGATGTCAGACATTTGCCAATCTCAGAGCAGAAAGTGACCAAAAGTGAGATTTTTCTGGATTATCCAAGCATATGACATGACTGTGCCAAAAACCACATGGTTGCAGCAGGCACCATCTGCCTACAATGACTGTTTCCACAGATGACACAGCTGGTATATCATGTAACAAAGCAAAAATAAGGGGGGGGGGGAACAGAAAAGTTGAATGTCCTAAAGACCAACTAAATATTACTTTGGCCTGAAAGGTGTAACTCGATCTCACAAAGTATTTCCTCAGGTGGTACTTGGGCTTGTCTTGTTATGCAACCAGGTCCATGTAATTGAAGTTCAGTAAATAGGAAGAAACCAAAGAAAACCCCAAAACTATTTGTCATGTTTCTTAAAGTGGAAATGACTGAAATGCCAACACACCCAACAACAAATGTAAATCTGGCAAGTCTTCTGGGCACCTGAATAATGGGCATCCCGAGTGAATGCACAGCTCCATACTCATCAGTCTTTCTATACTTCAACTTTTTATTTTAGGTCTCAAACAAAGAGCCCTGCATATATGACTGTCCTGTATGTCCCGTCCTGCTAGACAGAACCCTGCTGATTACTACCCGACAGCTATGATAAAATAACTGGTGTTCTCATTAGCTTATATGCAAACAATGATAAAGAGGAATGTATAGCAATGTCACTTTGAGCAATCGGGAAACAAACCTTTGACACAAACCAGAAGGCAAATAATAAGACTCCATGGCTGACAACAAATGAGACTACATCTAATTTGCTGTGCAATGTTCATGTAATTAGATACATTTGGTACAGGCAAGAAAGTAGACAGCTAGAATATGGTCTTGATGAATTGGGGAACCTCTGTCAAGCTCCGATCACATTAATCATAAAGCCAGAGCTCAGTGACTCAATTTTTCTTCGTAGCATTTACGATATTTTTCTAGAGGGAAAATGTATATGCTATTTAAAAAAACAATTATATTGTCTTTCCCTAGCACCAAACTAACTATAGATATCTACAGTCTAAACTATGCCAGCAGAGTCAAGCAAACCCATGTATAACAACTGTGCAGTTGTTCAGGATGCTGTGTGTAACAGCCCACCCCACAATACCCTAGGCGGTCCTGGCTTCAGACATTTCTTTTATTGTCATGTACTGAAGAGAATAAGTGATATGCAACATTCTCTGCAGAGGACAGGGAGGAGAGAAGAGTCATAGAAGAGGATGTGTAAGAGAAGGGAAAGAAAAGGGAGAAAGATAGGAAAGCAGTAGAAAGGAGTCTTAAGACGAGAGGTATCAAGGAGATGAGGCTGAGATGCATGGAGGTAAGAGAGAAAGAGAGACGAGAGGTGCACAAGATCTGGTCTAAGAGGTGAATATAGCTGAACTGCTTGGTAATAACAACCATAATGTAATTAAATTTAACATCCTTGTAGAGAGGAACATGCCAAAGAAATCCACCACTTCTTAAAGGGGAACTACACAACAAAGAGACTGTTAAATGGAAATTGAAAGGAACAGTCACAAGAGTGAAATGCCTGCAAGCTGCATGGAAACTTTTTAAAAACATCAGAATAGAAGCTCAAACTATATGTATACCCCAAACAAAAGAAAAAAAAACACTAAGAGGATGAAAAAATTCCACCACGCCTAAAAAACAGAGTTAAAGAGATGATTAGAGACAAAAAGACACCTTTAAAAAATAGGAAGTGAAATCCTAGTGAGGAAAATAGAAACGGACAAACTCTGGCAAGTCAAGGGTAAAAGTATAATTAGGCAGGTAAAAAAAGAATGTGAAAAACAACTAGCAAAAGACTCAAAAGCTAACAGCAACATTTTTTTTTAGTACATCAGAAGGAGGAGGCCTGCCACACAATCAGTGGGGCCATGGAAAATCAAGGTGCTAAAGAAGCACACAAGGAAGACAAGGCTGTTGCAGAGAAGCTAAATGATTTATTTGCATTCGGTCTTTACTGCAATGGATAAGAGGGAGATTCCTAAACCTGAGCCATTCTTCTTAGGTGACAAATCTAAGGACCTGTCTCAGACTGAGGTGTCAATGGAGGAGGTTTTGGAACAAATCGATAAATTAAACAGTAATAAATCACCAGGACCAGATGATATTCACCCAAGGGTTCTGAAAGAACTCAAACATGAAATTGCAGAACTATAACTGTAGTATGTAACCTATTGCTTAAACCAGCCTCTGTGCTAGATGACTGGAGGATAGCAAATGTGGTGCCAATTTTTAAAAAAGGCTCCAGTGTCTTCCCCGAACCACTGAGCCACTTTTTCTCTTCAACACCTGATGTGATGTAAGGAACACGCTTCTCTACCCTGCTTTATGCCCCAGCTAGGCTGTCAACTTTCAAAGGAGAAACACAAAATTCAGGCCTTAGCAACTGATGCAGGAGATCAAACCTGAAACACAGTTAGCCTTATCTATGGCTCTTATCCGCCTCTCACAGCTACCCCTTTGGCAATACCTGTATAGCTGGTGATGCCAATAGCCTCATGAACTCAAAATGGCAGGCAAATAGCCTTTCAGTTCACTTTTCAAGTGATGGTAGCGAGGGAGTGGTACCATAAGGCCACGGAGATTGAGGAGCCAAAGTAGGGGTTTTAGCCAAAGTGTAGTCAGAAAAGTCTCAGGTATATTACAGAGTGAAAAACGCCCCAAAAAATGTATTGGGCCATTCCTGTTCCTATGACCTCAGCTGAATAATGATGTAATAGCACTTTGCTTTCCATCCCAGGATCTTAAAGCACTGTGCACACTCTAATTAAACCTCACGCACCCCAGACAGCTGGCTAAATACTATCATCAGCTGGGGAAAGTGGACAGGGTGGTTAACTGACTTGATTAAAGCCACACAGCAATTCTGGAAATAGAAGCGGAGTTCCCTGTTATACAGCCCTGGGCTTGAACCATTGCGCTGTACTTCACACTCAAGTCCTAACATCAATACAAAAAAACCCAGACGAGGTTAGACTGAAGTGTTTTAGTAACACATGGGAGCAGAGATGCAAGACTTACCCATGAATAGCATGGATGGAGTGAGGTTCATAATGGTACCTTCCTTCCTGGTGACGCATGTCAATTGGCAAGGGAGCATGGAACGCTGGAAAAACGTGCTGCGGAACTGTTGAGGGGAAAAAAAAAAAACTTCAAAAACTTTTCTCTCTCTTTTAAAACAATTTCAAAGGAGCTAAATCTCCATGAATTTCAGAGCATGAGCAATGCAAAGACATGGGGTCTTCATGATATCAGCGCTATCATACACCAGAGAAGTGGAATGAATAAATAATCAAAGTCATTCGGAGAAATCCTACATCTTCAACATAAAAGATCTCCAACAGGGTTTTTGACAAAGACAAGCAGCTAAGCGCTCTTTGAACTCAGGGAGATTATAGGAAGCACCAAGGAAAACTAGCCTTGTTACAAAAATGAGACTTGACAGAGTTTGGCAGAATCCAAAACTGCACCATCCACAACCCTGGGAACGGCAGCAGCACCTTTCCCGAATGTCCGTAGACACAGAGTGGGGATTGGGTTGGAACTATTTACCTAAAGTATAACGGCAAGAGCTGCACAAGTGCAATCCGTGTATACAGTCAGAGGTGGCTAAAAATGTCTATGGCTCAGGTTCTGTGAAAGGAGCCTAAATTGCTCTCACTTGTCATCATTTGCGGGCCTATTTTTTATTCATTTGAGAAGCGTGTTTCATCTTTGATGGAAAGATAAAGTGGCCTCGGAAGGCACAGAATACCTACACTGACTTATTAAATCCACAGACTTTAATATGTATTATTGACCCCAAGTTTACAGCACGAATATTTCAGAGAGTTGTAGGACAAATGGAAAATTCATCGAGTTATTTCTCCACACCGCCCTGGACTATTCAGACTTATGGCCATGTCCTTTTGTTCTAAAATTATGGAAGCCAAGAGAAATACAATTAACAGGGTCTCAGTAAATATACCACACAGTAGTCCTTTGCTAGGATATATTATCTGGTCTGTAATGATGGTGCATTCCACATTTGTAGCTGGGATCAAATGTAAAAATAAAAGGCCAAACTGCATGTGTCTTTTACAATCAGACAAAATTTCTTGATTAAAGATTAACTAAAGTTTTCACAGGTCTTCCTCACCCTCACTCTTCAGTTTTGACATAGCACTTTTCATCACATTTTCTGTGTATCTGGAGCTTTTAAAATATTAGATTATTGTTCAAAACACCATTTTAACTAAATACTCCATTGTAACTTGCTTCCACCACCTGCAGCATTTCTCTATTGTGCGGGAAAGCAGCATCCCAAAACAAACCTACAATTCTTCACGGCTTGGCCCAAATCCTCAGCTGGTGTAAATCAGTCCAGTTCCATTGACTCCACACTCTTTTGTAAGGATGACTTAAGAGTCCTAGCTGCGATAACAACATAGCTTTGACTTCAATAGAGCTTTGTCGATTTGCACCAGCTAAGGATCTGATCCTTTAGGTTCAGCTACAGAAAATCTGCATTAAAAATCCCTATATATTTATGCCCTGGCAAATCAGGAAGGGGATCTGACGATCTTATCTGCATTTCAGTTTAGAATCTTTGAGCTCAGCAGAACATGCATATCTGGATACTACGTCAGCTGTGCTGCCAGGAGAGGCGAGAGACTACATAAAAACAACCTTCCTGCCAACTACACTGAAAGGAGTTAAGCTAAGGTACTCGAGGTGGAAAGTATTCAAGATTCCACAGCAGACTTACTTTCAGTGGTAGAGTGGTGAGCTGGCACTGTGCAGTGCCCAATACAGTGGGAGCATTTTTGCAGCCTGTCTAACGTGAGGACACAGTAGGGTAACTGTTAAACCCCCAAGAAAGTAGAGCTATGAAGTAGAATAAACGTGTATCCTTTAGGATTTTCTTTTGCGGGCAAAAGATTCACCCACCCTCTTTAACCGTGCTGGGTAATATAAGTCTTTTAAGTAAAGTCACTCGAGAGAAATAATCGTTTTTAAGATACATCATGATCTAATGTTTCTCTAAGTCAGAAATGCAGAACGATCCTGTTAATGCTGAAAAGCCACATCCAAAATGCAGCTAACGGCTTGTTACACATCAGCTATTTTCCTTTCCACGGCACGGCCACTGCAGTCAACTGTCAGGGGCTTGGGTTCATCATTCAGAGACTGTCCTGATCTCCCAAGAAACTACTGTTCCACCAGAACCTCTTCTTTGCCAAGCTTGGAAGCTGGCCTTGCTCTCCTTAGTACATGCACACATGGCATGAAACAATGCGCAGGATCTTTCAATGAACTTCAGTGGGCCCTCAGCATCCACTGAGATCATTGAGAGCTATGAAAGAAGAAAACAGATCCCAGAAGCATGCAAGAAGCTTTGCAGGGCATGGTTTCTGCCTGTGTGATAGAGCCATTGTTGTATCTGTCTGGGATGTACAGAGCAAGGGTTTATGTTGTCATACACAATGATCATACAATCAAACTGTCGCTATAAGTTTTGCTGCACTAGGCTGCTGCCTGGCTTAGCCAGTCCTATGCCGGACAGGTTAAGTATTTGCATTGCCATGGGCTGCAGGGGGAAGATTGTCTACAGAGCTCAGTTCCCATAAGAACAATAATTGCTGTTGGATGCTGAGTTCTGTTGTATATCTGGGTGTACATGTCTTGCCTTATGACTGCCATTGACTAAAGGAGGAAGAACTCAGGGCAGCATTGATAATTTATCTGCAAGGGCATTCCTTCCCTGCCACTTGTGATTTGGGGAAGGCTTTGCCTCTTGTTCTTGGGCACGGTCAACATAAAACCAATGTCTGAAAAAAATTCCTTGCCCCTGTTTCTAATTAGACCCCAGTTTATTCATGTTGAGAGGAATTTAAACGTGTACCATTTTTTGGCATTTAGACCTTTGCTTTTTTTTAAAACCATCTCAATCAATTTAGACACTGGAGATACTAGTCAGTTTCACTTTCAAGTTCTTTACTAGCACCATCACCTAATCCTTGTTTGGTTTCACCAGAGGACAAAAAGGGTGGTGGGACAGTTGTTTTCAGTGATTTTCCTTTCCAGCTCTTCACATCTGTTTTTTTTTTTCTGCCCACACACATTTTCTGGAGCAGCCACCAGACCTAAAAGCTACAATAGCTGGTGCTTTCCCTTTAATTCACTTCTGGATGCTTGGTCTGAAATAATGAATGGTTTTATAGTCAATCAACTACTAATTCATAAATGTCAGGCCCCCTTCCCACTTCCTCCTCTCATTTCCACCCCTCTTGAAGGGAGCAGCGAGCTGGCAACAGAAGTAGCAGCGGCGTATGCCATTTACAAAGATGGATGTTTTCACACATATGATTTAAAAAGACAATTATACTCAATTACTTCAAGTGAGCTCACGGTGATGCATTTCTAAACAGCCATTGGAGGTGCAATATGATGACTGGCACAATGAATTTGCTAGGTTTTATCTAATAAAGGCAATCCCTTGTTTTAGACTTATCTGCTCATCATTGCGGCCTTCAATAGAGCAGAAAATTTATAAATAACTAGCAGACTTTGTATATTTAACTTAGAACCCTACTGATAAGTGTCAGAACTGAGTGATCTGCAGTGGTGGGACAAAGCCCTTAACAGGGGGAGTCTGGGGAAGTCTCTGCCATGGGAAAATGGTTTGATAATACTTGCTTGTTTGGTACAATATGGTGCATTCCAGAAGGCAAAAAAAGGGGGATCTTTAAAAGTACTATGTCGCTCTGAAGCAGGGATAAACCTCTGGCACTTGCTATTCAGAAATAGAGGCAAGAGAGTGATCTGTACCTGAGGCAATGGGGGGGAAAAATCAAAGTGGTATAAAATGAGAGAGTGACAATGAGCGTATGAGTCTTTTACACAAAAATGATGTTGCTCTTAGGTATGTTTATAGCATCTAGATACTAAGCAGATGGGTACGTTAGCAACGCACAGAGTGAAAACCACCCCTACTCAACTGCTACTCGTAAAGGAATGTGTCTGCGGTGTTGCCTGGTTTGATTAGGGAAAAAGTCTCTGTTACCTGTCCTCACTTGCCTGAGCTGATCTAGTCAGTTGTTATTAACAAGACATGGGCTGCCCACTGCCTCCTTCCCAGTCAAAGACCATCCAACCTTCCAGCATCAGACAAAGAAAGGATGAAGAAGTGATGCGAGGTTCTTACCCACGAAAGCTTATGCTCCCAATACTTCTGTTAGTCTTAAAGGTGCCACAAGACCCTCTGTTGCTTTTTACAGATTCAGACTAACACGGCTACCCCTCTGAAGTTTAAAGGGGACGTCCCTGAGCTGAAAATCCCAGGAAGGGAGCAAGTATCAGAGGCAGATAGTTTTTGAGGCAGACACTGATTATCTCCAAGGACAAGAATGTGCTTCAAGGGAAATTTGTGCAGAATATATTTTTTGCATAACGAGCAAAAAAGAGTTTTCTAAATCACCGTCAACACCACCTCATTTCTCCTTCAGAAGAAAAGGCCAGTTGGAAAAAGGTGACATGAACAGCTTTAAATGGAATATATTTCTTTGAGATCTCTCATTAGCAATGATGTGTACCATATGTATATAATCTATATTAATATGCTAATAAGCTGACCAGTATGTATGTCACCATTGCCCTCTACTGGATGGAATCAGAATTGTATAGCTGTGTTGCATGGACCCCATTCTGCTAGTTTTCCTTCAGCTCAGTTGGTACAAGTCTGGCAGTTTGGAGCAGGAGGATCAGAAGCCCCAATAGTGCTATGAAGTCTAGCCCCAATAGTGCTATGAAGTTCCTCAAATAACCTTCTGAAGCTTACGTTTCAGATTCTGTTTTTCGCACACTAGCTGGTGAATTAACAAACCCATAAAACAGCATTTTCCAGCATTCCTGGACCAATTGTCATAATGTTGTTAACTCTCTTAGGGTAAAAACAGAATCCCAAAGTCAGGACTTGAGAGACAGGTTCCTCTCACGTATTTTCCAAATACTGGGTCATATCCTCAGATGGTATAAATTAGCACAGATTCAGTAAAACCAATGGAGTGATGCCAGTTTACACCAGCTGAGGATCTGTCTCATTAGCTCACTGTTCTAATGTTTCAATTTTTTAACCCTGCACACATGTTCTTTTGCTGATGAGATCCAACATTACTCAGGTTTTTTTTTTTTTTTTTGCTTTGCAGTTCATTTAATTTTGAAATATTGTTTTGAAGGAGTCAAGTCAAAAACTATCTGCCAATGGACAGTGCTCTCCAGAAACACAAACAAGGGGGAAAAACTCAACCGGTTTGTAATACACTGATCTGAAAATGGCAAACAAATCCCCTTAAAGGATGGCTTACATTACTATTGTGTTTATTGCAGCTGGCCTTTATGCTGGGGTAGCAACTGAGTCTTGGATCCTAGAGAACTCAGTGATGTTACACACAACTAAAAGTTTTTAGAGGTTTGTGCATGCCTTCTGATATGCATGTGGGGATCCCACTAAAGTTTTTTGGAGTCCCATGCATTCCACTCTGGCCAGAAGATGGAGGAGAATAATGTGGTCTTCCATAAGGATGCTCCATCAAACAAACTTCCCTCCTAGAATAAGTAGCTCAAGGTATGAGCTGTGGCAGTTCTGCAAATGTACCACACTCTTTTTATAATCAAAAGGAAAAAGCCTGTGTAAAACAAAGAGGCAGTTGTCAAGATAAAGAAAAAGAATCTCTTTTAACATTGTTTGTGTTTTATTAAATGAACTTTTTTCCAAATCTGAATTCATTTTAGGGAATCTAACACCATACGTCACCTGTTAACATTCAGAATCCACATAAAAGGTGGGACTGTTTAACATTTCAAGCGGATGGCTTATAAAAAAAAGGGGTAAACTAAGTAATGGACCTACACACAAATAAGTACCTGCTATTAAGGGATCTCAGAGCATTTTGCAAACATTAATGAATTGAGCCCCATAGCACCTCTGGGAAGTAAGCAAAACTGTCATACCTTTTTTTTTACTGATGGGGAACAGAGACACAGCAAGGGTAAGTGATTTGCCCAAGGTAACACAGTAAAATTAGTGTCAGACCCCTGATTAGAACCGAGAAGTCCAGGCTCTTAGTCCATTGCTGTGACAAATAAACCAACACAACTAGTTATAAAACTTACATCCAATATAAACCACAGATCCCTGGAAAAATGTCATTGTTATCTGGGATGCAGCTGAGTGAAAGTTGAGGACCAAAGCAGGGCAAAGGGGGGTTTGCTTACAAATCAATGGCACAATCTGACTCCCTGAAAGATAAGCAACTGCAGCTCCCAAGGCCTGCAGGGCAGGCCACAGCACCTCACAGGCATAGGCCCTAAATTGGGGTGTGGGCGATCTAGGACGTGGGTTCCACATTAGCCACTACTGCCTTCACCCACAGCAACAGGAGCTCCCATGTTTCCTCTAAGATGCTCCAAAGGGGTTCAAATCCTGAGAACTGTGTTGCATTGATGAGGGTTAAAGACAGAAATGTCCACAGACATAAGAACAGCCATACTGGGTCAGACCAAAGGTCCATCAAGCCCAGTATCCTGTCCTCTGACAGTGGCCAATGACAAGTGCCCCAAAAGGAATGAACAGAACAGGTTATCATCAAATGATCCAGGCCCTGTCACCCAATCCCAGCTTCTGGCAAACAGAGGCTAGGGACACCATTCCTGCCCATCCTGGCTAATAGCCATTGATGGACCTATCTTCCATGAATCTATCTAGCTCCCTTTTGAACCCCGTTATAGTCTTGGCCTTCACAACACCTTCTGGCAAGGAGTTCCAGAGGCTGACAGTGCGTTGTGTGAAAAAACACTTTCTTGTGTTTGTTTTAAACCTGCTACTTATTAAATTCATTTGGTGGCCCCTGGTTCTTGTATTATGAGAAGGAGTAAATAACACTTCCGTATTTACTTTCTCTATACCACTCATGATTTTATAGACCTCTATCATATCCCCCCCTTAGTCGCCTCTTTTCCAAGCTGAAAAGTCCCAGTCTTATTAATCTCTCCTCATATGGCAGCTGTTCCATACCCCTAATAATTTTTGTTGCCCTTTTCTGAATCTTTTCCAATTCTAATATATCTTTTTTGAGATGGGGCAACCACATCTGCACACAGTATTCAAGGTGTGGGCGTACCATGGATTTATATAGAGGCAATATGATATTTTCTGTCTTATTATCTATCCCTTTCCTGATGATTCCCAACATTCTGTTTGCTTTTTTGACTACCGCTGCACATTGAGTGGATGATTTCAGAGAACTATCCACAATGACTCCAAGATCTCTTTCTTGAGTGCTAACAGCTAACTTAGACCCCATCATTGTATATGTATAGTTAGGATTATGTTTTCCAATGTGCATTACTTTGCATTTATTAACATTACATTTCATCTGCCATTTTGTTGCCCAGTCACCCAGTTTTGAGAGATCCTTTTGTAGCTCTTCGCAGTCTACCTGGGACTTAACTATCTTGAGTAGTTTTGTATCATCTGCACATTTTGCCACCTCTCTGTTTACCCCTTCTTCCAGATCGTTTATGAATATGTTAAATAGGACTGGGCCCATACAGATCCCTGAGGGACACCACTCTTTACCTCTCTCCATACTGAAAACTGACCATTTATTCCTACCCTTTGTTTCCTATCATTTAACCAGTTACCAATCCATGAGAGAACCGTCCCTTTTATCCCATGACTGCTTATTTTGCTTAAGAGCCTTTGGTGAGAGACCTTGTCAAAGGCTTTCTGAAAATCTAATTACACAATATCCACTGGATCCCCCTTGTCCACATACTTGTTGACCTCCCTCAAAGAATTCTAGTAGATTGTTGAGGCATGATTTCCCTTTACAAAAACCATGTTGACTATTTCCAAACAAATTATGTTCATCTATGTGTCTGACAATTTTGCTCTTTACGATAGTTTCAACCAATTTGCCCGGTACTCAAGTGAGGCTTACTGGCCTGTAGTTGCCAGGGTCACCTCTGGAGCCCTTTTTTAAAAATTGGCATCACATTATCTATCCTCCAGGCATTTGGTACAGAAGCTGATTTAAATGATAGGTTACAGACTACAGTTAGTAGTCCTGCAATTTCACATTTGAGTTCATTCAGAACTCTTGGGTGAATATCATCAGGTCCTGGAGACTTATTACTGTTTAGTTTATCAGTTTGTTCCAAAACCTCCTCTAACAACACCTCAATTTGGGACAGTTCCTCAGATCTGTCACCCAAAAAAAATGGCTCAGGTTTGGGAATCTCCCTCACATCCTCAACAGTGAAGACCGATGCAAAGAATTCATTTAGTTTCTCCACAATGGCCTTATCGTCTTTGAGAGCTCCTTTAGCATCTCGATCATCCAGTGGCCCCACTGGTTGTTTAGTTGGCTTTCTGCTTCTGATATATTTAAAAAAATTGCTATTACTTTTGGCGTTTTTGGCTGGCTGTTCTTCAAATTCTTTTTTGGTCTTTCTGATTATATTTTTACACTTCATTTGCCAGAGTTTATGCTCTTTTCTATTTTCCTCATTAGGATTTATCTTCCACTTTTTAAAGCATGCCTTTTTGCCTCTCACTGCTTCTTTTAATTTGTTGTTTAACCACGGTGGCTCTTTTTTGGTTCTCTTACTATGTTTTTTAAATTGGGGTATACACCCACCTCTATTATGGTGTCTTTAAAAAGTTTCCATGAAGCTTGCAGGGATTTACTTTAGGTACTGTACCTTCTAATTTCTGTTTCACTAACCTCCTCATTTTTGTTCCCCTTGCTGAAATTAAATGCTACAGTGTTGGTCTGCTGTGGAGTTTTCCCTGCCACAGGAATGTTAAATTTAATTATATTATGGTCACTATTACCAAGCAGTCCAGCTATATTCACCTCTTGGACCTGATCCTGTGCTCCACTTAGGACTAAATCAAGAATTGCCTCTCCTCTTGTGGGTTCCAGGACTAGTACTCCAAGAAGCAGTCATGTAAGATGTCAAGAAACTTTATCTCTGCATCCCGTCCTGAGGTGACATGTACCCCGTCAATATGGGGATAGTTGAAATCTCCCATTATTATTGAGTTTTTTATTTTAATAGCCTCTCTAATCTCTCTGAGCATTTCAGAGTCACTAACACCATCCTGGTCAGGTGTCTGTAATATAGCCCTACTGCTATGTTCTTATTTTTTAAGCATGGAATTACTATCCATAGAGATTCTATAATACAATTTAGTTCATTTAAGAATTGTACTTCATTTGATTCTAAGCTTTCTTTCACAAATAGCCCACTCCCTCACCAGCACGACCTGTGCTGTCCTTCTGACAGAGCTCAGAGACCAGCCATCATGGGGTCACAACTGCCTCTGACAAAGGAAAGAATGTGCAAGGGCTACCTCAGAAAAACTCAAAGCAGCTGCCACAAAACAATCCCGAGCAGCAAATGAACATGTGTTAATGATTACACTGTGCCTGTGCTGGTACCTTTGTATTTCTGGAGGCAATCCATTTTGGCAGTGGGGATGCCATTAAGCCTGTAGCTGAAGTTTGCAACACCATCTCCCTTTGTTCAGGTATGCTGATTTTGAAACGAAAATAAGAGTCAAAGCTGACTTCAAACAACCCCATCAGCCATTTGTTGGGGTCTATAAAACTCTGAGGCATCAGCAGATGCACTTTCTAAGCAATCCCACCTCTAAAGCAAAAATGCTTCTTACTGTCCACTAGATCCTTTTCCTCCAGCCTGTACAAATCTCAGTCTCTTTTCAAAGCAAGATTAGCGATACAATTAACATTAAGAGTCCTTCAGTCAATCATCTTCTCAAGGGAACCAGAGGAGCAAAGCTACAATTAAATGGGAGAAAAGATTCACTTTGCTTTTACATTTTAAAAAATCCCATTTTAATTCAGTCCTCATCTACACAAAGCATTTGAAAGGAATGGATTCTGGTCGAGAATTACTGAGTTTGAAGTGACGGTAAATTTCATTTTGGGTTTTAAAAGACAAATAACGATAAATTTTTGACGTTAATCCCTTGGGATTAAAGATACTACTCGTGCCAAGTAGTATCTTACTCTGTGAAAAGTCCCATTGAAATCAATGGGACTAATTGCAGAATAAATTACATTAAAGATCGTCGGATAATGTGATCCCCATTATTACAGAAGTACCTAAAACAGACCTACAGCTATTACTCAGCATGTCTAAAGGGTGGCAGAATCTGGCCCTCAGTGTTTGTGTATGTGTGCGTGTGTGGCTACTTGACTTGCTTTGATATTTGTTTCCTTGGAGTTTAAATATTGTGGTTGGACTACCGACCCCACTGCAAAGCACCCAAGGGTTGTAGGTATCTGAAGGGAGATGTTTTGGTGTTTATGTGACGTCCGCAGAATAATGATCTCGCTGTTTAAGTGAGTTGGGCAAATGAATGAGCACAAGAAAAACATCTTTGCTGAAAGCACAGCCAAAGTTAATGCACCATTAATAATGGTCCGAGTGAATTATTGAAGGAGATAATAGGGTTGGGGTCAGAGAAGGTCTGAGACAAAGAACAGGGAAAATTGGGTCACAGAAACATGACAGAGCAGATCACATTGGTACGGCTATGGGATTCTCCTTAGATGAAGTCATGTATTACCACACAGAATATTAACTGCCTTGCAGGGAAAGCCATTCCCCGGGCTACCAGCCAAATCAATACAGGATGAAGAGAGAAAAAATAGCAGAAACAAAAAACACACAGTAGCTGTCACTTAACAGTCCATCAACCCCCATTTGAGAGCTTAACATTAATATTGCATCTTTAGAGCAGTTTACAAAATATGCCACACACAGAAAGTGTGTGCATACTTTAAAGGGGATAATTATGTGGTTGCTAATTACACCTGTCTGCACATTTTTAATTTAGAGATGAGCACGTGTCTTGCAGAATAATAGTCTTCCCTCCCCAAATTTTACTGCACCATTTTTTAGGCAAGGGTTTTGATGCATCAGTGGCAACAATACCCCTTTCTGTAATGAGCTAGCATGGTCTATATATAGGTTAAACAGGAGCCGTAATTTCCATTTCTAGCTCCCCCACTGATTCGCTGAATGACATTACGTTATTTACTCACCTCTGTGTGTGAGTTTCCCCCATCTGTAAAATGGACATAATACCTGCCTACCTCTGAGGATTGGTTAATGTTCCTACAGCACTTTAAGAAGTAATGTGTTAATTAAATATTCAGTATGATGTCAATATTCATAAGACTCCCACATGCAGGACCATCAACAGGGCTGCATCAGGCATGTTTTTCTTCTGTTTGCCTTGTTAGTATTTTGTTTGGTTTTCATATTGTATGATTTAATTATTATTTGTTAATTATTACTCTATTTTAATTAGCTGTCCAACCACCTTGACTAGGTGACTCGAAGGAAGGAGGAACTTCGGGACTAAAATTATTAACAACTACCGGGCTCACTGGCACTTCACTCTGCTGTACTTTGGGGCCACTCAAAACTTCACAGCAACAACAGGGATACAACGAAGTGGGTCCCACTCCTAAAAGCAACTGGTTGCTCTAGGGGAGAATCTCCCTTAGCTTCTAGCCATCTAGTGCATGTGACATATATAAGCAGATCTGTTTCCATCCAGTAGAGGGCAGTGGTCAATTTCATTTTCTCTCTCACACGTACACCAGTTATTACAAAGATGGTATAATCCTGGTTCCGAACACCATTTTATCTGGTGGGCAGAAAGCAGCACACTTGGTGCAACTAAAGGAAGGGCCTAGGGAAATGACCTCTCCAACCAATTAAGAAATTACAATAGAGGCTACTGAAAGGGAATCCAGACCAGTTTCTCAGGCAAATGGAATGGTAGTGATATGTACAGCCTTTTCAGGTGTAAAGTGGGAGGAGCTAATGCTCTGATTGGCATGGGACACATGAGAAGTAAACCACCAGTAATAATGACAAATATTTTGCACTTCTTCAGCTCGCTGCACCAGATAATCTCAGAAGCATTTAACAAACTAGTCCCCACAACACCCCTACAAAATGAGGATTAGCATCCTCATTGTCCTCCTTTTACATCGGGGAAACTGAGGCACAGAGAGGTGAAATATCTGGAGTTATGTCACACAGTGATACACATGGTAGAGCTGGAAATGGAATCAAGAATACAACTCCTAGCCCTCCTCCTCTAATAGACAATATTCCCTTAATCCCAGACAAGAAAACCCAAACCTCAGTTTGATCACAGTACAATTTAAAGAGTACAGGCTTCTTTGCCTTTCTT
The DNA here is from genome assembly GCF_013100865.1 of Trachemys scripta elegans. Taxonomy (NCBI): domain Eukaryota; kingdom Metazoa; phylum Chordata; order Testudines; family Emydidae; genus Trachemys; species Trachemys scripta. The sequence goes on along the minus strand of NC_048308.1, from coordinate 7,562,117 downwards.
CCAGAAAACAGTAATAACACCATATGCTGAGTTACTGAATCTGCAATTAAGTCCCTCTTCTCTCTGCTTCTGCAAGAGAAGTTACTGCAGTATGCAGACTTTGGATGTTACTCTTCATGTAGTGCTTATTATGCATAATATTTTATAAACCATCATTGCTCATGGTATTACTAGGACATCCTCATTGTAAAATACCCCATTGTGTATTGCACACGCCACCACATAATAAAAACAATATTTGGTGCCTTGCCAGAGGTCTTTCTAGGCAAAACATAAGGTATTTCGTCAGATTCAGATCTTTGGTGAAAAATGAGATGTTTCACCTTTAAGGAATATTGGAGTAAAGTTTCCTTGGAACTGTAGCAGCACATGGCTGGCTATGTGCAGTAGTAAACTGAGCCAGCACTGAGGGGATTGGTTAAACAGGTTTATTCCATCACAGAAACAGTTCTATTGTTTCAGATCAGGTGGAAGAACAAAGGAAAGGATCTCTGGAGAGTTTGAGGGCTGCTTTTATTTGATTTACCCAGACAAATCCCTGAAGGTATGTGGAACTAGAATGCTGCAGTCTTGTACATTCAGGCTGCTGGTACTTGCTTCTCTGTGAATTTACAATCATTCTGATACATGTGCACCACAAGAGCTGAACATGAATTTATTCCACAGAACACCTGGTAGGAAGGGGCACAAGGAGCACATGCCATTCACCAGGCTGCAGAGCACTGACAGACATGTGCAATGTGCATTAGGCCATTCCAGGAAGAGAGAACATACCACGATGTCGTCATGAAGGAAACAGCTTCAGGAAGCTGGAGAGCACCAGTCTCAATGCAACAGGCATTTATACTCACTTGTGAGGAGGACATCCAAGTAGACACATGGCCACAGGCTCAACACGGTTTTATTGGCAAAGCTCCAGCAGCCAGCTTCATTTATCAACACTGCTGGCAGACTCAACCAGTGGGGCAGACAGGTTTAGTGGTTAGAGCACAGGACTTGTAGCAGAAACACTTGGCACTCCTAAATCAGCACAGACCAATGAGTTGCCTAGTCCGGTATCCTACCTTCATCTGTAGAGGAAGGTGAGGGGTGGCAGCTGCATCATGGGAGATATAGTTTAGTTGGGTATCCCAACCAACAGAAAAAAATGGGGACATGAAGAAACCTACAGCCCCCATGAAGCCCCATGGAAGGATCTCTCAACTGAAATATTTTGATTTTTAGCTGAAATAATTGGGGTTTTGATCATTTGGTTTCTTGATGAAAAATCAAAATTTTCCTTGGAAAGCAAACACTTTGTGCAAAAAAATTAATTTGGTCAAAACCACAATGTCCTAAAATGGGAAATTGTCAGTCAACCCTAATAATAATACTTTCCTACTTCACCGGAATTTTAGGAGGATTAATTTAGTCAGGTCTATTAAGCGCTGAGAGATCTACGTGTGGAAGGCTCTGGATAAATGCAAAGTCGACTCCCCAGGCTACGGCTGTATGGTAACCTTAAAGGGACTCATTATTTTTGTTCATTCGGGGAGGAGACATAACATGAAAGAGTAAATGTACACACAACCTGGTTCTGCCACACGGAGCCAAGTGAATCAGTGAGGCGGTGCTATAGAGGGTTGCCTGAGATTCATTGGAACCTGCACTCTGATAACTTTCTACAGCACAATTGGGAAAGTCTCTCTAGCAACTTCATTGGCAGTAACCATTCTCCTAACTGCTTTATAGCCAGCTGCAGGTAAGTACACACAGCAGCCTAATCATTTGGGCTGCAAGACAAAGTGCCTGGGTTACACAGAGAGTTAGTCCTGTGGCCATCTACCTGTGGAAGGGCAGGGATCACAAGCTGATCTACCCAACCCCCCGTTTGGGTACCTCATGAAGCAGAGGCATAATTCTGGCCCAGCTGACTCAAGAGAAGACTGGATTAGTCAGTGAAGGTCAGGGTGGAGTGCGGTATCACACCTGTGTGGGGGAAAACATCTGTTCGTCACATGTTTAGCATAAGCTATTGCCCTCAGCCTCTAGCTTTCATGAACAAGCCAGTCACTCCGCAGAAGAAATGCATCTTTTTACTGCTCCTGCTATGCAAAAGCTCCTCTTATTTTTCATTGAGTTTCACTAACTAGAAATGTCTGAGGGATCTGTACGATGTTGGAAGACAGGCACCCGAGGAGGTCTCCCTTCTTGCTATATCATCATGAGGAAGTCAGTCAATGAAGTTATCCCTGGACTCAATTTGACCCACTGGCATTTTTATTTCAGATGAGTCACTATTTCTCAGCTTTGCCTTGTGGTCATTCTGCCCCTGTCCTATCAGCTCTACTGTTCCATTCTAACAGTCTTTGTGGCACACCTGCTGCATGGTGCAAGTGCATGACAAGAAAATTAGAACCCTGATGCCTTATACATGTTCTGAGATGTATATTTAGGGACTGCATCAGTTGCGCTCTCCCTCCAAGGAGAAGAGCCAGGTAGCAGCCAACTTGATGACCATGGCAAAATTTTGTCCCAAAGTCAGCTAGCAGAAGGTGATTATTTATGTATGTATTCTTTGTATTATGATAGTGTCTAGAGGCCCCAAATAAGACCAGGGCCCCATAATATCTTAAACACATAGTAGAAATGGTCTCTGCCCTGAAAAGTTTACAATCTAAGTAGAGAAAGGAAAAGATTGGGGCAAGGACCATCATTTTGTTGTGTGTGTTTAGAGTGCCTAGCATTGTTCCATGGTCCTGGTCCATGTCTGGGGCTCCAAGGTGCTACAGTAACACAAACAATAAAAGGGATGGAGGAGAAACAGACAGGTGAGGAAGTGGTGCGGCAAGGATCACTCAACAGGTCAGGGGCAGAGCGGGGAGTATAACCCAGTCTAGTGACTAGACCAGACTGTCTCTCCCGCATCTAGTGCCCAACATCACTGCCCTCTGCTGTGTCATACCTGCCCATCAAACAGAAACCTGTTTGTTCCTGATCCTTCAACACACAGTCGCTTCTAGTTTATGAAACGGGAATTCCCCAATGACGCTGGTGTTGTACTAAAAACCTGAGGAACTGTAAATACTGAATCACAGAAAACCAAACCAAACAGCCCTAACCCACTTTATTAATTCTGCAGGTCACTTAATTGCCAGGTTGTCATGGCAAAATATGTTTAAAGGCCCCTGTATCTATGACAGTTATTAAGATACAATAAGGCCACAAGCTCTGACTGCAAAGAGATCCTTGTTACTTTCTGCTCATGTGCCTCATCCCAACAGGAAGTACTTAATAAGAATAATAATATCCTGAAAGGCTAACCCACAGCAGTGTAATTAAAAAGCTTTTCTGTCTCACTTTGGGGGGGGGGAAATGAGGGGGAAATGAAAATCAGACAGGAAATTCCACTAGAATAAGCTGGCTTATGTCCTAATAACACAAGTCTGTGCCAACTCCTCCAGAAGGCAAGGGATGGGAGGGGGAGTGAATAAAAAAAGAAAAGCCCTCAAGACTGACTCAGATCTGAGACCACGTGGCTCAGCTGCCACAGTGAATCTAAAAAGAGAGAGGGGACACAATCAAATAAAGGAAGTTTGCTTTTCTAGTAAGCCACTGTTACATAATGTAGCTGTTGTATTAAAGAGAGGTCACTGCAGCTTTGTCCAGAAAGCACACAGGCCGATAAGATTGAAGGGCCAGATGGATCTTGGGGCTTTTTTCCCAACAGCTGCAGTGAGAAAATGGGGAGAAAAATGTTTCAACCAGCTAGCAAAAGTCCTGGAATGTAAGAGGCAGAGGGGACCAGATGGCTGTTAAACTTGTGCCTACATGGAGGTGGTTTTTCAGTGTTTTCTAGTTAATGGTAGAAGGAGAAAAATCACAAAAAAAGCCTTCAAGAAAACAATGTTTAAGGGGGAAAATGCATATTAGTTTATTTCACTTATAAGGAGAATCTTTCCTATGTTTTTCTGAAGGCCTGATTCTACTTCCATGGATGTCAGTAGAGGCCTGATTGTAGAAGCCCTGACTGAGCACTCACAATCCCACCTGAAGTGAAGTGTCACACTTCTGAAAAACCAGGCCAAGGAGATTTGCCATCAACATCAATGAGTCTATGTTCCTCCATGGCAAATTCTTACATCAGCATCTTCCCTTGCGGATTTCACATTGAAGTGCATTTCAAAGTGCGAGATACACTGCTTGAAGCCATTTGTGAAAAGCACTGTGTGAACCAAGCTGACAGCTAAGTGCCCGGCCTCATCTATCTCTAGATATGTATTTTAGGTACTTATATGGCCCACATTCCCATAGCATCTGGGTGCCTCATAATCTTTACTATATTTATCCTCACAACCCCCCTGCGAGGTAGGGAAGTGCTATTATTCCCATTGTACAGATGAGAACCAAGGCACTGAGAGATTAAGGGACTTCTTCACAGTCACATGGGCGGAGGGTCCTATGGTAGGGCTGGGAACTGACCCTAGGTCTCCTGAGTATGTGACTCGTGCCCTAGCCAGCACCACTGGAACATCTTTCCTTTTTGTTTAGCACTCACCCTGTAATGAGCCATGACACTGTACCACACTTCTTCTCTAGTGTCGCCACACTAAAATCAATTACCTGCTTATCGCGGGCTTAGCAAGGCTTATAGAATCATAAAAATGTAGGGTTGGAAAGGACCTCGAGAAGTCATCAAATCCAGTCCCCTGCACTGTGTCAGTACCAAGTAAACTGATCCCAGATCATCCCTTACAGGCATTTGTCTAATCTGTTTTTCAAACCCTCCAACGATGGGATTCCACAACCTCCCTTGGAAGCCTATTCCAGATCTTAACTACTGCTATAGTTGGAAATTTTTTCCTAATATCTAACGTAAATCTGCTTTGCTGCAGATTAAACTGATTACTTCTTGTCCTGCCTTCAGTGGACGTGGAGAACAATTGATCACAAGCCTCTTTAACAGCCCTTAACATATTTGAAGACAGTTATCAGATCCCCCCCTTAATTTTCTTTTCTCAAGACTAAACATGCTCAGTTTTTTTAGCCTTTCCTCATAGTCAGGGTTTCTAAACCTATCATCATTTTTGTTGCTCTCCTCTGGACTCTCTCCAGTTTGTCCACACCTTTCCTAACGTGTGGTGCCCAGAACTGGGGACATACTCCAGCTGAGGCTTTACTAGTGCCGAGCAGAGCAGGACAACTACCTCCCATGTCTTGCAGATGGCACTCCTGTTAACACCCCCTGAATATAAGTTTTTTCCACAGCTGCATCACATTGTAGACTCGTATTCAATTTGTAACCCCAGATCCTTTTTCAACAGTGCTACCACCTAGCCAGTTAGTCCTTATTTTGTAGTTGTGCATTTGATTTCACATTTTCATGCTGCTTCCTAGAGCCATGCATAAATCCATAAATAGGAGAATGCAGAAATCCCACTCATTACTGGGACCAGCTCATCCACCCTGAGGGCTTGAGTTTTAATCTGAGGAAATCTTCCCTGGAACCTCAGTTTTCACAAGCAGAACCCTTGCAGGGAAATCATGCATCATTCCACATCTCTGTGCCTCCATTTACCCCTCTGTAGAATGAGGCTGTATAATACTTAGCTGTGTCATAGGGAAGCTACTGAGGTATTACATTCATGAGCATTTGTAACCAAAGGAGTTTGCCTAGAGTATCAGAGAAGCAGGGCTGGCTCCAGGCATCAGCTTGCCAATCAGGTGTTTGGGGCAGCCATTCTGGAGAGGGGAGGCACGTCTAGCTATTCGGCGGCAATTCAGCGGATGGTCCCTCACTCCCATTTGGAGCGAAGGACCTTCCGCCGAATTGCCGCCGCAGATCGTGATCACAGCTTTTTTTTTTTGCGCCGCTTGGGGCGGCAAAAACCCTGGAGCCGGCCCTGCAGAGAAGCCACTTGGACCCTGGGTTGCATAGTAGGTGGGCAGGCCACCAAAGTCTCTGCTGACATCTAAGATAAAGCTAGAAGGGCTCCTAGATCCAAAGGATAAGGAAAGCTCAGGGACCCCTGGATTGGAGACAACCAGGATGCTAACACTTTTGAAGACAATCTGTAAACAAAAAAGGAGGCTAAGCACATTATCAATTTACTCTGAATGACTGATTCCCTGTATAGATATTTCTACATATAGCAGCATGTTTACTAGGGTCCCAATTCTCCACCCTTTACTCGTTTGAGTAAGTTCTTACTTATACATGTCACTGCACGTTGTATTCCATTGCACTTTCCAGAAGCAGGCCTACTGATGGTGGGTTGTTCCCTACCATCCATTAGTTATTACTCAGAGACTGGTAAGGTGATAAGTAACAGCATGGATTTGTCAAGAACAAATCACATCAAACCAACTTAATAGCTTTCTTTGACAGGGTAACAAACTTTGTGAATGGGGGGAAGCAGTAGATATGGTATATCTTGACTTTAATAAGGCTTTTGATACTGACTCGCATGAGCTTCTCATAAACAAACGAGGGAAATACAACCTAGATGGACCTACTATAATGTGGGTGAATAACTGATAGGTCAAATTAAAGTTAAATACATGTTTAAGTACTGATCTGAAAAGGAATGACTCAAGCATGTAAGTGCTTTCCTAAATCAGGGCCTATATGAACAGCGCCAATTGAAACAGTTAGGGTCCGTGGGTTCCCTCCACAGAGTTGTCTGCCACCGTCACTGGTAAATCTATGCCTGCTATAGGTTGCAAATAGCTTCTCAATCTTCCATGACAAGGTTGTGCTTCAAATGTAGTACTGGCATTTCTACCCTCTCCAAACCAAACCACAGAGTCAAGTTTACTTTCTTTATACATGTAGTAGAAGCTGGCAAGAGGCACTGAAACAAATTCAAATCAAAGCTGCGCTTAAAGGTAATGGCTTGAAAACTCCTCCCCATCTTGATGAAAGCTCTTTTTTATTTTATTTTTGATTGGAACAAATGAAGTTTGGAAAAAACCAACATGGAATCTGCTGCTCATTTTGTTCAAATAACTTTTGGGGAATGGAAACAAGCATGCATGTTTTAAATTACTGGCAAGTTATAATTGGGATTTTTGACTTTTTGCTTTGTGTTCTTGCTCTGAAGTGCTGAGCGTCTGAGTTGCCTTCAGAGAGAAGTTAAGTGAGCTCCTAGTACTTTGTGAGGTCAGGGCCAGAAAGAACTGTTAAGTCCATAAAGACTGAGAGGATACGGTATGTGGCAGTTTTTAAATATGCCCAAGGCAGTCGGTATGGTCTGAGCAGAGGAGGGGAGGGAAGTTATCTGTTTTACCCAGCTGTGTTTTTGGTGCCTGCTAATAACCCCCATGCATCATCCTGCCTTGGTATGAAAATTTTCTGACTGGTGTTAAAAATGGGCCCAGTACAGTTTGCAGCACATTTTCTTTGCAGCTCATGCAAAGTGCTTGTTGTTAGCATGCTGCTTGTGTAATTAGGGTGCTTAAGACTGTAAGGGGTCTTTGGAAGGTCCTGAAGAGTGATTGCAGTTCAGAATAATCACCCACCTGGCTACACACTGATTTATGGCCTGCTCAGTTAATAGCTCTGCTTAACACAGGAGTTTGTCGAGATTAAGTAATTGCCTTAAACAAAAAGTTTATTATCTTTAAGGCTTTGCTGATGAATGACTGGGGGATGGAGAAATCATGGGACAGATCGGCTGGGATTCCCTCCCCATTTAAAAAAAAAAGATTTAAAAAGATAGGCTAGTCAGAATGAAGTTTGAAAGTTCAAACTTACATTGAAACATGGTCACAGACAAAATTACAAGGAGGAGGCTGTGTATATTGGACACCCTATAATAAATAGCAATACTACTCTCAACTTGTGTGGCACATTTCTCCCTAGGATTTCAAAGTGGTTTACAAACGTAGGTTAAGCCTCACATCCCATATAGAGGACCCCATCGTACAATAATAAATATATGAATAAGTCAAGCTGTAATTGGTATTTCATTTTCATTTACAGTGAACTAGTATTTTCCATTCTAAGTCTAGAGAATACTGCAAATATATTAGTGAAGTTAAAGTTTGCTGTTTTTTTAAGTTGTATCCACTGTAATTATTGTTAATCACTCTTTTCAGAGGGCTCAGAAAGGTTAAGTGATTTGACTAAGGTCACACAGAGTCCAAGCAGAGATGACAATAGCACCAGGAGTCCTGATTCCCATCCCTGCTGTCACCATTAGAAAGTGCTCCCTCAGACCATCCCCACAGTACAAAAGGTCAGACGTGCTACCCTTTTTCTGATTCAATACAACTGTTTCCTGTAATAAAATAGAGTCCATTTATTGCCATTTGTCTCTAGATTGACCTAGCACATGCTCATATTACCCCTTAATCCAAATACATATGGTTAGGAGAATGTGGTGAGTTTTGCACACAAGGATGTGTAATGGGAAAGAATGAGGAAAATGACAAGGCACACACACCACTCCCAACGTATTAAAGGAGGGCCTGATCCAAACTCCATCCAAGTCAATAGAAAGACTCTCACCGACTTCGCTGGGCTTTGGATCGGGCCACAAATTCAGACTAAGCCATAACATGTCTAGATCTGCTTAACCTACTTTTTCCTTCACCATTTTTCTGTAATAAAGCATTATTGCCACTGGGGAAAACAGTCTGAAAGAACCAATAAGGGTTCGAATGCTTTATGTATCTATCTATCCATCTATCTCCTAAACTGATTTCTATCAATTTGCCTCAAGCAGATACTGATTTGAGAGACTTTTTAAAAAGTCATTATTTATATAGTTTATATATCACTGTAGATATTAATTAAATATACGTATATATGCAATACAGCATCTGAAAGCAGAGAAAGTTACTCAGGTCTTGTTTACATGAGAAAGTTGCAGAGATTTATTATTATTATTTATATTACTGTAGTGGCTAGGAATCATGGACCAGGACTCCATTGTACTAGGCACCGAACAAACAGAATAAAAAGACAGACCCTGCCCCCAAAAGCTTTAAAAAAAAACAACAACAAAACCCACTAATTTAAATTAAACCAGTGCAAAGCACTGTGTGGACATTCCTATTTCGGTTCAAGAGTAGCTTATCTTGGCTTAGGTTCAGTCAATTAGGAACAGGTTTAAGGTAAATCCAAATAAGCCAGTTTCAAACCCAAATAAAAGGGTCTACACAGGATCTTGCATTCATTTAACTAAATCACTAAAACCCTACCTTTAAGTTAAACCACTACTTTCTTGCATAGACAAGGCCTTAGAAAGTCAGACATCACTTTTTTTGTTTGTTCGTTTGGTTGGTTATCTGAAAATGTCAGCTCTTAAGGATTCACATAAACAGATGGCTGAAAAACATAGGGCCTGAGTCAGACCATTGTAGTGAATGAGTTTTTCCATTGACTTAAATGGGCTTTGGATTAGGCCCATAGCCTCTTAGCATTTCACATAATTTGTTGGGTTTTATTAATTTGGGGCTATGATTTTTTATGTTATAGGGCCTGAGTTTAGTCCTCAAGAAAGCCATTTAACTATGGAAGACTTGGTTCAATTATATAATTGTCAGATTTGGCAGTGTATCCTTTAGTTGCTGCTTATTTTCAGTGCGGAGAATAAATAAGCAATTGCCTTTAAAAAAAAAGTCTCTCAAATCTGTATCTGCCTGAGGCAAACTGATAGAAACCAGATTAGGATTTTCTATAGCAGAAGCCTCCTATGGTACACAGTGCTTTAGAAAGCGACAAAGAGTCCTATGGCACCTTATAGACTAAGAGACGTATTGGAGCATAAGCTTTCGTGGGTGAATACTCACTTCATCAGATGCTTTAGAGACTGTCAAGGATTTTATTTATTCACTCACTATTCAACTATTTGTTGAAAGCAATGTTAGCACCTTTACAAGTGCACTTGGAGATCCATTCCACTGTAGAGATGGTGTGGGGCCTGGTTCCTCCCCTCACACCAATTTTCAAATGATATTAACTTCCACTAACTTCAGTGACACCAGCGTAAACTGGGAATGAGAGGAAAACCAGTCAGACAAGCAGAGAGAGACTGGATGTGGGGATCCTTTGATTTGCCTTAAAAATGGTCAGATAATTATAGAATTGAGACACATTTCATTTCAGTGAGGAGTGGTTAAAAGAAGTTGTGGTTTTTATTTCACAAAACCAAAATTGGGGTATTTCAGATCCTGGTAATTTTACATGAACCCTTAAAATGTGAAGATGGTGGACTTGGGTATGTTAAGTGGTTTTGAAATTGAATAATGGCACCATCAAAGCCTCTTTGCACCTTACGTTTTATTTATAATACTCTTCTAGTTTCAAATCATACATAGAAAACAGAACAGCACATGTATTTTTTATATATGCATTTGATGAGAAGGCTGCCTAGTAGTTAGAGCAGATAATTCCTGAGTTCTGCTTCTCATTCTGCCACCTATTTGCTTTGCAACATGAGTATTTCAGTCACTTAACTTCTGAGCCTCATTGTCTCTAGCTATAAAATGAAGATATACCTGACAAGGGTAGTGTGGGGTTGAAGCACATTAAGACCCTCATCTGAAAGTTGCTACAGTAATAGCAACTTTATTGTGAATATTAAGTAAGTACAGCATCACAAAAGAGAAATATACTAAAGGGATTTTAAAACCATCGGTATTAAAAGCAGCTGACTTTCGCTCACAGTTTTTCCCATGCGAAAATTGCTGAAAAGTTCTTTGACTTCAAGTGACTCACTCCTGTTATCATTCTGAGGTTATGTGCTCTTCTTGTGGTGTTATAACCCAGGCACTTAACTCACCTTCACATGGTAGGCATGTTGGCGCTTGCAAATGAGCTTCCTTTTCTGTCACCTGGATGTGATCGGCTAAACAAAATGTTGTGTGCTGAATTCTGTTTACAGAGTGATTTTGAGAAGCTGGCATTTTCTTTACACAGCTTCAAGCTGTCACATTTTATAACTCAAATATTGCCTTCATGGGAGCTAATCTTCTGAACCAATAATGCTACCATTTAGAACCATTTGATAATATATTTTCCCCACACAACCTCTTTATATTTATAAGTGATTTTTTAGTGCTGGTGGATGGAGCCAATCTGAGAGTCTTGAGAGATGGAGCCCCTTAATCCTCACAGGGTACTCAGATTCCTCACACCGCCTGATTCATCTCTCAGCTGGAAAGATCTCCTTTCTAAAGTAGGATGATAGTTCGATTTCCATGACCCATTCAGTCATGATCTTTCCTGTTCAGTCTGCCAAAGGTGGAAATCAGTACCAACTGTGATAGTGATTTTTAGGATGTGGCCTCCTGCTGACTAACAACTGGACTGAGACCATCCACTCCCTTCACGTGGACAACTGAACACTCATCAGATGGTGGAAACTTTCTCTGACTACTGAACTAGAACATATGTGAATCAGTGACTGCCTATTACCAATCCCTGGAGTCATTCCAGACCCCTATTTTAGGATACCAGGATGTGTTTGATTTATAGTCACATACGCCTGCTTACATTTAAAAGAAAAAGGATCGACAGTAAAGGAAAAACAGTACGACAAAAAAGAGATTGTCTCACAGAAGCAAAATCGTTGGTCCTGAAATGCAATGTGCTCACAGCTACTAAGGTCTTTAAAGATATTGAGAGTTAGATGTATTTGCACTTGTATTGTCTTATTTGCCAAAGCCATTGTTGACCAAAATGAAAACATTTTCAATCTGTGATCACTCTGGGGATCCAAACGGCTCTGGCTTTGCTCTCCAAGAGCAGGTCAATATCATAGAAGATGAAATACTGTCCTGACAAGTAAATGGGAGGGTAAGCTACGCTAGGTAAACAAGAGAAAGGTGAAGGGGGTCAGACGTGCAAGATAACCCAGTATCTGACACCTCCTCCTTGTCTTTCTTATCTCTTTCACCCACAGAAGTTGGTCCAATAAAACATATTACCTCCTCCTAGATTATTTGTGAAACCACAAGCATGTTCAACGAGAAATATCCATTACATTGTTCTGCCTTTTGTTTAGTTACTCACACACTTGCCAGTGACAGCTGCTTACTTATCAGTTTCCCAGGGGATGAGTCTGTGGGCACAATAGTTTGCTGGATTGGTGGGTTCTATCTAGTTGCTACATACCATTCCAGTCTTCATCTTCTCTGCAGTGAGTTGTTTTTCACCTGGGCTCTACTAGGAGCATATCTATGCTAACTACAAGCATATTCAGAACATGTTTCCAAGCACAGCTCTGCCAGCACACATACGTGCTAATTATTATCATTGAACTGTTTTAACACAGTTACCAACCTCAGTGTGGAGAGGAGGGATCTGTAGTTCACAGCAACCCTTAATAACAGGCTTCCTACTATTCACCATTCATGACAGAGTGTGGCTGACACACAAATGGGAAATACAGGTAGCTCAGTTAATGCAATTTCCTCTGAGTCAGATGACTGTGTGTGATCATATAGAGGTCATCTGCTAATGCCTAAGTAAATAAAGAATATTAATTGCTAAGTTGCCAAGCAGTGTTATACTGTCAAAACCAAAATTCATCATCTAGGATGAAGTGGGCTTTCCTATTTTTAATCAGTAGCTTTACCCAAACAAACCTGAAAATATTAGCTATGGGTCCAATTCTATCACCCTTATTTATGCCGAGTAGTACTTTACAAATAATTCAATTGAATTTAATAGGATTACTCGCTGAGTGAAGTATTACTCAAGGTGAGTGAAGGTGGCAGAATTTAGCCTAGATTTTCAAAAAATAGCTCTTTTTCAGGAAAATCATAAGTTTCTACATCTCTAGTATAGAATCTCAAAAGTACAGCTGGGTGAAGAAAAGATTCTTTGGTTCCAAAAAATTGGAAAAAAAATTCATTTGGGATTGAACAAAATTTTTTCACAAACTGAGAAGTCAGAAAAATTTCATTTTGGGTTAAACAAAATGTGTCATTTTGATTGGGAGTTTTTCATGTTTTCAAATTTAAAAAATAAAATTAAAGAAAATTTTGAAACAAAGTCACTTAGAATTGAAAAATTGAAACATTTCACCTCAAAAATGTTAAAATTAAACTTTTTGCCTTTTTTGGATTTTTTTAAAATTAGTTGGTTTTTTTGTTTTGTTTTTTGACCCAAACAATTCACCAAAATAGACAAATCTGTGAAATGTTTTGGTATTGCCAAATGAAATTTTGGTCAAAATTTTTTACCCAACTCTAAATTCAAGTGCTTTACAACCATTAATGAATGAAGCCTCCCAAGGCCCATGTGTAAAGTCGGGAAGTGTAACCATTACTCTCATTTTACAGAATCTATGGCACTGAAAGCTTAAGTGACCTGGCTGAGTTCACACAGGAAGGCAGAGGCAAAGGCAAGAGTAGAAGCTAGGTCTCCTTGCACCTGACTCATGTGACAAACCACAAGGCTGTCCCCCTTACCCATGTTAATTAGCAACGCCCATTATAAATGGCATCTCTTCAATCTAAGTCTAAACAGACACTGAAGGGCTGTGTCTAGGAATGCATCTGGTCTGCACAACTGCAAACAGAGTATTAAACAATTGCGATGATGTGCTTTGAAGATCACGGCAGTTTCTAAAGCATCAAAACTAAAAGTTCTGAGACTATCTTCCTTCCTACGGGGAACTAAAAACCATTTTTATAGCCTTCCATCATCCTGGGCCTAGAAGGGAGTGAAAGACTAACAAGCAACTGTTAATACCTCCAGCCACATTTACTGAAACCTTTTGACACTTGAGGATATTTTTGTTAGCTAAGTGCACTAGTCCTGTATCAGAACGCAAGTTTCACGCTCACAGTTCAGCCTTGCAAAAAGCCTTTTCCAATTCTGTCTTTGGCAGCAATAAGCCTCAATGACATTGAAAGAGCTTATAAAGCCTCCTAGCACAGCCTGGTACTAAAACTAGCCCATAGATATCAAACACTTTACAAAATTCCCTCATTACCTACTCCCCTGTGAAGGTTGAGTTCCTACTCTACCAGGATAATTTTAAAAAACAGCTGATTGTGATCTTAGCAAACTAACATGACTTGCAGTCTTGTAACGATAACAGCAAAACAGGAATGAAACATATATCAATGCTTTAGTATTGGCTTCCAAGAGAAAGGAATAAGTAGACTTTAAACATTCTGAATGGAAGATATGGTTGCCATCTATTAATATCTGTCCCACAGCCCAAAATATTCACACACAACAATAGGGCAGTACACTGACATGGCATTACATTGTGCCACATCATCATCAGATACGGATGCTACTTAACTAAGATGAGATGTTTTCCTCAATTCAGGAAACTAAATCCAAGTACACTGTTCAAGATGTTAATCTGAATGGGTACTTTATTTTCTGCCAATGTGGCAGCATGGTCTGGTGGATTGAACATGGGATTGGGAGCCAGGAACGCCTGAAGTCTGATCATTGTTCTCCCAATAAGTCATTTAACCACTCTGTGTCTCAGATTACCGATTGGCAAACGAGGGATGGCAATATTTCCCAGCCTCACAAGAATTTATAACACTAAATTCATTGATGCTTGCAAAATGCTCTGAGATACTTGGAGGGAAGGTTCTAATTAATAGTACTCTGAATATATAAAGCACTTTGTGGGTTTTTTTTTTATCAGCTATGATACACTGGCTGCTAATTGTTCTTAGAGTCAGGAAACAAAATCTGTATTGAATAATAATAATTTGCACTAATACAACAATTCAGCAGTCTTAATCAATTATACAAACCCTGTAAGGCATGAAGCAACGGGTATGCAAACTCCACTCTGACTGCTGATATATGTTCATCGTAGGAGCTTAGACAGGTACTTCAACCCTCCACCATTCTGTAATCTCTGTAAGGATTTCAAGGGTATACTATAAAAAGGAATTAAACAATTGGTGGCTCCTTTAGAAATACCATTAGCCTGCCACCACTGGTCAGTTATATGAACTAAGTGAACCTACAATAACTTGGCTTTCACAAAGTGCATGACCCAACTAGGTATATTTTCCAGCTGCAGTAGTTGCTTGGATTTGGTGTCAACCGTCTGCTACATAATTGGCTCTCTATTGTGAGTTATCACTATTGGCTCCAGGCACTCCCCACAGACCTTGCCCTTGATCTGGGTTAAGATACCTTTGACCCATGATCTTTTATAATAAATGATATCCCCCAGTTAAGAATGTTCCCTTTAACAATACAGGCATCCATCCCTCCCCTCAGGAAATAGGAAAGGAATTTTCCTGTAAAGGCAGATTAAGGAAATTCCATGCAAATTTCATGCATTTCAAATAATCCACTGAACCATGACGAACTTGCTTCCCCTTTTGGGGAGCCTGCTCCAACAAACCATTGCTGTTTAAAGATGAATTTAGCCATAGGTTTTTTGGTGACAAAATGTGTTATTTTTCTTGGAGTCAGCATACAGCGCTGGAGCTTGGCTTTTGGCGCAATACATCCCCCCAGCACATCAGCTAAACTCACCGAAAGTGCAGTCATCTGCTCTCTGGACACTTGGCAAAGATATTTAAATTGTAATTCTTAAACAAACAACAATTGTTTGTTCAGCCTGTGTGGAACCTCTTCACATGGATCAATGAGAGGATTTGCTACTGCAGTTACATCGGGTGTCCCTGCATGGCACTTAATGAAGGGGCAGGAATTTCTCTTGGTTTCTAATGGGTTTCCCTCCTTTTTTGGTTGCTGTTGTTGTTCTGGATCTGAAAGAAGATCCTGAGTTGTGATCACATCCATCTGCAGCCACAAGAACTTTTTCCAGTGAATAGTTTGTAAAGAGGACAGAGTCTTGCAGCCCTTACTCAGACAAGTAGTCCTTACTCTGCAGAGTAACCAATTTCATGTGCTCAATGCAGTCCTTTTCTAGTTCACCTCCTACTGCTCTAATTCCCTCAGCATCTATTTTGGTAGGTCCTCCCCTCTTCCATTTCCCTTGAGGGTCCCCCATCGGGCTCCATCCCTAGCTTCTTCTACCTCTACCTCCTTTCTCTGTGTTATCTCAGATGGCTGCAGCTACCATCTTTACAATGATCCCTCACAAATCTACCTTCCTATTCCTGACCTTTTCTCTTTGAGTCCACCCTGCACCTTGGTCTCTCCTCATTCTGACATCTCTTGGATACCTCACCATCAATTTACATTTTACATGGCCATAACTGAAGTCTTTATTTTCCCTCACAAATTCTCCTTACTGACCCCATTCTCTGTCACTGTTGACAGCACCACCATTCTTCCTGTCAATCAGACCCATAACCTTGGAATCATCTTTGACTCCTCCCTCTCCTTCATCTCACACAACTAGGCTGCCTCTTTCTCTACAGTATTTCTAAGGTTCAACCTTTACATTCTGACCCTGCAGCTAAAACTTTCAGTCAGGACCTATCATCTACCCTCTTGATGACTGCTTGGATGTCTGAGGGCCAAGTCAAACAGCAGTGAGAGAACGTAGGAATTTTTTAGATTTCCTGGTGGAAACGTTCAGTTAAAAGGAACACTGTCAAGTAGACTGGGCAAAAACATTATACTTTTTAAAAAAAAAAATATGTTTGGTGGAAAGGAAGTTATACAAGCTAATATAAATAAAGAACCAGATCTTCAGATGTTCAGTGGAGCTCTGCCAATTTACACCAGCTGAGAATCAGGCCCAGAATGTTGAACATGTTCAAGGAAGAAACTTTTAATTTTGTTTTTTTTTTTTACAAAAGGAAAGGCTTTCACATACAACACTCTTAACACAAACACAACCCCTTGGAATTATTGCATGGCAGCAGTGTTTTTCACTTATAATTTCAGCCTTCATGCATGCTCTAACAGAGGAAGCAAATAAAATATTTTGCCAGACTCCTGAAATGATATCACGTTAGGATAGAGTTCTGCACAGCTTTTCTTGCTGGGGGGAAAAAAATAGCACTAAGCAGACTGATACCATATGACATTATTGAAGATAAAGTAGGTGAAATCCAGCTTTTTTTTATTTTTTCATGGTAATCAACGTAATATACGGCATATAGATAAAGCATTCTGAAAAGATGTCACTTTCTTGCTTTGGGTAAATTATTTAGGATTGATCTGATTGGGAATGAAAATAGGTATTGACAAAATGTCTTATGAGTAATGACAATTGGCAAAGTAACCAACAGCACATTAGAGACCTGGTCCAAGTCCATTCAAGTCAATGGAAGTCTCTCCACTGACTTCACTGCATTTGGGATCAAGTCTTAGAAGAGGAGAATAAATTATTCTGCACTATCCATTAATATGGAATGCTTTGGCTGGGTAATTAGATGCCAGGAGAGAGTGGTACAATTGTTTAATGCATGGGTCATTTACCCATGGAAACCTATGTTCAAATCCTGGTCAAACCACAAATGAATGAGGAATTTAATAGTCCCTATATATTCCAGACAATTTAGTAGGACTTCAGACTCTGTTCAGAACAGGAATCTGCAGCTGTTGTGAGGAGAGAAGAGCTAAGGGGTCAGGACTGAGATGAGTTGGCTAACCTATGAGTGCATGCAGAGTGCCTGACAATAGTGTTCCTGGCTCCAGCCACTGTTATTAGTCCTTTATTTTCAGGAGTGCCATAACTCACCCAAAATACTGTATCAAGAAAAACAGATGCCCAGAAGGCATTAATTCCATGCAAAGAAGTGCTGTGGGCTACTACGTACTTTACAAGTCCCAGGCATTACACTTGGCTTCAGTGATGTTAACAACAATGCAGACTACAAATTAAAATACTTTACCTTTTGTTTTTTAATATAAAAAAATGCAGCTGGTTAGGGAAGATGGGGTTGGAGAAATTAATGAAACAAGGACTTAAAACCACTGTTAAAAAAAATAAACCCATGCCAATAGAGAAACAAAATTACACACTAAACTCACCCTGCTCATCTGATCCACCTCAGTAACAGCCTGAGGGGAAAAAAGACAAAGCACTTGTGGAGAAAAGGAGACTTTAAACAAGCTAGAACCAAAGCCACACAGGTCAATATACAAATACATGTCTGCATGAGGTAGCTCAAGGGAACTGATTTGGTCATTTTTTGCTTCCTCAAAGAAACACAACAGGCCACCCCATTAATGCCCTTCTTCTCAGAAATACTACCGCTGGTAGGAGAAAGGGGATGAGGGGTATATATTCCTCACCCTCAAACTTTTACTAGCCTATAAAATGTCCCCTTCTCAGGGTGGTCGCAGATCGTGACTTTTCACTTGTCGAAGCGTAACCCACTGGTTCCTGGTTCAATCCTTGGTGCACTGGTCAAGATGGGAGCTGTCACCTAAGTGCTGGTGTAAGGGGCTCCCTGCAACTAGCACAACAATATGGGAGTGATTGTACAGCCAGCATTAGAACTACCAGCACTCTTTGCATCTCTGTCATCACTAGGACTCTGAAGCCTAGGAGTAGAATTCTGCCCTCCGACATGGGCACAGCTACCTCAACAGTCACTAGGAGTTATACACGAGGGTAGAATTTGACTGTAAGAATAGTTCAACCAGAGTATTTAACTGGAAGCGTTTGATTGCACACAGTCCATGTCAATATGAAAAATCTCCCTGACTGCAGTAGCCAGTGTGGTTCTAATAGGAAAGAAAAGTTGAGGCTGGTTTTAAGTAGTACTACGGAAGTGAACTCGTAGAGCCAAAAATGTGACCTCTCTTCCTGATGTAGCTCCTACATTACGGAGATCTGCAAAAGCTATTTGCCACTAAGAGGCTTTCTTGTAAAACACAAATGAATACCAGCTGCACAGACGCACTCACAATGCAGCCGGTCTCTTTAGACATCTCATGGATCTTTGGGAAAATCAGACTGCCTGGCAGGGAGTAAGAGGCTTGACTGTCTGGTGGAGACACTTGAAGAGTTGCAGAGTAAAAAGGCAGCAGTGTTCCCATGGAGGTGTCACTTTGGAAGCACACAAAGTGCATGCTGCTCTGAGAGAAAAAGGAGGAAAATGTAGCATTTTATCATCCCTGATTTTTAATATTTTTTTTAACGACATGTAAATTTGTTTTTGCCCGAGACGCATGGGTGAAGACTTACATTCACTTGGCTCAAATTCTGGTCTTCTGAGTGAAGCTGCCATTGAAGCAAACATACATTTCAAGAGCAGAAATTTGGCCACAAATATCAGTGCAGACTGCACATGCATCTCCAAGGGCTGTGTTTGGCTCACTAGGTCTGTTTCTTTTTAAAGTTTTCAATTTACTTTGGAAATAATATTTTCTGGCACCCAATTAATTACTTTTTTTTTAAAAAAAATGCTGAATGTTCAAACAGCAGCACACACTGCACATGCCAAGCGTCCCTAGTGAGGAGAGACAGTCCCTACTTTTTACTTAAATATTTATAGTTTTCTGACACCGTCTTTACATCCCTATTGTTATTTTACCTATATTTTCTGTCTAGATACTTATCTGGCTTTCATCACCATGTGACTGGTATCCATATGTTTTATTTTTCCTGCACTAAAGTTGTGGACCCAACAAAATATTCCAATATATATTTTAATCTTCAAGTAAATGAATGTGGTTGGTTTTAGTAACTTTTTGGAATCATAATAGTTATAATAGCTAGTGCCCATGAGACTGAGAGTGGATGGTCCAGTGATTAGAATGCTAACTGAGGGCTCAGGAAACCCTGATTCAACTTCTTGCTCTGCCACACACTTCCTGTGGGACCTTAGACAAGTCACTTTTGTCTTTCTGTACCTGTTTCCCATCTGTAATGTAGGGATACCTTCCTACCTCACAAGGATGTTGTTGAGAATAAGTACATTAAAGATTGTAAGGTGCTGAGATACTATGTAATAGGGGCTACCAAAGTATCTACAACAGGTAGGCAAGAGCTATATACACTTCCCCACACTCATGATGTCTGCCAAAGCACCTCAATCCCAACGTCCAAAATGCTGCATTCTGAAGAACCAAGTGTGATGAATGGTGCTAAAATTTTGGAGACTTGATGTGTACAAAGATTTTTTTTTTTTTTTAAGAACAGCCTCTTTGTTCTGTTTGTACAGTGCCTAGATGAATGCGGTTCAGGTCCATGACTAGGGGTCCGAGGCACTATGGTACTACAAACAAACAATAAAATAATAAAAACAACAACAACATTATTCTGCTTGCAGTATTGCCCCCTGAAATCAACTGTGGGTGCAAGTAACAGAATGTAGACATCTAACTGCCTGATTGCGCCTGGCCACCATGTAGTCATCTAAATACTGAATGTGCCTGCAGGCAGAGAATGAGGGCAGGTATAGGCCTCTTCATAATGTTGAACCAAATTGGCAACCAGAATCTATTAAAGCAAGCGTAGCGCTGGGCAAAGCTACCTTTTGACTTTGCCAATTCAGCTGAGCAAGGTAGTCTGTAGCAATATTTCCAGCGCTTAAGGCTCTGATCCTGACAAGAATGTGTAAAATAAAAAAGGGGTTGGCTCTAGATAGGTGTGAACCTCACAGTTCTTATTTTCACCTATTGGCAGCAGAGACCTCAAAACTCAGTTCACTTGAGCCCTAAAACCAATGTAAATTTGTGATCTCGAGAATGCTAATCACTGCTTGGAACCTGAACCTTTCCCCTAAATAAACTTTAATGACTCTAATTATTCCTTAAACCACTGACTTTGCAATCATTTTTAAATTCCCTTTTACCAAGTCTCACCCTGTGCTAGCAAGCTAGAAGGCTGAACAGTACATGAATATTAGGCCGCTAAGAAACAACAGTTGTATTATTATAGCCCAGCACAATAACGGCACTTTGGAGGAGTAGTAGGTGAAACAAAACACAGCAAGATTTGCCCATAATTGGTTTTCCTCTTTACAATTCCCTTCCACTTTGCTAAGCTATTTTAGTGAACATTTGGAAAATGCAGGGTTCCTCATAGGACTGCACCGATAAATCTGAAAAAAATAAAAATCCTGCATTGCAAGTGAAGTACTGGATTTAAACTGTAACCCCTGAAATGTATATTGAAATCTATATAATAATAATTAAAGAGGATGCAAACCCCGCTACAAATGAGCTCAAGTAAATCTTCCTACTGGAAACTAGTATTTCACTGGGGTATACAGAAGCAGTAAAGAAACTTGAGTGTCCAAAAGCCAGCATGAAGCCAGCACAAAGCAGGCCGGGACGGGCAGTTCCTTTTCAAGACTTCGCCCTCGTGAACAATGGTTCTATTGCAGTCACCCTTTGCTTTTCTTCCAGTGATTAACATGCAGCCCATGCTTAAAAGAATGGGAATTTATTCTTCAGTTAAGACTCCAAAGGTGCTATTGGGTCAGGTGGCTAATCGTTAAATCAAACTGCTGTCATCCTTGTTCAGTTCCTATCACCCGGGGCCAGCTTATTACTTGGGTTTATGCAAAATAAACAGCTTTGCTAAACATTCCCCTAAAAAGAGGGTCAAATAAAGACAAGAAAGTAAGAGACAAACTATCAGCATCAAGCGAATGCTGCATGGCTCCCTCCCCCCAACCCGGTCCTCTGGACTGGACTGATCAGACTAGGGGGGTTTCTTCAACATTTTTGGCTTTTGTTTTTGTCAGCAGGGCCAGTTTTTTCTTTTCTAATTCCACTCAAGACTCCTTAGTGAGTACTGTTAACTTATTCTTGTCTGGGTCTGGCTAATTCAGTTTCTTTCTTGATCTACATAGACTTACAATTCTGTGTTTTCTATAGGTGAACTCAGCCATAAGAAATCTCTTATAACCTCCCCCATAAAGGACAAGCTCTGAGAGGCTTCCTTCAAGACACATATAGAGACGCTTAATGCAAAGTGGTCAGAAAGAATGTTAATTGCCATAAAGCGCGCACACATTCTTGGATCAACGGGTTATTTGGAAATCCTGTACTAGCTGCGGTAACAGGTATCTGAAAGGGAAGTCTGCTTAGTGCCGTCATCTGCTAACAATTCAAGAGCTTTGTACTGTAGCGGACATGCCGACTCGCTGGTTATTTCAAAATGGAAAGCAACTGGGATTTTGCAAGGAGGAAAGAAACAACAGCCCACTTCCCACGCATCATTCTGCCTTTATTTCAGTTTCAGAATGTCAGTTTTCAAGGATATCCAATGGCACTAGTCCAAAGCTACTCAGTCTTAAGCTCATTCTGATCTCTTCTACCAGAGTTCTACAGTCAAGGACTCTCTACAGAGAATATCCCATGAGATGTGAACAGGGAGGCCATCCTCACGGCAGTTGAATGCTTCCAAAAAATGTGGATACAAATGCTCAACTGGAATTTTTTAAGAGCAGAAAAATTGTACTAGGCAAAATGACATCCATGTACGGAGACTCTCTCTGCCTTTCCATTTCCTCCAAACAAGCAGTATCACAAAACCTCACGATTAACATTCATTTGCTTTGAAAGAAACTTTTAAAATGTGTTTTTGTTCTTGTGGCTTGTCGATCCCAGACAAAAGTGAAAGCTAGGATTTGCAGCAAAAATCTGCAGCCAGGAGACTGTCATTCCTGGTTTCTCTTCCCTCAACGATTAAAAACTTACTTTTAATTAATGTTATTTCAAGAAGTCAAAATTGGCATTTTTACATCAAGCGTCAGCTCTAAAGGCTAGTAAGTAATGCAAGGGAATTCAAATCGCTTACATAGCTCTGCGGCCTGTTGCAATCCAGCTTTCGGATGGCTCCATATGCTGCAGCCTATGAATCAAGTAGTGTATGGTACGGAGTTAAATGTCACTTTGGGCCTTTACTGCAGTATGTTGTGTAGGACTGTCCCATCAGCAATGGCTGCATGCCGAGAGTTAGACCCTCAGCTGGGGTACGTTGGCATAGCTCTGTTAAAGTCAGTGGAGCAGTCGGGGGTACCATTTCAGAAAAATGCTGTGTGTAGGTAGGCGGGTGGGAGTTGTGTCAGCATACACAACATTATATGTGATTATATTACACCTTGCAAAGTCTGGGGGAGAGAAGGCAAAAAGTGGAAGACATAATGGACCACAGAGACCTATGAAAAGTCGGGGAGGAGGGGGGGGTACAGGACGATGACGACAAACCGAGGAGGTGGCAGGAGGCAACTGCCCTCCCTTGTCCTATAGCAAATGACACCCTGGAAATTATGTCTGTTTACACCAGCTGTTTACACCCTGAACAGCTTTAGAAGCAGAGACACTGAAACCAATCCAGTTGGGTAAATCCTAGCTTTGAAAAGCACTCATTTGGTTCTGAACCCTAATACACAGGTTGAGTTCTAGTGTATTATGAAAACACATCTTCACTCCCCAAGCTCCCTGTGGGAACATTATTGACCCCTTCCCACTGCTGAAAGTCTGCTTCATGTATGAAAAAATCCTTTCCCCAAATCCAAACGGCAAAGCACCTGGGTGTAGCTTGAGCTTTGCAGACTGATACTGGGGAATTTCTGAACTAAACACCAATCAGACACTAAATACACACAGGGTTGTATGAGTAACATATGTCGCTTCCTTCCTGCATGCTCTGGCAGCAAGTTCAAATGAAACGGGACTGTCTGAAAAATCTTGCCCTTAAAGGTCAGACGTAGAGAGTGTCTAGGTCCTTTTGGAGTTTTACAGAGAATCTGGTCTGAGGGAAAATTATGGCAAGTAAAAACTGAAGCAGAAATTTGACCACAGCCCTGACCTCTGATTGAAAATGCCTCATTGCTAGTTCAACCACAGGCAGACAGACATGATTTAATCCAACTTTTTCATTCCTTTCACCATTCAGAGGGAGGGAACTAGGTTTTTTTCCCTTTTCCTGAGGGGTATAAAACATTTTTTATCCACCCACTATAGCCAAGGTAATATTCCACAACCACCAACTCTGAATTCAGACAAAGTATGCTTAGAACTTGGCAGGGCTAATAAAACGTGAAACAGTTTAAGATGCCCTAGAACATTTTTATACCACTTGTCCAGAGAATCATATATCTGTTTGGGTGTTTGGAGGGGGAACAACCCAACCCATAAAGATGGGCTCTCTAACCAAAGATTCAAAGATATGGGGAAGACTGGGGTATTGGGCCTACTGGCTGAATTGAAGCATTCTCGAATGAATAACAATACCTAACCCTTACATAGCATTGTTCATCTATATATCAAAACATTCACTCCACCTCAAAGCACTTTACAAAGGATATATGTATCATTATCCAGATAGAGAAACTGAGACACAGAAACATGATACGACTTGCTAAAGGTCATCCAGCGGGTCAATCGAGAGCTGGAAATAGAACCTCAGGCCTTGTGAGTCCCTATCCAGTACCCCAGCCACTGGGCCAAACTGTTTCCCGTTGAACAAAGAATCCATTTAAGCTCCTCAGGATCAGACTGTCTTTATTTATACCAGGTACATCACCAGTGTTCAATAAACAAAGACATTTTCCCTCGCTCTTTGTAACCCTCCAACACCATGTTTCCAGCCACTGTATCAGCAATGAGAACGGTTGGAACAGCAGATTCCCTCTCCCACCTCCATCAGGAGGCTAAATGAATCAGTCTTGCAGTGTGCTGAGATGAATGAGAAAACAGAATAACATCCTAACAGAGATAGCATGGAAGAGACTTGACTTCTCTACTTGTAAAAGCTGTGAGGAGCTTTCACTTACCAGAAACTTTAATAGTATTAAAGTTATTCCTATTTTACAGGAACTGTAGCTCACAAGAGAATCAGCTTTATAAATCTGTCCATTTCCTGACATTTAGCAATGATTTTCTACAGAGGATGAGGCATGACATGAAACCATACGATTGCAAATTATTAAATATGTACAAGCATCAAGTGAATCACAACAACTGCAAAAAAACAATCCCCGTATCGCTCTGAAACAGGCAGTACAAGAACTTACCTCTGTGCATAGTATGAAAATAATTTTACAACCACCTTTGAATTGTTTCACTTCACTGGACAGTCTGACTGAAGACACATGACCATGTACGAGGTTACAAAAAAAATAAAAAAAGATCTTGTTCATCTATAGATTAGTTGACGGCCAGAGTAATGGGGTCAGGAAACTACACTGAGCAGCTCTTCAAGGCTTTATTGCTTGTAAGTGAATCATTTAGTAGAAGAAAAAATATGTATAAATCTTCTGGAAGACACGTTTCGCTAGCAGCTACCTTCTGAATAACACACCAAGTAAGCCAATAGAGAGAGTTTGTAAATGCATGTCCAAAGCTTCTTAGCAAACTGTCATATTGATCTAGCACAGCCTAAGGAAGCCTAAGAAGACTCAAGGAGTTTGGGCAAATGCTTGTATTAGTGTTCCCTTCCTCTTAAGAGTTTGCTGAGACGGCACTTCAGTGTTTCCCAAGTAGTGCACCTCCGACCCTGGCAATCCATCAAGTGAATGCAAATTGTGGACCAGACAAAACCAGGCAAACAGCAATGCTGCTTAATAATAATGTACTCCCAAAGAGAAGGACTTCCTCGACAATGATTACTGTGTACACATTTAAACTAAACACCCAAACTTCTTATTAGCCTCATCAAGATTTGTGTTTTTGTTCCCTTTGAAATGCTCCAAAGTAAATGGTACAAGTTTACTCAAGGCTAACCTCAAACAGTAGGCTTTCTGAACTATGCAAACGAATAAAAGTCAGGATATATATATAGCCCACATTTATTGTAAGTCCCTTTTGAAAACCAACACCCAGCAAAGTGCAGTTAAGGAGCATGGTTTAAAAAAAATAATCTTGGCAAGCACCACCTTCTTCGCATTAGGCTTGAATGGATCTAATTTGGTGGGGATCATTCTGCAAAGTACCATTGGGTAAATGCCCCTAAATGTCTGTTTCTAGCTATGTAATTTAGATACAGCAATTAAAAGAGGTTTCCCTGCAGATCTGCACAAGGGGTTTCTGCTGTCAAAAACATTTGGTCTCTTCTCAGATGTTATTTTCCTCACTTAAAGTTGTATGTTTATTTCTTCATTGTATTTCAAATACTGGAAGGGATCCTCAGACTATATGATGTGCCCATCTAGAGATTAGAGGTTAAAAATCTAAATAAATGAAAAACTTGGTGTGTCAGGTTGCTTTACGAACACTCCTATTAAAATGAAGCACTTCTTAAGAGATGGGACCATATCAGGTTACTCCATCCCTTTTAATGGATCATGTGGGCATGAGGTCTTTCTCCCTTGATTTGTACAAAACTTGGCACAATGGGGTCGTGATCTATGATGGGGGTGCCTAGTTGCAAATAAATAAATATTACAAATAAATCAAATAATATTTTAGTTGCCTGGGTTATTTTGAAATGGTTAATCCATCTATACTCCAATGAAATTGCTGCTCATTGTTTTTCACCTGAATGAGCAAAACCACTTCCAAACCCAGTGAATTTTCATATCTTTTATAACAGGACCATCACTGATGATGTATACATTCAAATTTGGTTTCTTTAAATAGGGACTATTGCCAATGACTCTTTTAGCCTGTTGGTCAAAAAAATCCCTGCCACATACAATTTATCTCAGTTCCAAGGGAATTCTATGTATAAAGCCAGATACACAGAGTATGAGCTGGTTAGTATGAATGTATAGCTTTGCCCTCTGCTGGATGGAATCAGATCTACTTTACTATGTGTCAAAGTCTATACTGGTAACAGCTAAAAACTATGATGAATGCACTTATGAATGAATGGTTTTTATTTCCCATTTCCAAAAATGTTACAGATGATATATGGTATATAAAAATGGGCCAGGGCTGTAACACTAAATTCTTCCAGTAATAAATAAAAACTAAGCAAGCAGGCACATAAGTACTAGCTGGATTAAACAGGGTCCTGTATTAGTAACAATGCCACCAGCAGTCTTGGAGTTCTTCTTCAGCATTTCAGCAACTCAGTCAGAGTTAACTATGGATGACTTTTCAGCCTACAGCACTGAACAAAGTGACACCTCTTGGCACTTGTAGAACTTATCTTGTGAAATTACTTACCTTGTTATAGAGCAAACTTGAATATGTGCAGCCACACAGTCCTAACCCCGGGATGTTAAGGACAGGCACAGCCGCATATGGGTCTGTGCTGATCTGACCCTAATAATGTTTTTTTTCCTTGAGCGGGGGCAGGAAGGAGAGAATAAAGGTGGCTACTGTTTCACAAGTCTCCTCTGCACACGGTGAGGTTCTGGAGAACACATGCTGTCAGAGCCACATGGCCTGGAAGCTAGGGGTGCACTTGTATAGCACTATGACAGTGCTCCCAAGCACTACTGGTCTGTATGGTGGAAATACTTTATGCTGTTTCCAGCACTCCTAGCCTTCACTTTCATGCATTCCACTGATTCCTATGTCTGAGGACAAACTAGATATTGTTGGCCGCATTTTGTATGCACAGTGGTATAAACTGGGAGTAGAACATCACTGAAGTCAATGGAGTTACACTAGTATAAACTGGTTTCAATTCGGAAGCAGGCCCTCTTGTCTCACATTGTTACTGCTGCAGTATGCCAGCTCCAGGGCAAGTGGAAAAAACTTGGCTTCTGCTCCTTTTGTTACAGAAGATTCCAAAATGACGGGGTCACTAAGACACTGTGAATTAAGACATAACAACATGGCTTTGTCCAATATAAAAAATTCCAAATATAGATTTCAAATTACTTCCACTGTAATGGTTCAGGTTCATCTCTCCATGATAAATAGTGATATCGATAATAACATTCTAACTTGTCAATAACATCTGGAAGCCTTAAGCTGGAGATAAACATATAACCCTAAAGGACATCAGCCTTCAAATATATAACAGAACAGGAACAGGGAGAAAACAGCAGCAACTGACCTCCTTTCAGACCAGATTCCAGTCACTGTGTCAGCTAGGTTCCCTGTGGTGTGGTTGCCAGCATAAGCCTGTGTTGGTCTGGGTTTCTTCAGAAGCCACTCTAGCACTTGAGCTGAAACTCTCTCATAGGGCAAGCTACTATTTTCTCTATGGGATTGGCCCAACATTTTTTCCTGGCCTTGACTAGATGGGTGTAAACGTGTCTACATGCCTTATTTGCTGTTGCTAACGTGCCTCAATACCACAGTTCCCAAGCAGGAAGCCATTGATGATTGGGTGTGTGCAATACATAAAATAGGCTGTGGCACACCATACTCTATTACTAGGAGTGCATTGGCAAAGTTATCTGGCACACTGACGCACAACTTTGAGGTAAGCCACACTCCAAATTGGTACCCTCTTGAGAATAGGTTGAACAGAGAGTGTATTGGTACTCAAAACCTTCAAGCTGGCATTTCAAGAGCATCCACCAATTATGGGTGCCCACCTTGAGACACCTGGTACACAGACTGGTGCTGAGGGCAGATGTGAGGTGCTCATTAAAATTAACCTCTCATTCTTCATGTCACCTTTTAACCAAGGTGGGCCAAACCCATTAGGGCAACTAGAAGTTGGGTCTCTAATGACACAGGTACTTATTAAATGCAGGATTTTTTATCCTCAGATCAACTGGCATAGCAGGTTCATAGACTTTACTTGTGATTCCTTCAGCTTGCACAAGAGATCCTAGTACTGAAGCAGGTAGGTAGAGGTGTGTGTATGTGTGTGCATATGCATGCATCCCTCAGAAGGCAGGGCTGGAGCTCAGTTCGGGCCATACCACACACACACTCAATTACTCTTCCATGATGGCTCTTGTCATGGAGATGGGGGAGCGCGGGGCTGATAAGTGAGGAATGGGAACAGGGGCCTTTGATGGGACTTTCAATGGGACTTTGACACCTAACTCCCTTAAGCCCATATGAAATTCAGTTTAAACTGTTCAACATTCTGGACTTTGAGACTTTACCCCTTAGGGAGATTTAAATGGTTTGACAAAGCTGCACATTAAGTTCAACTTCTTTCCGCATTTTAAAGTGTTTGCAAAAATCAAAACTAACTCCTGATTCCATTCAGAGTTACACAGATTAGACGCACAAGACAAATTAGAGTGCATTCTTTAAGAGTCAGTCTCTTTCTTTTTCAATGCAGACAAACTAGCTGTCCTGTAACTAAGGAGACGATCTGTCTCTCTCTCTCTCTGTCTCTCTCTCTCGTTTTGTTTTAGGTCACCGCCCAGAATTAATGTCCCAGAGAAATATGAGAAGAACCACCGTAAGATTTTCCTATACATCAGAAAAACCAATGTTAGAAACGGAACTTGAAACAAGGAAACAAAGAGGGAAAATGAAACAAGAGTGGTTTTTTTTTTCTTCTGTTTTTGTTTTGTTTTAATTAGGGCTTCAGAAGAGGGATTAGAAGGATAGGCTCTTGTTTGTGTGGGAGACTGAGCTTGTCGAAAGATGCTTCTGGAATGAGAGTTAAGGCAGACGGCTGATTTGAGCAAGGTAGAAGGGACCCTTTAAAAGATCCAGAAAGGCTCTGGCATTAGCCACACCCCTTACATCTCAGTGTAAAGTAATGAAGGTTTTGCCTACACTGCAAAAAAAAAAGAAAAATCCTGCAGCAGTGAATCTCAGAGCCTAGGTCCACAGACTTGGGCTTGTGCCATGGTGCTAAAAACAGCAGTGTAGAGATTCGGTCTTGGGCTCTGACACCCAGGGAACAGGTTGGGTTTCAGAGTCCAAGCTCCAGCCCTACTATCTATCTGGCTGTTTTCAGCGCTGGAGACCGAGCCCGAGTCTGTAACGCCAGGCTCTGAGACTTGCTGGGGTTTTTTTGTTTTGTTTTGTTTTTTTGCCATGTAGACTTACACGATGAGACCTTAGGTATGTCTTTACTTCAGAGTTAACTCATGTGATCAGCATCTGAGTGAACAACTGGCTCAGCCTAGCCCAGGTGTGAACAGCCACACTGCAAAGACATACCCAGGTTATTGTCTCCTCACTGGTGTTGCACTCCTGCGTGTGTTGCTAGGACTTCTGGGGACATAACCCATGGTTCTTTGTGCTGCAGTAAGCTGAGCTGCTCTGTGATTCTTTCCTAGTGAATTGTGGGAGATCTTGTCTGTTCCACTGAACACACAAGGGCATTGTATGAAGGCACTGGTGGACTATCAACACTTGACTGATTTAGCCTGTGGTCCTCACTGCCAAGTGGGTGATTACCAGGCTGACTGAAGGCTTCACATGGGTTTTAGCCAGCCTACAGCACCGGATAATCCAGAAAGCCCAGGCTGAAAGCACCACTGAACTAAGGTACAAGATTTGTGCATGTGGATGGAGCAGGTAATTGGCAATATCCAAGTAAGAGTGTTGGTTAACTCTTCAGTGAAGACATACCCATATTCTCCAGCAAGGGGCATGGAGGAAAAAGTTAGGGAATCTCATCTTGTTTGGTTAAAAGGCTTTAGCCACTATGGATCTGATCCATAGTTCAATGAAGTCAATGGGAGTCTTTCCATCAATTTTGATGGGCTTTGAGGCCCTATATTCCTAATTCATAGCATCTCTAGAAAACAGAATCACAGAGCAAGAAACAGGATGGGCCAAATCCTGAAATCTCTACGATGCAAAACTCCCTCTGACTTTACGAATGTATGAACAATGACTGAGCATTAGGAATTATATTTGAGTAAGGACTTCTGAGTTTGGTGCAATACTACTAATCTCTATAAAAAACCCTTTAACTCCACTTATGCAAACTGCTGTTTATAACAATATTCCAGCTAAGTTTGTACCTTTAACAGACACATCCTGCATATTTCTGCAGAAAACCTGATCACATATTAAAGTTAATTCAGTTTGAAACTGAAGAGGTACCATCAGATAAATGCCCTGTTGCCTGCCCATGCATAGGCAGAGCACATAAACAGACTCAAATTTCTATAAGATGATCATTGAAATGACTTTTTTTTGTTAAAAAAACTACGCTTATTTTGAGCAGCTTCCATGGAATCGTGAAGCATTTCAAAATAAATGATTATCCCCTTCGTTAAAAAAAGTAAGTGAAGATAGTAGCAAACTGATGATAGGGTAACATGTCTTGCAGCTTATAATAAGTATTTAATTTCAGTCAATAGCTAAATTTAAGAACACAGCGCAAAAGCTACTTCACAACTAAGCATTAAGTTGTTAATGAAAAACAGTTGAAACAAGAGATTAGATTGGCCAAATGTGTGAACATAAAAGATGCCTTTATTCCTATTTTGTGCATAAAAAAAGCATGACTTAAATAGATAATACTGTATCTATGGACTCCTAAAACTTTAAAGACAATCTAGCATTCAAATACATCGGGAAGAGTTTGTGATGGAATCTGCTCCTACATATTATATTGCCGGAGTTCTGATAAAGCAACCATCGAATGGAACAAAATCACTAACAGCAGCTTTTTGTCTAACATACACACACAATTTTTTTGAATCCGAAAGCCCTGCAATGTCACCTAACCGATTCAGCTGCAGGTTTAGTCAAGCGACTGGCTCGATCTATTGGCTAAAAGTGATGTTTACGAGTGCAGTAATTCGAAGATCAGAACCTTTTGATTACAACAGGCAAATACAAACAAAGCTTAACAGGCAGCATTGGCTTCTAAAAAGCCAGTAACGTAAAATGAACTTTAGACCATAATTACTGAAGATTGACGTACAAAAATATAGGCATTGCCTCACCCTAGGAATCAGTCTTTGAATGTGCTTTGTTGGTTTTTGTTGTTAGTTTCTGCTGCCTTAAAATTATCCAGAGTAATTTTTATGGAGCATACTTCCAGATATAAGAGTTCACAAAGCAAACTTTCTCTCTCTTCCCCTCCTCTTGACACCCATTTCAGTTTTCTGTATATGATGCGGTTAAATCTCTCCACTACATTTTGGCCCAAACCAAAACTCCATATGCCAACTTTGGGAAAGTTTAGCTCCAAACTGAGGGGGAAAAAAAATGTTGGGCCAGATTGTGAAACCTTTACTCCCACTGAATTATACATTGAAGTCAATGGCACCACTTTGTGGAGTAAGTCAATACAAATACTCCCACCAAGTATCACAATCTGGTCCTGTGAGACTTAACCTCACTCCTGCTATTCAAATTCAGATGAATTTCAAGATGCATATTTTATGTTTAGTCATTGCAGTAGGTGATTCCAGACTTGTACCAGTAATCTCACCACCATTACTCAGGAAAGCTCTCACAGGCAAGTAAAATTATTATTCCAAATGTGTTTGCCCACAAACTACGTTAATTATGGTTACATAGTAATAATAATACATTGCATTTATTTTATACCGTCCATCCTAGTCCCTTTACAATTGTTTAAACCTCACAGTTCCCCCATAGGGTTCTGTAAATATGCGCTATTGCCCTGTTTTACAAATGAGAAAATGGAGGTTAATTTTTTTTTAACCAAACTTGTCCTTAAAATCTTTCCAATTTTGCCTTAGATAACTAGACAACATGATCTAAGTATTCTCTGTACTCCATATACCTGGTACAAGGAACATTGCAAACAGGGGCATCAATAATCATTGAAGTCAGTGGAAATCCTTCCATTGAAGTCAATGGGCATTGGATCAGGTCCTTACTGCAGTAACATTAATTAGTATTTTAAGGCAATAAAAAATGTATAAGATCAAACACTATAGTCTGTGGCAAAGCCAGGTACAGAATCCTAATTAGAATTGGGCAAACAACCGATATTTTAATTCACTAGCAATTCCAAAAAAATCAGGAGGAAAAGTTGTTTTAGGTCTGACCAAAACCAGAAATTTTTCAAAATTTTCAGCAAATTGAAAAGTTGCATCAATGTCATATGGAGGCCAAATGGAATATTTCATTTTGATTTTTACCTTTCTAAAATGTTTTTGATTTTTTAAATTAAAATGTATCAAAGGGGTAGCCGTGTTAGTCTGAATCTGTAAAAAGCAACAGAGGGTCCTGTGGCACCTTTGAGACTAACAGAAGTACTGGGAGCATAAGCTTTCGTGGGTCAGAACCTCACTTCTTCAGATGCATTTTAATAAATTAAAATGTTTATTATTAAAATGTCAAAATGAAATCTTTAGCTCTCTCATAATTTTTTTTTTGTTTAGGTTTCTTCAAACACAGTGAAATCTATACACATTTGCAAAAAGTTTCAGTGTTGCAGAATCTGCATTTTTTCCTGGAAAAAAAACATTTGAAAAAATTCACCCAGCTCTACTTCTGACGCCTAGTTGTCCTGCTTTGACCACTCATAACATCATCTCCCATAAGGCAAAGTAAATTATATGACAGTTTTGCAGACCCGGGAAGATGATAATTGTCACTCCAAGTAAACAGAGAATCTATACTACAGCAGATATCACTGCGACTTCAAGTGACCAAATGTAACATTTTATTATAAGCAAAATATATAAGTGGCCATTGCTAGCCAAACACTGATCCTTGGTTCTGAAGAAAGTGTCTTACAAATGAATAACTAACTCTGTGTTTCAGAAGTATCATAAGTAAATAGGTACAGACCATTTGCATAGATCTCTGCCAGTACTGCAGAGTGAAGACTGTTAGAGCTGTATTCTTACACATTCTTTCTCTCCCCCCTCTCCTGGTCTAAAGAACTTTTGTTATTTTTATCTGGTCTAGGTGAAGCAATGCACATGCTAGTGGCTCCAAATGCTGTCACCACCCGTCCCTTCATTTTTCTCAGCGCCTCTCTTTGAAGTTCCTCTTACTGAATATATCAATCTTGCCACTTCGACATCAGCCGCTTTATGTGGTGCTGCCATATGCATCATCTTGTGTCAGTAGAAGTATATGACACAACCAACATTATTTTGCAGAGCTGTTTTACCCTTTTCAGTCTGTTAGCCATGTGGACTTCAATTCCACTCCCAGCAAAGGGCTATGAACTGGGCTCTGTAGTTAAGGGAGCAGGGAGAGGAGTGAGCACAAACACTGACAATGTAATCAAAAATGGTTATGTGTGAACTGAAAAGTGACAGAGGTTACTGCTTCACGGCAGCTTATATTGTAGCTCTGATAGCTGCCCCCTACAATAGAAACGCAATGCTTACAAAAGTTTCCTGCTGCAGATTTTCAGTCTACCGATAACTAAGAATTTGTTTTTTTTCTTGCCTCTGCCAAAACGCTAGCTGTTGACAAACTAGTTCAAGTGCTACCAAGGCATCTTTCATGAGCTGACTGCACACAACTGAACAGATAGATACCTCGTTAATGTGCTATATTTCAACCCAGAGAAAACAATGCATGTCAAGAGACTATAAACAACAAGTACAAATGATACAGGTCATCTATGATGAATGTATGCAGTGTTACATGAAACATGACACATGGGCTTTCTTTAAAAAAGGGAGGGGGAGGAAGGAGAGATGCAGGAGGGCTGTGGCTTTTTATGCATTTGTCTTTTGTAAAAGCTGACAGAGCCAAGGAGACAGTGTGGCCTAAAGAATGGATGTTTCTTTGCTGTTTTACACAGAAAATTCCCCCCAGATTTTACCTTTCCATAGGGGTAGCAGAGGCAGCAGCGTTTGCATCCAGATTAGGCTGTGATTCATGGTTTCGGATAGAGGCTCCATCAGAGAGTAGGGCTTGATTCTGAATCAGCAGCACCAACATTTGGCAAGCTGCTCTTGCAATATTTCACCCCCCAAAAAGGGAAAATCTTGCACAGTCATCCGCTCTTGGAGCATCTTGTGGTGAAGTCATACAAGAAGAGCTCTTCTGGAAAGAATTTGGCCTCAGAGTCAGAAAACTGACCACTGTACCAGCAGGTTCTAAAGCCCCTCACTTTGCCCCTGATATCAAAGACCCTGATTCAACAAGGTCATTAAGCATGTGCTTAAATTTAAGCCTGGAGGTAATCCCTCTGATTTAAAGTTAGGGGAGGGCTAAAGGTGGGATTTTGGTCTCTATACTTTTCTGAATAAAGGAACAATTAATAATTAAGACAAGTTCAAAGGTTACTATCATTAGCAGAAAAACAGTGTGAGGGAAAAGAAACAGCTGATAAATCACTACACTATTATGTTATGAATATACAACAACCGTTGTTCACGGTATATTCATTAGACGTTGGATCCCAGACTGTTTTGGAAAGCTAACTCTTCAAAGATTTTATAATGCACACCCTGGTGCTAATCAAAGCCTCTTTATAGCAATCACTTTGGTGACAGAACTTTTTTTTCCCCTTTCATTTGAAGTAAGAGTTATGGAACAGTCACACTACGAAAATACCTACAAGTAGCAGCTGCTCAGAAAAGGGCCGAGATATAATATGACTCCTGATTTTTGAACGGCTATGCATGCTGTATATGCCTGGAAACATAATAAATGTGCCCGGCTTGGTTTGTAGCACCTAATTTGCAATAATATTGAAGTCCCACACAATAACTCATTTACTCTTATAATAAATATATAAAAAAAGACAAATTGCTACATTGAACATGCATTTTCTTCACTGCAAGTAGCTGCTACCCCAGGGAGAGAGCCCTGTGCTGCTAACTAATAGTAAATCCTTTGGAAAATCATGTGTCATAATGATGGACAACCAGGGAAAGAGTATTAAATAGATTTAGAGGTTAGACACTCTAACAAGAACAAAAGAGGCCTTTTGCTAGCTAGCACCAATCAGAGCTGCCTTGTTGGTATGATTAGCACCAAATCCAAAGAAAGTTTCCCTTATGAGATAAGAGAAAAGGGAGAGTTTCGGGGAACCTTTCTAGGAAAATCATTTGGGGTAGGCCACATTGCCATAAAGTTCACACAATATTTTGGTTTCCAGGAGATTTTAACACTTTGGTACTAGCATCATGGTCTCCTTCAAACTCTCCAGGTTGGGATCATTTTCTTTCTCTTTTTGCCCATCTATCAACCAGCACTTCAGTATCCCAAAGCACATCTGCGCTGCAGTATATCATCACCGAATAAGCCCAACACAAGACCTACAGATGGTTTGAAAAGACACCCAACTGGAGAGAAAAAGGCACACTTCCTGGAGGTTGAGAAACCATAATAAAGACACCCTCACATTCCCTAAAGGCATGCTTAAAGTTAAGCATGAGCATTGGTGTTTGCAGGATCAGACCCTAACAATACAATCTACTATAGAGGGGTACAAAGGGAAAAGGTCAGATCCAGATCCAAACGGGGTTTTGGCTTGGACTGATTTCCACTAGCAGCTTCTAATTAGATTTGCCACTATGGAGGTGGAAACTTAATTCATCATAAACCTCTTGATTTGTTTCATTCAGAGGCACCGAATAGTCCAATCTTGATAGAAACAAAGTACCTTCTTACTCTGTTTTAGTGGATTCCTCAGTATCTATTTCAAATACCTTTGGAACTCCCAACTGCTCTCTTACTGGCTCCAAGTTTCTCCCCTCAAGAATATTTTCTACTGTTTAAGATCCATCACCCTGCAATGATTTATTGCTATTTTGCAATCGCTATCACTTTACTATTTTAACCGATACACCATAAATCAAGAAGAAGAATGTTAGGTGAGACTTCAGAGTGTAGCTTTCATGCATTACCTGCAAAGATTATAGCCACTTCATAAAAACCAATATCAAGCGAAGAATCTTATTGGCAAAGGCCAGTGAAATTCATTTCATGCTTCAAAAGTTTGTGATTGGTCTGGCATGAAAAAAACCCTCTCCTGGTGGAAATAATTTTTGTTTTAAACCAGCAAACACCCAAGACTGAGCTATGTCAATTATGTGCAGTGCTTTCTACTCAACTACAATGGAGACTATTCCATACCTGTCCTTGTAAAACCAATAGCATGCTTACTATTCCTGAACAGATGGAGAGATATATAGTTGTGGTGCTAAAATCCAGGTCCTCAGCTTCCCAGCATTACAGGAGTTACCTCAAGGTTGCATGACTCTGAAACTATGGATAGGAAGAGTCAGGCTGAATATCAGGTGGAGATAACATTGAGATTGTGGAAGACTCTCCTAAGTGGAGTGATGAAAAGCTCATCATTTAAAAGTAGACTTAAAGATGACATCCTGTAGTGAACAATCCTAGACTGAATGGAAATGGTCAAGATGGCCTAGAATGCACTTTCTATTTCTAGATGTATGTGATTCTACTTCATCTCCAGTTCCTCACTATTTGAGAGTTCTCAGCTCAAATCAGTAAACAATAAAGAACCTCTAGACATCTGAAAATCAAGAGAGACTATATAGCCTAACACGGCCTGTTTTCCTAGACCTTCAAGCCCACCTCCCTGCTCTCCCATCAATTCCGGCCTGTTTCAAAGCACACTGATTTCACTGACTCAGATTCCTTTGCGGTAGATAGTCAATAGGCTGCCATTGCAGGACACTGAACTATGTTTCATTCCCCTGTTGCCGAGGAGTGAAATATTTTAAAATCTAAATTTAAGATGCCCTGGTTTACCCAGTTTTTAAGATTCTTCTCCTTGGTTTTAGATTCTGTCACCAGACTAAATCTATCTATCTATCTATCTATGGTACTTACCTGGTCCCCCATCACCATGATACCCAAGCGCCTCACAATCTTTAATCTATCCTCATTACACGCCCATGTAAGGGTCGGGAAGTGTTGTTAGCCACATTTTACAGATGGAAACTGAGACACAGAGAGACTAAGTAACTTTTCCGAGGTGACACAGGATGTTTGAGGCACAGTTGAACCCAGGAATTGATCCAGACTAGCACTCTAACCACTGGACCATCCTCCTTCCCTAAACAATTTGGCTTGATCACAGAATCATTTGAGCTGGGAAGGGCCTCTAAGCGGATCATCTCTGGCAAATCTTTGTGCATGGTCTAGTGGTAAGAGCAAAGGAATGGGGAGTGAAGACTCCTGGGTTCTAACCCTAGCTCTGTACTGACTCTTAGCATGACACTGGGGCAAATCACGTCTCAAAGCTTTAGTTTGCCAGTCTGTAAAATGGGTCTTTCTTGCTCACATTCCTCATCAGGGTATTAGGAGGCCTCATTAATGAAAGTTTGCAAAGTGCTGTTAGAACAGAAGTGCAAAACTTTTTAAGTTCACGTTCTATTTTCTCCCTTTCCAAAAAGAACAAACCCAGTTGTCAATTCCTTAGCATCTTCTTATGATTCAGACTGTCAAGAGCTTGTATCAAACTTGGGTTGCACAGAAAGTACAAACATACATGGCTAATTTACACTTTAAGGGATAGGAGAGAAACCTTTTCCTTCAACTTACCATTTGTTACTCAAATGCCTTTCACCCTGTCACATAGTTACCGGGAGAAAACTGCTGAAACTGGAGCTGTATAGCTCATCCCCAAGGCCTCTTGATGTATCAGTATGGACTGAACATCAAGTGGAGGACCGTGTACAAAGGTGTGGTTATGATGAATCATTTATGACCCCAGCTAAAGCTTTAGGAACAACATTCACTAATGTAAAGGATAACTTGACTCTGGGAATACTGCTGTCACACTGGCTGCATATTTTACAAGGGGAAAATATTCCTTTAGGTCTGTTTGTTGCGTTAACCCTTTCAAGCCCTTGCTTTTGTTGCAAGGACATTTTGATCTTTTTTCTTCTTCACGAAGAGAATACCAAACAGCACCTACCATGTTCATTTAAGTTTCTACTTCACACATCCCTGCATTCGGAGAGACTTTTAGGCCTGCAGAATGTTTGAAAAGGAAGCTCACTCATAGCAGGAGAAGAACATCTTTATTTTCAGCCCAGCATTAAAAATGTGTATCTGATTCTACAGCGACCTTTATCTTTAAACCATACGGACAACATTGTACAATTATAGACTTGGCTATGGAAAATAGTCCATGTTCTAGCCTCTGCAGATCATAAGACCGTGACCTTGGTCAGAATTTAAAATGATGCCCTCAGTAGAGCATAAATGCAGTGGTTGAACCTTCTTCCTTTATTTAAAACAGAGATTTAAATAATACCACCACTAACTAACTGCTCACTAAGGAACTCCAGAACATTTTCTCAGTTGTTCTCACTTTGGTGGTTCCTTATAGTCTCATTTTTATTCTATGTCTCAAGCAGAGTACTATCCCAAAAAGCCAAAAGCCACAAAGGGCCAATCCGGTTAATCCTTTGTTCTTGGTTAAGCATATGCTTTGTTACATTAAATGACACAGAGGACAAATAAGTTGGAATCAAGGAGTGTGCATACAGAAAGAAACCATCATCACTATAGTTAATGCATCAGCATGCGGCACATAGGTAAATACCGTATATTCCCACAAGGCACCATTGCCAAATATGCAGAAGTTATGCTTTTCCATACACAGAGCACAATGAGATTATTTCAAACAAAGGTCATTCTGAATGAAATTAACAGGGCCGAACAAGAGGAAGGACTCCAGGAGACAGCACATGACTCTCTGACACTTTGCTTTGAGATTAACACAAAATGGCTGCCTATCTCTGCTAACAACCAAACCCTTAGAGATTTGAAGATGCAATACAAAACAAAGGCATAGCAATTGTGTTGCTTAATACACCAGAGATGACATTTGTTCTGCTTCTGATAGCAATTGGTAAACCTGCAAAGGATTGGATGAGTTGCACAGAAGTATCTAGAAGTTTGGATACTTAGTTGAACTTCTTTGGCATACAAAAATAGTCTAAAACTGTCACTAGAAGAGCTTCACTCATGGTATTTCAGTACTTTGGGTTCCAGCCATGAGTGGAAACACAGAGGTGGCAATAATGAGATACATGTAAGTGAAGTTTTTCTGAACCTTAAGAAAGGGGTTGAGTTTGGGGACATAAGGTCAGGTCAGTCCTTACCTTATAAGAGCTGATTCAGCCATGCCTAACTTTCTAGTGCTGTATTTAACTCAACTGTGGTGGTTTAAATAAAATATTTCCTTCCCACCTTTATGAGTTTTCATTGAGGGACTGAGGACCAAATTTGTGGTAAGGGGAAGGAAGTGCTGAAGAGGGAGGCAGAAGGCATGTGCAGGGCAAGGATGTTTGTCTTATGCTGAGCACCGAGACTCCTGAAAGCCACTGAGCCACTTTTGAGGGAGAACAGCACAAGGTAAGCTACCGCCGTTTTATCTGTGTGTATCCCTGCCAAGTACAAGAGGGTGGTTACTGTGGCAGGAAAAGCAAGAGCTCCCCATGTCCCCACTGGGGGACTGTATATCATCAGAGTCCACTTCATACCTTGGTTTGGTTTTTTATTAAAATGGTAAGCTCACCTGCCCTACACCATCTCAGAGACCCAACAGACACAGTCAACAACAAGGATGGATTCTTTTGATTGCCCAGCCACATATGCACTATTCTAGCTGCCAGTGTATAAGTAAGGGCTTCTTCCACAGCAGAAATATGTGCATTCTCTCCTCCTGGGGTTGAGGAAGGTTTTCTGCATCAGTGTCAATATACTCTCCCACAATATACTCACACACACCCATGCCCTTGTTCCTCCGCCACCATCCTTCCAGCCAAGCAGGATGAGACAGGACTCTCTTAGGAGTCCTCAAATCATCAGACAGAGATCTAATTGTTGAGTGATAAAAAGTATTCCTTCCTCCCATTTGCAGTGCTCACAGGCCGCACTGGCATAGACAGTGAGAGACTGGTGCAACGAGTCAAACCCAGCTGTCCCATTTGGCATTGGAGAGCAATACCATTAAGCTAATTTGTTTAGATTTAAACAAGAATGGTGAAAAGAAGTCCCTTCATTGGCAGATGCAGACCCCCATGAGCGCATCTCAGAGATCCATAATGAATTACGCTCTAGCTCATTAATAAAAAATGAGAAACCATCATCTCATTGAAATCTTCTATGGTGGGACGGCCTGCAGATAAACCTCCCCAGCTCTCTCTCTCTCTCTCTTCAATTCCTCTGTGTTCAAGCATATAATGAGACTACTGGATGGACAGGACAAAGTAACCGCTTACTTTAATAGCGCTTAACTTGCAGGAGGAGGAAATTACCTTTTCAGTACAGTCATACAACTTTAATTTTAATGACTTTTTAATCTACATTAACAAAGAGCTTGGATTGCAGGCCTTGGTGGGGCTACCAACAGGGTCACCAAGTTATAATAATGTCACAGGATACAAAGGAGTTATGCTGTGTTATAGCAATGAGCTTTGTTGTTTCAAATCCCAAGGAGTCCTGAGAGCTAATATGATTCAGAATTGCAAAGTTTCTGAATATTAAAAAAACAACAACAGAAGTTCAAAACAAATCTTTTAGACACTGAACTCTCCTAAGAGAGTTTGCTGGTCACTCTGAGTCATAGACATTTGAGTCAGTCTGGCTAATCCCTTGTTTATCTTCCCAACCCTGACCCATAGCTACGATACTCACAACGTGACTAGTCAAGCATTCTGAGTTACCAAGTGAGATGGAGAAGTAATAAAGAGGGATTGACAAAAGGAACCTATAAAAACAAATTGCAGTGTCTACACGATATTTAATCACAGCACCAGGCAGCATCTCTTATTTATTTTAATAATCTTGAGTTATATGGCAAAGGAAATACAAATTACAGATCACAATTTCATATATACAACACAAACTTTATTTTGCATAGCATCCTTCATGCAAACTGAAGCCTAAAACGCTTTACACAATTAGATAAATAACAGCAAAGGGAGAGAGAGTTATAGACAAGAGGGGAAAGAAAAATGCATTCAGCTGAGATTTGGAATGAGCTGGAGAGCTGATAAGGTTGAGAGGTAAGAAGCAAGGCTGATGCAAATGGTGAAAGATGCACTGAAGATGGCTCTTGCACCAGAAATGAACAGATTATACAGAGGATGAGGTCAGAAAAATCACTGACAGATAAGCAGAGGATGGAGGGGAGAGACGGGAGACACAAGGTAAGCTGGGGGGGGGGGGGGAGAAAATCTATGGTATGGTTACTATACATGTGACACACACATGCTTTATTACAAGAGTGGTAGTGACCCAGGAATGTAAGCTGCTTAATATTTTCCATTATAAACATTCTCCCAACAGTTTTCTTTAAAAAGAGCTTAGTGCTTCCATGCTTTGCAGAAGGAACTTGACATTTTGGCAGGAGAACAGAACTGGGGTCAAGGGGGTGCCATTTGCTGGCCTTGTGAAAACCCATTCAGATTCGGGCAACTTATGATCTACTGAAAAATCCCCATTTCCCATCTGTGGTTTGCTCAGTACAGCTTGTTCATGGCTTCCTGCCAATCCCCCAGATGTTCTATTGGTTGTATGCGTGCACCATCCCAGGATCTTGCTTCAGCATGCCCCACAGGACTACTCCATTCAGGGCACAGATCAAATTAATCCTTTTCCTGCTGTTGCTGCTTTTCCCCCCAGGGGAATGTGCACTTGGCTGGGAACTAGGAGATCATAAATTCAAGTCTCACTTCTTTTAATGACTGGTGTTAATATTCGGTGCCCTCCGATAGTAGTCATTGGTATTATAGTTATGGCCTAAAAGCCCCAGTTAACTCTCAGTGCCCCATTGTGCGAGCCACTGTACACATTCACAAATAACGAAGAGATAGCTTCTGCTTCAAAAAGCTTACAACCATGGTATGTGACAAGAGACAATAGTGGCGACAACACAGAGAGATGCGGGCACAAGGTAACAGTGAGATATCACACCAGTTGTCTCATCATTTATAAAAGACTGGATCTTACAATGTTGGTACTTGAGAACAGGACATAAATACAGATGATTCACCAGGGAGCCCAGGAGCTTTCAGCATCCCACACATCTTGGGCCAGCCCACCCCTACAATGGGATAATGGAGCCAGTTTTACAAATAAAAGTTGTCTATCTGCCAGCTGAGGTGCATGCTGCATTGTTAGCCTGGACTCAGACTCAAGTTTAAGCCCAGACCACCCCTACCATCCACACAAAAAATGTTATGACTCAGGTCAGTAAGCCTTCAGGACCT
Source organism: Trachemys scripta elegans (assembly GCF_013100865.1). NCBI lineage: Eukaryota > Metazoa > Chordata > Testudines > Emydidae > Trachemys > Trachemys scripta. The sequence continues at coordinate 7,519,373 of NC_048308.1, read as the reverse complement.
GGGCCCATGATAGACCTACCCAGGAGGTGAGCCCACGTCCCACTTTAACTCGGGTCCAAGCCCTGTCATTTTGGAGTGTGGATGCAGCTTAAGCCACAGATCTGAATCAGGAGGTCTGAGTAGTGCTGTCCGGACACATTAGCAAGGTTGTGAAACTGAGTCCAGCAATTGTAAACCCAGATTTACAAATCAGTGCAGATGCTCAAGTGCAGGCTCGGATACACCTACATAAATAGAGGCCCTGCAAACCCAGGTTTACAGTGCAGTGTAGACATACCCAGAGCCTGCAGATTTAACATTCCAGCGCCAGAACCAGACAACTGAGAAAAAGAACAGTGTGTTGTGCTGGAGTCAAGTAAGTATTTCTTTCTCCCTCTCCCCTGCATATTGTACACTGAGGTTATGTTTGATTTTTGGAAAATATTTACTTTATTCATTTTGAGAAAAAAGCCTTTACATTTAAATACAAAGCTCTGAAAGAAATATCATCTCCTCTGGGTTTTCTTTTTGACTGGGAAGACCAAGATTTTGAGCATGTAAAAAATGCTGAGTCCACCTTTTAAACTGCCCTTTACATTCCCCAGACTCCTCCGTATAACCAATCTAAGGATTTTGAGCTTTCACACAAAGCGCAGAAATGTCTTCAATACCGAGAGACTGTGCACTTAAAATGCATCCTGAATAACAATTCAGATTTAATTGGACACTAAAAAAAAGTGTTCCCAGATGATCTCTAAGCACATGCACGTGCATTTAAAGAACGGACTTAAACTGGGGACAAAAACCCAGCTAGACATTCATGCCAGAATAAAGGTCATCACATTTCCCACAATTACCAGTTGCAGGCCCAAGTCATATAGATGTGTAAAGTGATACAGAGGAGTAAGTAGATGTGGCCTACACCGTGCCTTGATGATCAACGAGCTCAATTGGACCAGTGGATGAAAGTGAATTCCTGACCCAAGGGCCTATGACTGAACACGTGCCTCCAGCCACTAGAGTCTAAGTCTAAGGACAGTTAGCAGAAACGAACCAATTGTACACGGAGAAAAGTGACCAGGATCCAAACCACATAGGTTGTATAGATTTATAGCAACAGACATCAAAAGCTTATAGATAAGTTGCTATTGAACCAAGTCACTCGTCACCATAATATGAAACCCTCCTAAGCATGAATGAATTTAGGCTCTCGAGACCCCTGTGCGGCAGGGAAACCTTATCCCCCTTTTACAGATGAAGTAACAAGAATATCAAGGGTGAGATTTGTTAAAGCACTCAGTGCTGACCTAACTCTAATCCCACTGACTTCTCTGGGACTTTTCCTGTTGATTTCAACGGCAGAAGAGTTTGGCCAATGCTGAGTGCTTTTAAAAATTTCAGCCTAACTGACTTGACCGAGATGCAATAAGTTCATAACAAAGTCACAACAGCAGCCATATTTCTAGGGAGTCCTAGTCCAGTGCCTTCACCACAAAACCATCTCTCTGCTCTGGATCAGCACCTTGTATTGTATCTGGAACTGAACAGTAGGCCAGCACCGCATGCAAAGAGCTGATGTAATAAGATCTCTTTGGCCAACACCATTAAGTAAGCAGGCAGTCTTATTGTGCAGCAGCTTCAGCATCCAAATGGTTTTCAAGAGTAGCACCCTATACAGCACATGGCAACAGCTCAGTCTAGAGATCAAAAAGGCTGCAATCAGAGAGAAATGAGCAAACATGGATGGAGAAACGGTTATTTAGGCCACGGATGGTACCTGGAAATCTATGATGAGCTAGAGATCAGGAATTACTCCCAGACTGTAAACTCAACCTAATTATTGCTGAGTTCCATTATAGAGGTTATTGACCCCACGAGGACCACCTGAGAACTCTTAAACTTTGCAGGGACTGGAGCAGCTTCTGTGGAACTTGGAAAAGTCATTGTAGCCCCTCTAGTGTGGAGCAGCATTGTAGAGGCCTTCTACACGACTCAGTGCTGTTCCCTGTCTGGGAACATCAGGACTGGTGCTCAGACCTTTATCAGGGCAAACAGTGTCCATCAGGCTGTCCTGACTAAGGGTATGCCTACACTGCAGCTGGAAGCATACGTCTCAGCACAGGTAGACAGACTTGCACTAGCTCTGCACGGGCTAGAACACTAAGGGCAGGTCTACACTACTAATTTACGCAACTCCAGCTACGTGAATAACGTAGCTGGGGTCGACGTACCTTAGGTCGACTTATTGTGGTGTCTACACCACGCTGGTTAAACAGGAGAAACTCTCCCATCGACTTATCTTATGCTACTCATTATGGTGGAATACCAGAGTCGACGAGAGAGTGATTGGCAGTCGATTTAGCGGTCTTCACTAGACCCGCTAAATCGATCTCTGGTGGATTGATCGCCACATGTCGATCCCCCGGTAAGCGGAAACAAGCCCTAAAAATAGCCGGGTCGCCAGGGGACGGGGGGTAGCATGGGTGACAGCTCAGGCTAACCACCAAGTATGGACGCAGGCGACTAGCCCAAGTTGCTTCCTATGCTACTCCCAGCTACGCTGCTCCAAGCTGCTGTGTAGACATATTCTAAGTGACTTCTAATGCATAGTATTTTTACCATGATAATTACAAACCACGTTCTACATCGAAAAGGTTTCAAAAATTGCACAAAGATTTAAGATGCACTGAAGCATCTAGGCACTGTGCCCTTTACACAGTCTAATCTTATTGTAATGGGAAGATGTATGTAGAAAGAAAGTTCCCAATGTGTTTGGTCCTGGCTACCCTTCTTCCCTTTTTTTTTTTTTTTTTTTTAGGGCTGTCAATCAATTGCAGTAAACTCATGCGATTAACTCAAAAAAATTAATCGCACTGTTAAACAATAATAGAATACCATTTATTTAAATATTTTCTACATTTTCAAATATATTGATTTTAATTACAAAACAGAATACAAAGTGTACAGTGCTCACTTTATATTTATTTTTTATTACAAATATTTGTGCTGTAAAAAACAAAAATAGTATTTTTCAATTCACCTCATGTAAGTACTGTAGTGCAATCACTTTATCATGAAAGTTGAACTTACAAATGTAGATTTATGTACAAAAAAACTGCATTCAACAATAAAACAATGTAAAACTTTAGAGCCTACAAGTCCACTCAGTCCTACTTCAGCCATTCAGACAAACAAGTTTGTTTACATTTGCAGGAAATAATGCTGCCCACTTCTTGTTTACAATGTCACTTGAAAGTGAGAACAGGCGTTCTCATGGCACTGTTGTAGCCAGTGTCGCAAGATATTTATGTGCCAGATGCGCTAAAGACTCATATGTCCATTCATGCTTCAACCACCATTCCAGAGGACATGTCCATGAGATGACAGATTCTGCTCGATAATGATCCAAAGCAGAGAGGACCAACGCATGTTCACTTTCATCATATGCGTCAGATGCCACCAGCAGAAGGCTGATTTTCTGTTTTGGTGGTTTGAGTTCTGTAGTTCCCGCATCTGAGTGTTGCTCTTTTAGGACTTCTACAAGCATGCTCTACGCTTCATCCCATTCAGATTTTGGAAGGCACGTCGTGTTCTTAAACCTTGGGTCAAATGCTGTCGTTATTTTTAGAAATCTCACATTGGTGCAATTTTTTTAATCGTGTTTAATTTTTGTAATCACTTGACAGCCCTATTTTTTTTAATCCCACACTCATAACATGGGAATAAAGAAGGGCTACATTATTGTGCAGAAGACTTCTTTGGTTTGTGCGTCTTGGACTCACTTATTTTGTGAAAGAAAGTACCTGAATCTTAACATTATAAGGGGGAAATGGAAAGCCCCTTCTTTTACCCACTAAGTGTGAGCTGAGGTTCAGCTCGACAACGCTGATAAATATGCTGCTCTACATTATTCATGCTCCCTCTTTCTCTTTCCTCCTGCTTCTGACTGGCACGTGGCATCCACCACTGTTGCAAACTTGTAAGCAGAGCTCAGAGACCGGCCCCCTAGAAATATCGACAATAAATAAAAGATAAACAATGTACATCGCATGGTGACATCTGCTGCTTCTCTCCCTCCCAGCGCTCAGCTTTCAGTCCACCCAAAAAATAAAGGGGGAGGAGGATGGGCTTAGAAGACTGTGCAGCTGTAAGCCACCATGCTGGGTCTTGGCTGCAACTATATTAAACTACTTGGTTCAGGGTGGAACACACCCCAGCACTAAAAACATCTGAGCACTGAAATTCTGCTGATGAGCATCAGGAGATCAGTGGTTTACAACCCTAGCAGCATTCCTTCAGCTATTCATCATAATCATCATTATAAACGCTGGCAGCCAGCAAAACACATCCACTGTTTCTCTCTCTCATTCCCACCCCCTCTCCCCCCGGAAGATCTAAAGACTTAGTGATGAGGATATCTTTTTGTGCGGCTTAATCCTTAGCATTTTTTTCCAAGCTATAATAGGGACCACCTCTGAAGAAGACTCTCTGCTGCAATGTTACCATATGGGCAATAGCGTTCGTTGGCCAACTGGGGGAAACAAGCGACCATGATGAAAGTCATAGTGGCCTGATTTAAAGCTATTCCCTGCTGTGCCCCAATTCTATTGGCGGGACTGTGATTCAGAACTCCTGGGCTCTTTTCCTATGTGATCTTAAGCTTTCTGACCTTCAGTTTCCCCACTTGTTATAATGGGGATGATACTAACCTAACTTGCGGGGTGTTGTATGGCTTTGCTAATACTTGTAAAGTGCTTAGATCCCAAGGTGCCAAGCTCCATGGAAGCACTATTTCATTTGAAACATTAATTCAATGGGCAAATTCTTTGTTTCCCAAAGAACGCCATATGTGGGGCATAAACTGATTCACACACACGCTGCCTCCACAGGGAACACACACTACTCAGCTAATCATTGATCCACGGAGATTTCAGACTCTTGGCAGAGGAGTAGGCCATAATTATTCGGGGTTGTTCTTTTTTATACATTTACCACATGGAACAAACTAATTGTATCATGGCTCAGAGTTACATTATCACCCCGTTTGACTCTGGAGGCTGCAAAGGCAAGCTGATGTTGCCTCATGATGCCGCATGGCTATAAACCAACACAATGTCACATACACGCTACAACGCCTGGAATATAGGAGGGGCTTCTCTTCCTAGGCTAACTTGCAGGATGGTTACGGGACAGCTCCACAAAATAGCAAGATGGTTCCATGGAAGTCAAGGTGAGTGGCAGCCCTCCATGTAATCTAAGGAATGATGAAAACCTTGAAAGAAGTTTTCTCTCCATTAAAGAAAGAGCATTAGAGTTTTAAGCTCCTCAAATTAAAGATTTCTGACTGAACAACAGCTCAGAGAAGCCAAAAGTGAGCAAAGGAAGAATCACCGCACTTCAGACTGTAGATACAGTTGGTAGGTGGTAGCACATGGTGTTTTCCATTGCTCAAAGCTCCCCTCCCTATGATATATGCTATGTTCTGCTTAAAAATTTGATTATTTTTAAAAACGAACTGGGTGTGCTCATTTCTCAGAGGAATGCTGATGTCTGAACTCTGGGAACAAATGGATTTGGGAGGCCTGGTGGCCAGGGGCAAAGAGCTCTTTGCTAAGTGCTTTGCTAAGTTAGGACTGGGGATGGTTTTCCCCACTTATGGCCTCCAGACCTTTATTATGCTTGGGCTGCAACATACACCCAGCTCAACCTCTGCCAGACCGAAGCTGCTACTTTCCCGATGAGTCATAAGAGACAGAAATGTGTATGCAGCGTTCCATACCTCGCCTGGGTTAAAACCTTCTCCGGTGCAAAGGCTCCCGGGCGGGAAAGAACTGGATACAAGAATTCTGAAGTATGGAAGGGAGGGCACATGGTGTGCTCCTTTGCATATTGATACCCAGCATGCTCTTTTGGCTGTGCTATACCATAGCTGGTGTGCTTTCTTCATATTTATATTGTCGTGTAAACAGGAAGAGACAACAGGAGCTGATAGAAAATAGGAGATAGAAAATGTGGCAAAAGACCACCTTGGCTTAACCACGAGATCTTGCATGATCTAAAAAATAAAAAGGAGTCATATAAAAAATGGAAACTAGGACAGATTACAAAGGAGGAATATAGGCAAACAACACAGGAATGCAGAGGCAAGATTAGAAAGGCAAAGGCACAAAATGAGCTCAAACTAGCTACGGGAATAAAAGGAAACAAGAAGACTTTTTATCAATACATTAGAAGCAAGAGGAAGACCAAAGACAGGGTAGGCCCACTGCTTAGTGAAGAGGGAGAAAACAGTAACAGGAAACTTGGAAATGGCAGAGACGCTTAATGACTTCTTTGTTTCGGTCTTCACCGAGAAGTCTGAAGGAATGCCTAACATAGTGAAAGCTAATGGGAAGGGGGTAGGTTTAGCAGATAAAATAAAAAAAGAACAAGTTAAAAATCACTTAGAAAAGTTAGATGCCTGCAAGTCACCAGGGCCTGATGAAATGCATCCTAGAATACTCAAGGAGCTAATAGAGGAGGTATCTGAGCCTCTAGCTATTATCTTTGGAAAATCATGGGAGACGGGAGAGATTCCAGAAGACTGGAAAAGAGCAAATATAGTGCCCATCTATAAAAAGGGAAATAAAAACAACCCAGGAAACTACAGACCAGTTAGTTTAACTTCTGTGCCAGAGAAGATAATGGAGCAAGTAATTAAGGAAATCATCTGCAAACACTTGGAAGGTGGTAAGGTGATAGGGAACAGCCAGCATGGATTTGTGAAGAACAAATCATAGAATCATAGAATCATAGAATATCAGAGTTGGAAGGGACCTCAAGAGGTCATCTAGTCCAACCCCCTGCTCAAAGCAGGACCAATTCCCAGCTAAATCATCCCAGCCAGGGCTTTGTCAAGCCGGGCCTTAAAAACCTCCAAGGAAGGAGACTCCACCACCTCCCTAGGTAACGCATTCCAGTGTTTCACCACCCTCCTAGTGAAATAGTTTTTCCTGATATCCAACCTGGACCTCCCCCACTGCAACTTGAGACCATTGCTCCTTGTTCTGTCATCTGCCACCACTGAGAACAGCCGAGCTCCATTTTCTTTGGAACCCCCCTTCAGGTAGTTGAAGGATGCTATCAATCATCAATCATGTCAAACCAATCTGATAGCTTTCTTTGATAGGATAACGAGCCTTGTGGATAAGGGTGAAGCTGTGGATGTGGTATACCTAGACTTTAGTAAGGCATTTGATACGGTCTCGCATGATATTCTTATTGATAAACTAGGCAAATACAATTTAGATGGGGCTACTATAAGGTGGGTGCATAACTGGCTGGACAACTGTACTCAGAGAGTTGTTATTAATGGTTCCCAATCCTGCTGGAAAGGCATAACGAGTGGGGTACCGCAGGGGTCTGTTTTGGGACCGGTGCTGTTCAATATCTTCATCAACGACTTAGATATTGGCATAGAAAGTACACTTATTAAGTTTGCGGATGATACCAAACTGGGAGGGATTGCAACTGCTTTGGAGGACAGGGTCATAATTCAAAATGATCTGGACAAATTGGAGAAATGGTCTGAGTTAAACAGAATGAAGTTTAACAAAGACAAATGCAAAGTGCTCCACTTAGGAAGGAAAAATCAGTGTCACACATACAGAATGGGAAAAGACTGTCTAGGAAGGAGTACGGCAGAAAGGAATCTAGGGGTTATAATGGACCACAAGCTAAATATGAGTCAACAGTGATGCTGTTGCAAAAAAAGCAAACATGATTCTGGGATGTATTAACAGGTGTGTTGTGAGCAAGACACGAGAAGTCATTCTTCCGCTCTACTCTGCTCTGGTTAGGCCTCAGCTGGAGTATTGTGTCCAGTTCTGGGCACCGCATTTTAAAAAAGATGTGGAGAAATTGGAAAGGGTCCAGAGAAGAGCAACAAGAATGATTAAAGGTCTTGAGAACATGACCTATGAAGGAAGGCTGAAAGAATTGGGTTTGTTTAGTTTGGAAAAGAGAAGACTGAGAGGGGACATGATAGCAGTTTTCAGGTATTTAAAAGGGTGTCATAAGGAGGAGGGAGAAAACTTGTTCACCTTAGCCTCTAAGGATAGAACCAGAAGCATTGGGTTTAAACTGCAGCAAGGGAGGTCTAGGTTGGACATTAGGAAAAAGTTCCTAACTGTCAGGGTGGTTAAACACTGGAATAAATTGCCTAGGGAGGTTGTGGAATCTCCATCTCTGGAGATATTTAAGAGTAGGTTAGATAAATGTCTATCAGGGATGGTCTAGACAGTATTTGGTCCTGCCATGCAGGCAGGGGACTGGACTCGATGACCTCTCGAGGTCCCTTCCAGTCCTAGAATCTATGAATCTATCTCCCCCACATTCCACTGATATTTTCAGAGGAACAACATCGTGCTTATAACAGTCAACCAGAAATGTTAAAAGCTAGCCATTTTATTTTTTTAACTTATAAAAAGGGAGAATAGTTCCTATAATGGAACACTGGTTTCAACCTGAACTATGGATTGAGATCATCAGCTGAAATGCACCTCTTAACATCTCTCTCGTTGCTGTTTTGAAGGAAGATTCTTTTTCTCAGTGGACCCCACTGCCACAGGATTCATCGAGGCCAAGAGCTTAGCAGGATTCACAAAATAACTGTGCATTTTTTATGGATAATGAGAATCACCAGACTACCAACAGTAACAAACAATATACAATAAACTTGAAGATTAAACCGCTAATGTTTTGGAGCATAAATCAATCACGAGTTAGGAAGAAGTTTTCCATGCATGTAGATTGTCCCATAATTGCATGTTGCAGGATTCCTTGCACCTTTCTCTGAAACAGTTGGTACTGGCTATGGGAGGAGCTTGACCATTGGTCTGATCCAGTATAACAAGTCCAATGTTCCTAAAAACTGCAGGATGTAATCCTCTCAAAGTGAGAGGAGTTCTAATGGAGGAGAAGCTTCAGAGACAATTACAGTTCAAAACAAACACAATAAAACACAAAGATCTCATGTTGGCAACTGTAAAAGCTCCTTCACAGCCATTCGCTTCCAATCATTCTCTTATAATCAATGAACAGAAGAGTAACTTATCAAAACAAATTTGCTCTTCATCAAGATACATAAATGAATAGAATAACTGGCAAGTCACACAGGTCTGCAGTTATAATGCAAATCTCCCAGTACAAATCCTCTGTGGAAAACCAACTGGAATCTTCCTTGTAAAAGTACTAACTATATGTATCTAAATGTCAACCATGTGAGCGGACTCAGTATAGGAAGAGCCATGTATATAAACCATGTGGATGCAAGACAATTTCTATGGAACCTTTAACTGCAATGGTTACCACATAGTCTCCCATGGAAATCAAATGCCTATAACGAAATGACTTCAGCATGTGCAGAGTATGGCACACAGCTGCACCTTACAACATGAAGAGAGTTGTTACAGGACATGCTCAGCTATGGTACTGTCATCTTTCTTAAGGCCTGTGGCTCATGAATAAGAATGCAGATGTAATTGAACGCCTACCTGTGCACATGCAATCACTCTGGTTGCACACATACATTGGGAATTTTTGTTGCTACTTAAATACATGAAACTATCTATTTGCAGACGTGCAATCATGCCCTCTACTTTTAAAATATTTGTCCGAAACCATTTCCACCTCCACACACTGGCACAAATGGGGTTACTGGGTTTTTAATACGGAAGTAACAGTACATTATGCTCCCAAACCCACTTGTAAAAGAGCATGTTTTAAACCTCTCCGCCACAAGCAATGAGAAAGAGCCACTACCACTCAAAGAATTTTTTAAAACTGCAAGCAAAGCTACTAGAACCTGTGAGATGCAAAGAGCAGAATCAGCTATGATGTATAACAGCACTATGGTCTTGTACACAGAGGGACATCCAGGAAAATGAACCAAATTAACTAAATCTGTAGTGGATCTGTATATAAATCTGTAGTGGATCAATTAAACCACATTAAACCTCCAGTGTGAACATCTTCATTCAGATTTAAAGTAGCCTTAATTTTGTTTACTTTAATTCACTCCAAAGTGAATTAAGCTAAAACATATTAAACCATTTTAATTCTCAACAACAGTGTCCACACAGGCATTTAATGGTACTTAACTAATGTACTTTAAAAGTGAATTTGGATTAATTTTTCTCAGTCTGTCGGTGTAGATAAATCCAACATAATCTAATTTCTGTATATAGGCCCTGATTCAGAAAAAAAATTTATGCACAAGCTTAGCTTTCCAGTCTCATAGAGTCAGGTCAGAAGAGATCATTGTGATCATCTTGTCTGACCTAATGCACATTGCAGACCACAGAACTTCACCCAACCACTCCTGTAATAGACCCCTAACCTCCAGTTGAGTTACTGAAGTCCTCAAATCATGGATTAAAGACTTCAAGCTATGGAGAATTCATCATTTACACTAGTTTAAACCTGCAAATGACCCATGCCCCATGCTGCAGAGGAAGGTGAAAATCTCCCAGGGTCTCAGCCAAACTGACCAAGGAGAAAATTCCTTCCCGACCCCAAATATGACTGTCAGTTAGACCCTGAGCACGTGGGCAAGACCCACCAGCCAGACACCTGGGAAAGAATTGTCTGTAGTAACTCAGAGCCCTCCACATCTAGTGTCCCATCTCCAGCCATTGGGGATTTTTGCTATTGGCAGTTGCCGATGTGCCACATGCCACTGTAGGCAGTCCCATCATACCATCCCCTCCATAAATTTATCAAACTCAGTCTTGAAGCCAGTTAGGCTTTTTGCCCCCACTGCTCCTCTTGGAAGGCTGTTCCAGAATGTCACTCCTCTGACGGTTAGAAACCTTCGCCTAATTCCCATCTCCTAGAACTGGAAGGGACCTTGAAAGGTCATTGAGTCCAGCCCCCTGCCTTCACTAGCAGGACCAAGTACTGATTTTGCCCCAGATCACTAAGTGGCCCCCTCAAGGATTGAACTCACAACACTGGGTTTAGCAGGCCAATGCTCAAACCACTGTGAGACATAAGCACATACTTAAGTGCTTTGAGGAATGGGGGTCTTGGAGTTTAGCTACTGTGGGGGGATGGGTTCTTTGTAAATACAATAGTGAGATTCTACAACAGAAGGTGTTTTGAGTTCTGCAGATAGGATAAATTGTGAGAAGGGACCTTAGGTTGCAAATAGAGAGAGAGACCTGCAGTCACCATAGACATCCTGTTTGAGCCTGATCTATGGCACGAAGGCTTTGCATTACAGGCCTGGGGGCAGAAGATGAAGGCACAGAGAGGAAAAGGGAGGAGGAAAATCAGATGATCCCCCAAACAGGAAAAAAAATAGCCTGCTGGAAAATGTTACTTTTGCCAATTAAAAACACACCCTAATGTGAATTCAGTTATAAGGAAAGATGCTGACTTGATGGCCTTGGAGACCAAACCCCAATGTTATATTGACAGAAGTACAGCATGTGCTGTTGCAACACAAGCCTGCCTCAAAAACGTGCCCCTAGCCTGAAATGGACGGGAGAGAGGGGAGTTTCACCTCAATGACCCATTTGGTCCTTGGCTTCTCTACTGAGAGTGCCACTATAGTTAGTGCCACAATAGATACCAATTGCAGGGATGATTTTTATGTACTGTGGCCCCTTGGGAACTGGGCAGGAGCCACCTCCTTGGGACAGCCTGGGAATCAGAAAGGCACAGGTTTAAATCTGGGATGTTGAAGTGTCTTTTTACTATAACATGAATACAACCTCACCCTCAGCACTTCTGCTGAACATCCTGAGAATGCAAAAGTTGGGGTTGCTTTTGTTACACCAGTTAGTATGGGCAAAATTAAGGAAGCTTTATAATCAGCTTTCTCAGTCTGAAGCAGACATACAAATTTCTCAAAGCTCAGCAGTGACTTCTGGTCTTCGCAAGAAACAGTGCAGACAATGCCAAAATGTCTCTTTTGGCTGGGTGAGGCCCATCAATGGAAAGGAACATCACCTGCAGCTATGACTACTGAACACGGCAGAAATTGGTTGTCATTCCTATTACATGCAGACACAAACAAAAAGCATATAGAGACCTGTAAATATAGAAGATCAATTGAATCTCTCAGGAACAGATTCCAGTAAGACCAACTGAGTATTTTCCCCTCACCCATTCTTGCATTAGGACAAAGTCAGAAAAGCTACACTTAAGTTATGGAAAAATTGTGATTATCTAGCTTGCAATTAAAGGAGAACATAAGACTGGCCACACTGGGTAAGACCAATGGTCCATCTAGCCCAAGATCCTGTCTTCTAACAGTGGCTAGCGCCAGATGCTTCTGGGAGAATGAACATAACAGGAAAATTTTGAGTGATCCATCCCAGCACCAAGTCCCATCTGCTGTCAGTTGGAGATTTAGGGACACCAGGAGCATAGGGTTGTGGCCCTAACCATCTTGGCTAAAAGCCATTGATGGAACTATACTCCATGAACTTGCCTAATTCTTTTTTGAACCCAGTTATACTTTTGGCTTTCACAACATCCCATGGCAATGAGTTCCACAGGCTTACTGTGCCTTGTATGAAGCAGTACTTCCTTTTGTTTCTTTTAAACCTGCTGCCTATTACTTTCATCAGGCGAACCCTAGTTCTTCCATTATGTGAAGGACTAGATAACATTTCCTTATTTATTTTCTCCATACCATTCATGATTGTATAGGTCTCTATCATATTTATAAAATGAACAGTCCCTATCTTTTTAGTCTCTCCCCAGGTGGAAGCTGTTTCATTCTCCTAATTAGTTTTGTTGCCCTTGTCTTTACTTTTTCCGATTCTATCTTTTTTAAGATGGGTGACCAGAACTGTCTGAAATATTCAAGGTATGGGTGCACTAGGGATTTATATAGTGGCATTATATTTTCTGTTTTATTAACTATCCCTTTCCTAATGGTTCCAATCGTGACTCTTCCCCAACTTATTGTGTTTACCTAGGTGTTTGATAATACTGTTCTTTACTGTAGTGTCAACCAATTTGCCTGGTACTGAAGTTAGGCTACCAGCCTGTAATTGCAAGGATTGCCTCTGAAACCTTTTTTAAAAATTGGCATTAAGTTAGCTACCCTCCAGTCATCTGGTACAGAGGCTGATTTAAGCAATAGGTTACAAACCACTGTTAGCAATTTTGCAGTTTCCTATTTGAGTTCCTTCAGAATTCTTGGGTGAACACCATTTCATCCTGATGACTTACTAGTGTTTACATTATTAATTTGTTCCAAAACCTCCTCTATTGACAACTCAATCTGGCACAGTTCCTCAGATCTGTCACCTAAAAAAATGGCGTGGATGTGGGGATCTCCCACACATCCCATGCAGTGAAGACTAACGCAAAGAATTCATTTAGCTTCTCCACAATGACCTTGTCTTCCTTGAGTGCTCCTTAGACCTCAATTGTCCACTGGCTCTGAGTGTTTTGGCAGGCTTCCTGCTTCTGATATACGGAAAAGGTTTTCGCTATCTTTTGTGTGTGTCTTTAGCTAGTTGCTCTTCAAATTTGTTCTTGGCCTGCCTTATTATACTTTTACACTTGACTTGCCAGAGTTTATGCTCCTTGCTCTCTTCCTCATTAAGATTTGACTTCCAATTTTTAAAGAACTTGTTTTTGGCCCTAAAAGCCTTTTTACTCTGCTCTTTAGCCATGGTGGCATTTTTTGGAAGAATTAATTCATATCGCCAGTTTAAAAAAACTATCATTGTCCTTTAAGTAATAGGATGGAGTAGAATGGAGTTAAACAAATCCAATGACTTAATCCTGCCATAGAATGCTAAATGGGCAAAAATTATCATGCATAAGTGTTAAAATTGTGAGTTACTGAATCTTTTTATTTTAAAAACCTGAAATAATAAATTTGTGGTTCAGAATAACAGGTATAGGGGAGAAAAACGCTGTTAGGTGATTTTGAAAATCTCCCCTTAAGGTATCGTGGTCAGAGGCCCAATGATAATTCAAACTTCACAAATCTCCTGGTAATTTAACCCGTAAAATTAACTGGCACTCAAACGGGCAACCGATTTTACCCCCCATATGCATCAGTTACAAGAATAAGCAATTAATATGAGTAATAAAGATAGCACAACAAGGATTAAATGAATGTTTAGCTATTCTTTTCCCCCACTCCTTTAACAATTTTTAAATGAAATATACAAGCAGAGAAACCTCAAAATATTCTGAGGTTTCATTTGGAGAGGCATCCAAAAGGTCAAAGTGGCATTTTAACTTTTCTTTTTAAAATCAGGCTAGAAATCTCATGAAAATAGACTTCCTTGAGGGAGCATATCCAATGGTGGAAAAAATAGACTAGGAGTCAGGAATTCTGGGTTCATATCAGCAGAGCCAAGAAGAGAACTTCAGTAAATTGCAACCTCTCTGGGCCTTCAATTAAGTTGCTATAAAATGAGAATAATAAGATTTCCCAATCTCACTTTGTAAATCACTGAAATTCCCTGCTAAAAGTTATTATATAATTAGTCCTCTAGACCAAGCACTGGACAGGCCATGGATTCTGAATTATCCTCTCACTTATGACAGTGATTCCTACAAATCAAGTTTAAGACACATTGACAGGAGAGTGCGGGAAGCTTGCAATGCTGTATCTGAGCTATTGTTACAGGACTTTGGTCTCCAAGGAAGTGAATGTGGCTAACTTTCAGGAGCATTACATGAACTTTCATATTTTTATTTCTTTAAGAAAAGATAGATAAGAGGAGAAATATCCTGTTTTCACAGTCAGAATGATCAGATTACAAACTAGTCTGCAAATACAAAATAATATTTTAACAACAATTGGGGGGTAGGGAGGGAAACATCTTTGTGGTTTACCTAGATCAGTTCCATCTGTTATTCCAGGGGCGAAGACTGAATTGAGAAGAATGTGTCATGCAGAGTCTGACAGGTTTGTGAACTCTATCGGGAGCCGCTTAACAGTTGGTCTTAATCGTTTTCCAAGGCACAAAGCAGATATCAAGATGAATCTGTTTCCCACTTTGTTTCCTCCCAACAGGGTTGGATTTCAGATTTGCCTGGATTAGAGTGAGCCACCGGAATTCCCCACCTGGACATTAAGCAGGCTGGAGGCCTTTATTTCAAAGGCAAGTGGCATGCAGTGATTCCTGCCTGGCCCCATGGGACTAAAACTCTCATTTTTAATCAGTGAACAGTCTTTGTTTCATTCATTTTTATTACATTTCCCCTTCACTTTATCATCTTCTTTTAGGGCTGACATTTTTGACATAAATACTAATTGGGCTAAAATCAGAATCATTTCCCCAGACTTTGGGGGGAGGTTCAGAAATAACAGTACCTCAGAACAAAATCATGACAAAGATTTTTAAACCTCAAACTACCCTACAGTTTATTTGCTCCTCCTCTCCATATATCCTGTCCTAAATAAATCACTCCAATGAGATGTATTTTAACCTAAATAAATTTTGTAAATACAGTAGGGCCTGGATGATCTAAACACTCATTAACCTAAACTTGCATTTATCCAGTGGTCTGATATGTCCTCTGCAGTTTATTGCATACACCAGACATCTTTCCTCTTCACCTGTTGACATATTGTCTTTCCCAAGGCCTGCTGGCCAAAGGAGAGCAAAGAGAGAAGTTATACTATGTGCATGAGAACTTCTCTGCAGAAATTTGCCTATGGCTTTCTCCCTCTCTACTCATCAGCCAGCCAATTTTGGATCAGGCACAGATCTCTACCATTCTCTCTGCTGGCTGGACCCCCACCACAATTTTCATACAGCTGCAGGTGCCTCAACTCCCTCCCAAGGTTTATTGACAATCAAGATGATTCTGTACATTTCCGTCTTCTTATGGGGAGGCATATCAATGACTGTGTTCTTATCCCTCCTCATCTCTGGGGCAGTCTTGTCTGAGAAAGTAGAGAGCTCAAAGGCTTTCCCCTGGTACAGCATAACAGACTTTCGTGAGCTAATGTTAATGAGGTGCTCATTCAAATTAGAGGGGGGGTTTCAGTGGGCCCCTTGCAAGGGAAGAGACATCAGAGAAACAGCACCAAAAATCTCTCCCCAAATCATTGCCCACAACCACCCACAGGGACCTGCAGGACTCCAAGACTATCATGGGAAGAGTTCACATAAATGGACATGTTCTGGAACGGTCCAAGTGTTTGTTCTGGCAAGCTCTAGTGCAATTCAATATTTTATCCATTGCTTTCAAACTTTCACTAGCTCCCTGCGGGGATATACCCAGCCAAATGCTTTCCTGTTCCCCATTCCATAGGCAGGTTCAGCTCATTTTAATGGACTTTATAATGAAGTGGAAGCTTTGATTTTGACCCCTGCAAAGAAATACTCCTAATGAGAGAAACAGAAGCAAAACGCAACAGGGTTTTCGTCATCTGTGCAGAGAACAGAGGAGGATGTTGTGGGATATACAAATATTAGCGACTGCGTCTGGAAAGCCCGAATGGCTATGCAGGTCATTTCAAACGACTACTGATAAAATCTTCTCACACATCAGATCACCATGGGTTCTTTGTGTATCACTCACTTTGCAGAAACTTTTTATCCGCACTGTTTTTCATACCCCTCTTTCCTGAAACCAGGAGCCTTACTTACCATCAGTCCAATCATAGAGAGCAAAGAAAGGAAAAGTTAGAAAACCTCTAAAAATTACTTAAACTATCTTTTCCCATACACAGCAACACCACAACTGTAAGATCTCATTTCTGGGAACTCTCAGGACAATACACAGTTTCTGTATGTACTCCTAGAAAGCTGCAAGTCTCCCCTTCTCATCTGTGATATAAAGGTCCCATTTCTATCCAGCATACGGCATGAGACACTGGACCTTAAACTAGATCCAGGAGTGACTAGTGCTATATCAATATTGGAACAGTGTAATTTGGGGGAAATTCCACATTCGCAGAAAAGGAGCTAACATTTCTCTGGATTTTCTTGTTCTTTTTAAATGGCAGTTATTTGAAGGTACTGAGAGGTTTGAAATGTTAGCCTAAATCCTGCTGGAGATGGTTAGTGGGGTGAGTGCAGGTGAGGCAATGAAAGGAGCATGATAAATACAAATAATCACAAGTCATTGCAAACTGCCATGTGCATATCACCACCATATACCTAATGTGATATTTGATATTTTCAATGTAGCATATAAATACAAAGTGTAAAATGGGACAATAATCTTTCTAGTCTATCTCATGCTCCCTTCAAATCAGGCAATCCAGTGCAAATTTAATTTTATGCTAAATGGCTGAAGTGAGCTAGAGCAGTGCTAAATGTCGATCTAAAAAAATCCAACTCATTTCAACAAAAGATATGTTTACAATATTCAGGGGACGATGCATAAACACACTGAAAAGATTTGTAATAATAAATGCCGTCCATCTGATAGATATCTTCAATACAGGCACCTTTGCTCTCTCATGTTGCTATTTTGGTGCTAATATTTGCAAGATTGCTGAAAGCAACACGACCTGTAAACTTCTAAAGACTGAGGTATTTTCTCAATGGCCAAATCCAACTGCCACTGAAATTAACCGGAGTATTCCCACTGACCTCAGAAAAAAATGGATTAGACTCTTCTTCAGTTTGTGTAAAGCAGCGTCGCTCCACTGAAATCAATGCTGGTGTACACCACCTGAGCACATGGTCTTCAAAGAGGAAACAGTTTTAATAAGACCAGAAGAAAAATATTAGATAGGCAATTACAGCACACAATACAGCCCTAAAAAACTTGGTTCTTGATTCTATAAACTCTTAGCCTGGGTCTACACTGGAGGGGGGTGGGATCGATCTAAGTTACGCAACTTCAGCTACGTGAATAACGTAGCTGAAGTCGACGTACTTAGATCGACTTACTGTGGTGTCTTCACCGCGGTGAGTCGACTGCTGCCTCTCGCGGCACTGGAGTACAGGAGTCGATGGGAGAGCGATCGGGGATCGATTTATCGCGTCTAGACTAGACACGATAAATCGATCCCCGCTGGATCGATCTCTGCCCGCTGATCTGGCAGGTAGTGTAGACATACCCTTACACATGTTTAATATTCAATAACTGAGTAGTTGCACTGAAATCGATGGGATTTCTCATGCTTAAAACTAAGCATATAGATGTTGGCAGGATTGAGTGGCTTATTTTCATTTTGGCATTGGGGTATTTTTCTACATTTTAACAGTCTCATACATTCAAGGGGCATTGTTTTAACAGGTGCTAAAGTTATTAATATGACCTTAACTTAATTTTCTTTATTGGGCTGGAAGAAAAAAAGCCACTTCCTCACAGAACTATTATAAGGTGGTTTAGTTTGGGTAGCCCCCTCCCTTTTAGAAAACCTACACAGGCTACAAGGACACACGAGATGGAAAAGAGTATTTAATTGCTACTTCCAGAAATATCCTGGCCTAACCCATCATGAGCTCATGCTGGATCATAATCCTTCTGAAATACAAGAGACAAAGTGATTTCCTTTCAAACAACATCCTTTTTTGGGTGCAGCTCCAAAAGCTTTTCTGCGGTTCAATGGAAAAATAAAATCTCATCAATTGCAAGGTGGGGAAATCCAGAAAAGCCAACGTACACTTAAGCACGCTTTCATTCTGTGAGATGAATACCGTGGGCCCTGCCTAAGAACAGACAAAGGAAAAAATGTAATAAAGTCAGGAAGTGTGCTTTTGTACTTGGCTCTGATTTACAGGTGTCTAACTGAACCTCTTTGAGCTGATTATCTTATTGGCATTGCCCTTAAATCACATACATCTGTTTAGGCTAACTATGCCCATTTCCTATTTCCCCCCACAAAGAAGAACTAAAACCTGCATAAGGAACAGACCCTTTAAATGATATACTGAATCTACTGCAGCAGTGCTGGCTCTCAGCTTTCTGCTGCCCAAGGCATGCTAAAAAATGCACAGCCCTCCCATGCCCTGGTCACTAAACATTTTGCTGCCTTAGACAACTGCCTGCTCTGCCTAGATTGCAGAGTTGGTCCTGGACGCACTCCACAGCTCCACGAATGTAACATGATTTACCTCTAACTGCCTTAGTTTCACTGCAATTCAGCGCTCCGTATATTGTGCCAAAGCCCAAGAGTGGAACATGAAGGCATAAACACAAGGTAGACAGTCCTAAGGCAATTCTACCAATCCACGCAGGTCCTATCTCAGGCTAGGTCTATACTACCCGCCTGAATCGGCGGGTAGAAATCGACCTCTCGGGGATTGATTTATCGCGTCCCGTTGGGACGCGACAATCAATCCCCGAATCAGCGCTCTTACTCCACCAGCGGAGGTGGTAGTAAGCGCCGCCGACAGAAAGCCGCAGAAGTCGATTTTGCTGCCGTCCTCACAACGGGGTAAGTCGGCTGCAATATGTCGAATTCAGCTACGCTATTCACGTAGCTGAATTTGCGTATCTTAAATCGACTCCCCCCTGTAGTGTAGATGTACCCGAGGCACTATCCAGGGCTCACCTAGAGCACAGATGGCCGGGTGACCTGACAAGATGATTTTTATTTACAGTACCAGAAATCCCAAATTCATAATCCAGCGAAGTCCCAGTGGCAGGTATGAAGATTATGGGACCAGTGCCTTAACCACAGACCATCCTTCCTCCCTTAAAGCTTCTGGAACCTAACACAGGTCAGATTTTGGACTCCCACGAAACACTGGGTCACAGATGGGAGAGGTTGATCTCCAGAAGCCCTGGGTGTACCTCCTCTATGCTAACTCTGCCTCTGTTTCCAGCAATTCAAACAGCATTTGAGTGTTACGCTATAACAGCACATGCCTACTGGTAGCAGGACAGCATGCCAAATTGACGTGGGTTTCAGAAGAGTTGGATGAATAATTTTGAATAAATCAGACAATTTTGCCTTTTTATTCTCACTTTATATTGTCATGTGGCAGGATCACCAAAAATAAACCAGATACCCGTGTTTCTCCCTCCAGTTAACAAAGGGACAGGTGTCCTCAGCACAGTACATCACCACAGCTGGCCATCTGATTAGCCGTCTTGGTAGAAGGGGCCAAGCATCAAAAGGTACAATGACTGGACTAACCCCTCTCCACAGAGACAATCCTTTAACCAGGCTTGAGGGATTTTGGTTGGAAAGTGTGTACTGCCATTGCCCATGTCATGCCTGTTTTATGGATAAGTAGATTCACAGATGAATAGATTTTAAGGACAGAAGGAACCATTAAATCATCTAATCTGACCTCTTGTATAATATAAACCAGAGACTTTCACTCAGTTACTCCTCTATCGATAACTTCTGTTTGGGTAAAGCATATCTTGCAGGAAGACATCTAATTTTGACTTGATGACATCAAGAGATGGAGAATCCACCATTTCTCTCGGCAGCTTGTTCCAATGATTAATCATCTCCGCTGTTAAACTTTTGAACTTTATTTCTAATTTCAATTTGTTTAGCTTTAATTTCTAGTCATTGGTTCTAGTTTGCCTTTCTCGACTAGATTAGAGAGCCCTTTAATAACCTGTATTTTCTCCCCATGAAGGTACTTGCACATCTTAAGATTCAGTGTCCATTAATGTTCAGTCCAGTGAAAATAAATCCAGAATTGGGCATTAGCTGCTGTATTCTCTTGCACACATGCCTGAGTATTACTTTACTACAGAAATTTCTGGGCCAAACTTGCTGATTTACTATACAGGATTTAGAAAGGAATGTCTCTCCATCATCCCTTCCATCTAGCTTTACTGTGGAGTTCTTGGACCATCAGCTACAGAAACTGAGATAATTTAATGACTGAGGATTTTTCACCCTCCGTCTCTACCCCAATATGACTACATTTATAGATTTCGGATTGCTGTGAATTATAATGTAATTACACTGCTGCACAAGCGGCTTCCTAGTCCAGAAATTAAAAAGCAATTCAGGTAAATGATCTTTAGCTACCATGGCACATCCCTGCAGAATTCATTAAGTTTGGGGCTTAGATGGCAAACCAAAGACCACACAGGCAAAACTACATCAAAAACAATCACGTCTGAAATATACAGAGCTTTTTCAGGAATACAGTGGGATCATAAATGCTATTTCTGGCAATCTTCTTGACTCTTAACTTTGAAATCCTATCACCTTATATGCCTCATAGGATTTCTAAGGTAAACTCAGTGGACCTTTTTTAAAATACACATCCTTCCTTTGGGATGAAGGTGGAGACCCATTTTAAGAGGTGGACAATGTCACACCTGGAGTCATCAGACCTGGTTCTGTAACCCCATCAGATCCCCGAAAGCAAGCCAACTCAGCTCGGGTTAGAGTCAGTATTTAACATAATGCTTAGATGGGAGACTTCCAAGTTGCATTTACAATAGCTGACACAGGAATTCTGTCCAAGCCAATGCACAGCTCTTCTTCCCACTGGGCATTAGGCAGTTCTATCTGGTAGGAACTATAAAAAACAAAACATTGATTGGCAAAGGTACCATGAGATCTTAAATGACCACAGCTAAGGTAGGTGTTTTAACTCTTCTGTCTTATCCAAATTCTAAGGTGGATAAGTAAATTCTCTCTACCTAAGTTTCCCGCTCTGTCTTCAGTTGCATCACATTTCATGCTAGAAGTGTCTGCATATTGGTGGTTGATGAAGGTGTGTGTGTGCAATTTGCATATCATTAAGTTTGTAAAGTGATTCCAGGACCAGAATGAATGCGCTGTGTTAAAGGAAGAGGCTATTAAATTTTCCGGTTTTGTTCCCTGCATTTTAGCCCACAGTGGTCTCTGCTGGATGGTGCCTCAATCTGCTACTGATTTGGGATTCTCATTCTTTCCTTCATACCAACAGATTTTTATCCCTTTCCCCCTTCTCTCCCAGCTGGTTACCCTTTCACACCGCATTGTGCATCTGGATGGCTCCTGTGCAAACCCTGCTGGGTCGCAGGATTCCCTCAGGCTTTGAGACTTACAGCAGGCTTTGCTAGTGCAATCTTTCAATTCACTTCCTGTCTGTTAGCTGCCAGGATTGAAAGGACCAGACTTGTCCGCCCCCAATGATTTCCCTAATCCAACCCTTAATTAATAACAATGGGACGCAAAAGCAGCTACCATTTTTTGAATAGGACAACGCAGATCCCTTGATGCTAGCCAAATACCACAGAGATTTATAAACTTGTCAGCCTGGCTGGGCTGCGCAGAAAAGAAGCCAAAACCTTAAGTCGAAAATCTCCTACACTATCATAAATTTCAACTTTATCTGCAAGTTCCCCTCATTATGAAAGTTCACTTGTTATGTTATTTTACTTACACTAAGTATCATGTCCTAATTTGGACATATTTTCAGTGTTCAGCTGAATTCTGAAAATATGACATGGTATTCCGTCCTTCCATTAAAAACAATCTATTCTGTCTACAACTCAAATCATAACATCTGGGCTCTATTTATACCATAAAGTGCTCACAGTGTCCTTTACCTCCTCTTCAACAATGCACCCCAACAACTGCCAGGGTAGTTGGAGTAGCTATTACACAAGATAACATGGCAGGAAGGAAGAATTTCATTTCAATCTTGGTCTTTTTGGAACATGTACATACTTTTCAAATTTCCTTAAGGCGAGACCATTTGGTTTTGGCCAGGCATCTTAAACCACTTGCAGGCCACACAGAAGTTACCGAGTAAGCAAATGACATCCTCTTTAAAAATCCTTATGGTCACAAACAGATTTTGAAACCATGTACTTTAACCACCTCAGCAAATTGTTTCTATACCCGTCAGTGTTGAAAGCCCAAAGCCTTTCCTGACAGCCAGAGCGCCCCTTCCCTAACCCGTCACAGCCCTCTCTCGTTCTTTATACGTTGCTTGCGGTCTTTAAACAATGAGATCATTATTATTGGCTTGAACCTGCTCGAATTCTTTTATATAGATTTAGGCCATGTAATTTGATCATGATCACAGACAGGTTTACTGTCCTTATTTACACAAAGGCTTGGAGGGCTTGGGGGATGTGTTGTTTTGTTTGGTGTGGTGCTTTTGGGTTAGAGGGTGTACGTTTCAGAGAAGTCTTTTCTCTGGACTCAATCTGAAAACAAGCTGTGTGAGCTCAAAGGATCTCCACTCCACTCCACTCCACTATAGGAGGGGGGAAAGCCATTAGCTGAAGTGCTGCAGACACCCTGTCATGCCATGGCCTACAGAAAGAGAATATGCACACTATAGTACCCATTTAAAGCATTCCTGTACCACAAACTCTTCTCATTGCTCTATACGCATCACAGCATTGACGTTATCCCCTGGAACTGATGCTCTCCAGCTGGCCGAGCTGCTGAACCAAGTAAATCCCATTCCACTCAAGCCACCTTGGTCATCAAACTGAAGCTGAAGATGCTGGCTTCAGTCGCCAAGTGCAGGTGTTTGCACCCAAATGGATTAGTAGGGGCTGTGTTGTTAATCCACAATAAATATGTTAATTGATTATAATAATGCCTCACAGAAATGGATCTCTCATCTACAGCTTTTGAAGTCCTGGTAATACTTCCTCCCCACCCTCCCGCCCGTACCTTCCCCAGATGACAGAGGCAGGAATCAATATTTCCACTGACCTTAGTTAACAATATAATTAACCTTAGTGCAGCAGCCAAGTTCACAAAGGCAGCAGACAAACAGCAACGAGGGTGGAAAAAATCCCACTCATACACAAACAGCAAGAAAAGTCAACATTGCCCGACACTTCTTCCTTTTCTTCCCACTAACCCGCCTCCAGCTAGGAGATGCTCCAGATCCCTCCAGTTCTGAGGAGAGCTCCCCGACAAAGCCACCAACTTTCCAGCCAATTAGGACCAGATGGGAGTCCCATCAGTGCTACTCCTCAATCAGCCACAGGGGTCACTGTTGAGCAACATGAAGTACACATCAAACTACAGTATCAGAGGGATAGCCGTGTTAGTCTGACTTGCATCTGAAGAAGTGAGGTTCTTACCCACGAAAGCTTATGCTCCCAATACTTCTGTTAGTCTCAAAGGTGCCACAGGACCCTCTGTTGCTTTTTACATCAAACTACAAAAGACCAAGTATGCCATCACCACACCAGCTGCAGCCTTTGAATACTGTACTTTTAAAGCTGTTTCTGTAACATACAGCATAGATTAGCCTGCTTCCCAAGACAGCATGGTACATTTTCATGTTTGGCTGGGTGAATGTAAGCAAAAGCCATTCTTCCATCAAGCGCATTGAGGGACAGGGTGATATAGATCTGAGCTGAGCCAAGGAACCAAATCTATAATTACTTACATAATTTACTGCATGTAACAAGGCAAACCTTGCCTGTTTTCAGCTTAATCTGGCCTTTCCCACAGGTAAGTGTCTAACTCCAAGACATTCTGAACCAACTAGAAATAGAGGCAGGTGAGTGACCTGTGTTATAAATGTCAGGCCACTTCACTTATCCTGGACATTCCTAGAGACACAAGGAAAGTAAGGTGATATCTCTTATTGGACCAACTTCTGCTGATGGAAGGTAAAAGCTTTCGAGCTTCACAGAGTTCTTCTTCAGGTCTAGGGAAGTAACCAAAGTGTCTAAGCTGAATACAAGTTGGGACAGACTGTTAAGCATAAGGAGTTAACACATGCTACAGGAGACCACTTAAAATGAAGTGGGCAATTAAGGCTTAGCAGGCCATAGGTTTTATTACAAATTGTCGTAATGAGCCATAAAACCACTGTCTCTGCTGAGTCCATGGTTTTTGGTGTCTAGCAGAGTAATAAATGTAATTTCCCAGGCTCGCCTTTGGAAAGTATTGTGCAAGTTTCCTCTGAGGATGAGGACTGAGAAGTCAGTTACTGTCTGATCACTCTGAAAAGTGGTCACCCACGGGTCGTAGGGTGGTATTGTCTTTTATCATTTTTTTGTGAAAGTTCAATCAAGCGTTCGTGATTGTTTTGTTTCACCCATAGAGTTGTTACTGGGGCATTTGATGCACTGGAGGAGGTACACCACATGTTGTGACAGGCATGCGTAGGACCCATGGATCTTGAAAGATGTGTTATGAGCAGTATTGATCATGGTAGCAGTGGAGATATGTCTGCAGGTTTTGCATCTGTTGTTGTTCTGGCAGGGTCTGGTGCCATTTTGACTTGGTGTGTCCTGTTTTATGGAGAGCTTGATTCTAATGATGAGCTTGGCAAAGTTGCAGGGGACGGGGGAGGCAAGGGGGCGGGAATGTTCTTTGAAGGCCAGAAGAAGGCTTTGGGAAATATTTCTTTCAGGATGTGGGCCCCATCAAATATGGGTTGTAACTGTTTGATGATACTCTGTCTGGATGCCAGTGTGGAGTGGTTAAACATATGGTGTCCCTCCTCCAGTGCATCATATGCACACTTAATTTTAAGTGGTCTCCTATGGAACATGTTAACTCCTTATTCTTAATAATCTGTCCCATCTTGTATTTAACTTAGACATTCTGGTTATCTTCCCCAGACTGAAGAACTCTGTGAAGCTTGTACCTTACACCCACAGAAGTTGGTCCAATAAAAGATATTACCTCACGTACCTTGTGTCTTTCAAATCCTGGAACAAACACCACTGCAAACAGCACTGGACATTCCTGACATTTGCTTAAAGGAATATTGCCAAGATAAATATTGTGTTTTGGATTGACTGTGACAGGGTGTAGGGGCCTTACCCTCTTACTGGCAAACAAGTGGGAGAAAAATAATGAGGCAGAGCTAGGGACTTGCAGGAACCATCTCTACAATCTGTTCTCGCCTCTTTATCCCTACCACAAAGCCCCTCCTCCTCACCTTGGTAATCCAGTTTTAACTACTACAACTGTCTTGTCTCTGGCCTCCCTGCATCTCATCTTCTCCTCCCTTCTGCAGTTCCTCTCATGCTTCTGTGACTACATCACTCTAGTCAAATTCCTGCACTAGCTTCCTCTCACTTTTCACATCAGGTTCAGGATTCTTAGCCTTACCTTTAAGGCCTTGAAAAATGCTACTTCTATTAAAGTCCCTGCTCTCAGCCTTGCTCCCAGGTCTCTAGCCCTTCTATATCCTTCTGGCACTCTCCCCTCCTTCCATGGAACTTTAAACATAGAACCCACTCCTGCCTCAGTGCCATGCCATCATTGTCTTCGTGTAAAGCCCTCCTTAAAAGAGACATTGTTTAACAACATTTTTTTGACTATACTCTGCCAAAGCTATTGTAAAGTAAAGGATTTTAAACCCCTAGAAACCCCTCTGTGCTGCTTTGAGATTGGAGCTTCTGCTTGGGCTTTGGTGTCTTAACCATGGTCTGGTGGTAATTTGCCTGCCTTTGGAGCAGGGACCATATCTTCCTCTGCTGCATGCTTATACAGTGCCGTTCACACTTCTGGCACCACCATTTATAAAATTCCCCCTACGTCAGATTATTAATATTATCTGGAAGAAGTTTTCCAAACAGGCCTCCAGAACGTTCACCACAAAATATGCAAGCAGATCAGTTGTATGTGGGAATCCTGAACATGCATGAATAAAAACGCACTTATGTAAGCAGTTACCACTTTCACACTGCATGGATTTGAAATCCTCCGCTTGCACTTTTGAACCCTTTAAACGTTTAGTCCAAGACTTTTATGTATTTTCACTGTTTGATGATATTGGTTCATTCCCCTCCTCCAATTTCATTCAACTAGACCAGTTGGATTAGTGGCAAATTCACTTTTTGGTTCTCATGCATTATCATGATATCCTAGCATTTGGATTAGTGGTACCTGAAGGTATATGCACGTTACACGTGGTGTGTACCATTAAGGCACGGGCAACCTAAGTACATGCCTAGGCCCAATTCGTGGCGGGAGGGGGAACCTCATGTCCGGCTGGTCTGGTTCAGATACTGGTGCAGGAGCAGGACCCATGGCAGCAGCTAGGAGGAACAGAACTGGCTGCTCCACTGCACTCACAGGTTTGGCCCCATGGACCCTTTGTCTTGACAGGGGGTGGGGCAGGGCCATGACTGAATAAGTGGCAGTGACCTGGAGCACAGGGTGGCAGTGCTGCTCAGGTGTCGGGGGCAGCAGGGTCAAACCTCACTGATCAATGCTCCTCCTCACTGCCCTGCGGCCAGCTCCTGCCCCAGGGCTCCCCCAGGGGCCTACCTGGCCTCATCCTGCTTCCAGCAGCCCTTGTCCCCTCGGCTCTGCCCACAGGACTCACTCAGTGACAGCCTCAAGACCTGCTACAAGTGTGGGGAGCTGCAGTGAGTGTCCCACTGGGAGACCAAGTGAAGCATTTCTGGGGGACCCTCCGGTTTGGATCACCATTGTTTCAGGGAGAATGTTTCAATCTGATCCACCAGCTGCCAAAAAAATACCTTTAGGAGAACATTTCTATACTCAAAAGTTTTAGAAAACCTGCATCTGGGGAATGACTACTGGAAGACTTTGCGGACGAAAAAAAAATAATAATAATTTACTTGAGTCAGAGTGAGGCAGAATATAGTGAAAAGCATCTTTAGAAGAGACACTGTGTCTACTTGCGTTGAGGCTAGGCCCTTCTGGCAAATTTCTGATATTCAGGCAGAGCTCATTTCTATCCTAGCTCAAGTGCTACCCAGGTCAAAGACCTGCCACAACCTGCCATAAAAGACAAAAAACACATTGATAGGAAATGTGTTTCTCTGTGCCCCATCCCAATTTATTTTTATGAGTAAACATCTCTGAATTAAGACATACTGTCTTCAAAGATCCCTTTTATGTCCCAAAGGTAACAGTTTAAGTGATCTTATAACAGCCGTTACTTTTCTTTACAATGAGCCATGCACATGAACTCAATGTCTGGAACTTTCATTTTGCTATATATATTTTTAGTGACCAGATATAAATCTGGCTGGTTTCGCATGTCAGTGACTCTATGGCCAATTGCTGGTCTTGGCTCTTAACTCAGATGCTGAGACACTGCTTTAGCTGGTACTAAAATCAAATGAAACATGCAGATTTGCATAAACTCTTTTTTACAGTTTGCTCTTACACAACTGATGTGGCGGCATGCCCCGATCTAAGGAACAGAGATGCAAATACATTTTACTCATTCAGCCAGTTCAAATCTATTTTAAAAGGCACTGCCCCAGCTGCCTTTTGAATATAGGACCTTACAATAAGGATATTTTTAAGGGTAACTTGGTAATAAACAGTGAAAGTTCCTCAGGAATCCTTTGAAGAAAAATGTCTCTCTTGCCCTATAGATTCAACAAGATCAGACAACAGTGGCTTTCACTCCCATCCAGTTGATTGTAGTGTTGGTTTGTGGCATGCTGTGGGCTCAAAGGGAAGAAAGGATGGAGTAAAGTTCCCTCTCAACCTTTCATCCCCAGCCACTGATTTTCTTTCTCAGTCACCTTAGCCCTCAGACTTTCACCCCTCTCTCAAAGCAGTAGCCATAGTCCATGCCCTCACGTTACGGCAGCAGTTTTAGTGCCTAAACTAGGAACCCAGATGAAACCACGAAGTTTTGCCTGGTTTGGGGTTGAAGTCCTGGAGCTCTGTGTGGTTTTCACCCAAAACTATATGTTCATCCAATTTGTCCAGAACCTCAGTAAACCATTTGATGAACCAGGCCCAAATATTAGGTATGTAATGAAGCTACCAAACTAGTCAAATTTGGTTCTTTTCAGGTTTCAAGATGAAAGGTTCTCACAACTATTAACATGACATCCCACATTCTCCAGCTGAGTTTCCTGGACATGATCTGCTAAGAAATCTACACTTTATGGAGTATTGTAAACACTCTGAATACAACAGATGTCTATACATCTTCCTAAGCATTCACTTTGCTTCCGATGTTAAAAATGCCAGTGTCATATGAATTATAGATTATTAGCCTGAACCACACTAATCTGTTTTATAGGGCCCTTAAGCATGGCATGTTGACAAGTCAAAAATATGAATGAGGTGACCCTCTTAATACATCCCTCTGAGGTAAGGAAATACTATTCTCATTATACAAACTAGGAACTGAAATAGAGAAATCAAATGCCCTGCCCAAAATCACAGAGGAAGTTTGGGTCAGAAAGAGAAACTGAAAGCAGATCCCTCAAGTCCCAGTCCAGCGTCTTAACAGAGATAATAAAATAAGACTAATCAAGGACAGTATGCTGCCTTCACAAAACCAGTTTCTCAAAAGCAGATGAATCTGCCTGGAATACATAATAATTCCTCTCATTAAAACCAGACTTAAATAAATGTATAAAGTCACCACCTTTGTGTTTCTATATTGTTACATTCACCTGCTGCTCAGAAATTGCATCATCAACTCTAATTACAGTCTGACACGGAAGAAATTTACTTCTGTGCCAATTTCAAGTCTAAGAACAAGGCACCTTGATGCGTTCCTGCTTGCATGTGAAATGAAGGAAAGATTAGTAGTGCCTGCCCTTCAGTGCCAGGCATGAACTGTTCACTGAATAGACAGCACTGAAATCCAAACCAGCAAGAACACAGAAAATTATTCAATTGCTCAATTTCACTTGCTACTGTTGCCCTATTTCATAAAACAACAAGAAGCAGCAACAAAGCCAGGTCAACTGGTGAACCCTGAACGAAGCAACAGAGCAGCAAGGCACTCCCACTCTCAGAAAGTGTCTCAGTTGGATAAAATCTAAACAGGCCTTGACACTTCAAATTCAGTCAGAATAGTCTTGGGTCTTTTAAACACTCGACTCTGGCAACAATTAATTAGCTGCAAAAGTATCTATAGTCTGGTTGAAACTTTAAATGAAATATTTGCTGGACTAATCCTTGGAGTAGCACATAGAGGGTAAGGGCTATGGGCTTATATAGCCTCTATTGGATGGTCTTCGGGAAAGCGTAGACATTTGAACTTTTATATTGGTGCAACGAACATTATCAAAACATTGACTTTAACTGTTTACTTAGAAATGCATCTGCTGTGAGCTGCGATTCTTGGACCCTTTTCAGAATTAGGAGCAAATCCATATGGGAGACGAGCGCAAGGCTTTCTGGATGAAGTGTCATGGACCCCAACACTCAACTCCTAGTTTTTATTATTTTATTTTATTTAAGTTTGGATGTTAGAGGCAGGAAATATAAATATCTTATTTGGAGAAGCTCTGTTTGTATTTCCCCAGAGCTGACAGTATAATCAATGGGGTATAATCCATTAGGTTTCAGATTCTTGGAGGGGGAAAAAACTAAAAGAACAGAAGAGAAGGCAAAAGAAAAGAAAAAGGAAAAAAACAGACATTTTGACTAGACCTGTGGGAAATGCAGAGATTCAGTTCAGGGTGGTTTGTGGCAGACCTTTTTGGTTTGAGTTCATGTGGGTTTAAACCCTGTAATTTTTTAATTTTACTTTTGGGTTCAGAGCTCAAACTAAAACTCAATCTCATCCACCAAGTTTTGCCTGATTTCCACCCAAACCCATTATCAGATTTGCTTGAAAGTTAACCCAGGACCCCTTGAAACAGTTCCTAAGCTTATGATTTTTAATACACCTCTACCCCGATATAACGTGACCCGATATAATACGAATTCGGATATAACGTGGTAAAACAGCGCTCCGGGGGGAGGGAGGGGCGGCGGGGCTGCACGCTCCGGCGGATCAAAGCAAGTTCAATATAACGCGGTTTCACCTATAAGACGGTAAGATTTTTTGGCTCCCGACAGCGTTATATCGGGGTAGAGGTGTAATGCCAAACCCAGGTGAGCTTTCTAATTTAAATTTAGAGCCTGCATGCTTTTTTCCTCTACTCTAAGATGTTAACCAACAATCTTGCTTTGAGGCTTAGCCTCGGTAGTCATAGTTAAGGATGGAGAACTCATTCTGCCAAATGTAGAACCTACTCAACATTGACGGGATCTTATCCTGTGTGATTTGTCCAAGGTCACACAGTTGCACAGTCTCAGGAATACTGTCCTGACTTCCAGGGCCCAGGGCCCTAGCCATTGGACAGACTGAGTTCTGCCCTGTTACATTTTTAATTTGGTCATCGTGGGAATGGGACAAGAATTACTGTACTTTCAACAAAGAACGTTTGCTGTGTTTATAGAACATGATCTTCATTTCCTGTAGATCAAAGTGTATCTTTAAAAATTAAAAAAAAAAAAAACATTTTTCCGAAAAAAAGAAATTTAGGGGAATTTCTTGTTGCAAAAGCCACACTTAAAAGTACCATGCTATATCAGAACAGAAATCAGAAACAACTTTCCTCTCCCCAACACCCACCTTATTGGTTACTCTCATGCACATCTATGACTAGACTTGAAGCTCTTCAGAGCAGGTACATCTGTAGATTTGTTCAAAATGCTGAAACAATACTATAATAAATTTTAATTTACTGGGGCCATTACGAAGAGGGAGGAGCATTCGCTAATGGATTAAGCAAAGGATGGAGCAGGGAAACCTAGCTTTGCCACTAACTCAACATGGGGCCTTCATCAGGCCACTTTGACTCAGTATTCTCAGCTGTAAAATGAGGATATCATCCACCTATGCCTCACAGGGGTGCCAAGATGATCAGTTACTGTTAGGGTGACTAGACAGCAAATGTGAAAAATCGGGACGGGTGGGGGGTAAGAAAAAGACTCAAAAATCGGGACTGTCCCTATAAAATTGGGACATCTGATCACCCTAGTTACTGTTTGCAAAGCATATCTACAATGCTATGGAATTTACTGTAATACAAATAATAATAGCACCTACAGATCCTCAAGTGGGGCCAGGCCCCATTTTGCCAGGTGCTATAAAAAGAAATGCTAAAACTGTCCCTGCCTAGAAGAGCTTGCAGTCAAAATAGATTAAAGTGCTATTAATTTTGATTACTGTAGAACATTATAATGCTCTAACACTGACAGAGGATAATATTTAGCATTTCTATAGAACTATACATTTTCAGAGTGCTGCAGATAAGTAAAGAGTTTATATTCAACACTGCTATGAGGTGGGGAAACATTTTCCCCATTTTAGAGACCTGTATAATGAGTGTTGTGATTTGACCAAGTCTACACAGCACATCAGCGACTGAGGAGTAGAGAGTCTAGTGGCTAGGGTACTAGCCTAGGACTCAGGAGAGCTAGGTTCAGTTCCCTGCTCCACCACAGACTTCCTATGTGACCTCAGGCAACTCACGTAGGGGGAAATTTTCAAAGGTACAAGTGGCAGTTAGGTGCCTAACTCCCATTGACTTTCAATAGGAGCTCGGCTTCTAACCGCCATTGAAAAAAAAAAATCTCACCTCTAGTCATTCTGCACTTCAGTTCCCTGCCTGTAAAATAGAGACAATACCCCTCCCTACCTCAGAGGGGTTTTGAGGTGCAAGGATAAGTACATTAAAGAGTCGGAGGGGCTCAGATACTATTGTAACAGGGGCCAAATAAGTACCTAAGACAGGCAAACAGAGGTAGGAAAAGAGCTCACCGAACCCACTAAACCACATCACTTGGGGTCTTAAAATAAAATATCAGATCAGTGTCAAGCAATGAGGAGAAATACACCATCTTTGTTCTATTCACACAAGCCATCCGCTTTCTTACTGCACTCACCGTCACACACAATTGTGAAAGCACAATCGGTCTCATTTCCGGGTCTGCAACTTAAGGAGGAGGCAATGACAAAGTCTTCCTTCCCTCCGAGGCGCATGGCTGTCTTTTCAAGGCACTGCAGCCATTCTTTAAGGAGTGCCAGGAATACGAGTCCCATTTCTTGGTGCTGGGATTGGATGCACGGCGTTTTAAAGAACATTTTTCTCTGCCACTTGCCTGACCCCAGGAGCAGTCCCACCGCTCTGCAAAGGCAGCTGTGGAATGCTCTACCAAACCCTATCAATTATTCAGTGTCAAAAGGAAGACTTAATCTGTGTGATAAAAGAATGGATTTTATCCAAGGCTTGTTCTCTTTAAAGTGATTTACACAACTAGCCTCTCCACTTGCTTGCATTAATGTAATTATTTACTTTTGCATTAATAGCCTGCCTGCACTTGGGCTATTTTAGGAGTCTTTTGTAGCCTTTAGAATTTACTATTTTTTCACCCTCTATTTAGTGGTGGCTCTAAATTGCTTGGCTTTTTGAAATGATTGCTAAAATATTGAGCTCAGACTGGTGTAAATCTGGAGTAACTTCATGGCAGTAATTCCACTGATTCTATATTTATACCATAACACATAATTTGGTATTTTGACTTTAACATCTGGGGTGGGAGTTCAGATTTCTGTTCAAATCCAGCAAGTGGTGCTTTCATATTGTTTTGGTTGGCTATGACAAAGAGCATTACAACATTCACCTTATGGCAATAAAATAAAAAAAAGCTACTAGAACAATGAATTTCACAAAGAATGCAATGTTTTAGCTGATGCAGTTTGTTGAAAGTCATGCTGCTGTGCTACTATTCCCAGTAACTTCAGGCCAGGTTTAAAACAGGGAAGGCTGCCTCAGCTATCAAACATGGACTTTAACCTCTTTGAGGACAGCGAGGCCTTACTTCATCACAGTACAAAAGGAGGAGAAGGATGGTGGTCTAGGAACCAGATCTTAGGATTCCAGGGCACCATATCTTGCTCTGCCACTCGGTGTGTGATCTTGGGCAAAACACTTAGGCCCAGATCATCAAAGGCGTTTAGACACCTAACTCCCATCAATTGATTTCAATGGGAATTAGACACCTGAATATCCTTTGGGGATCTGAACGTTAGTCTTTGTTCCTCAGTTTGCCAGCTGTAAAAGTGGGAATAATAGTCCGTCCCTACCTCACAAATGGGGTACAGGGATAAACATACTAATGGTTGTGAAGCCCCCAGGTGGAAAGGAATCCCCAGTAGTGCCATGCCTTATGATGCAGCAAAGAGCATGTGACAGTTGCACAGAGGTAAGTACATTGTAGCATTTCTTTGGGGGGTAGGCGGTTGTCCTCGATCCTGTGAAGCATCATGAAAACAAAAGGAAGCATTCATTTAGTGCTTTTCATCCGTAATGTGCTTTCAAAACATTAAATAATCCTCCCAGCAGCCTGTGAGACAGGCATCGTGATGCCCATTTTATCAGTGGAGAAATTAAGTGCGAGACTGATGAGTCCAGGTTCTAGGCCCAGGTTTGCCAACAGTGATTTTATCTCTCCAGGCCTCAGTTTCTTCATCTATACAGTGAGGCTGACAATACTTAAGCCTCACAGTATCACTGTGAGTTAAATAATTCATTAATGTTTGTAAGAATCCTGGAACACTCAAACAGAGGGTGGTGTCGATTGCAAGGTATTAACAATTATAGGGATATGATTAGAGCGTAAAAAAGTCACTTTAGGAAAGCGCTGGGGCATCCACATTAGATTACCCGCTGCTGTGTGTTCATATTAGTGTACAAATGACCCAGAATTGGAGAAGTTTGCCATTACTGACACGGCTCATACTAAGACAGCAGAATTTGCTGAAAGGAACAGAGTATAGGTCTGAATTGGGTCTATGAAAAATAAGTAGGGCTGTCAAGCGATTAAAAAAATTAATCATGATTAATTGCACTGTTAAATAATAATAGAATACCATTTATTTAAATATTTTCTACATTTTCAAATATATTGATTTTAATTACAACACAGAATACAAAGTGTACAGTGCTCACTTTATATTTATTTTTGATTACAAATATTTGTGCTGTAAAAAACAAAAATAGTATTTTTCAATTCACCTCATGTAAGTACTGTAGTGCAATCACTTTATCGTGAAAGTTGAACTTACAAATGTAGATTTATGTACAAAAAAACTGCATTCAACAATAAAACGATGTAAAACTTTAGAGCCTACAAATCCACTCAGTCCAACTTCTTGTTCAGCTAGTCACTTAGACAAACAAGTTTGTTTACATTTGCAGAAGATAATGCTGCCCGCTTCTTGTTTACAATGTCACCTGAAAGTGAAAACAGGCATTTGTATGGCACTTTTGTAGCCAGCGTTGCAAGATATTTACATGCCAGATGCTGTAAAATTTCATATGTACCTTCATCTTCAACCACCATTAAAGAAGACATGCGTCCATGCTGATGACAGGTTCTGCTCGATAATGATCCAAAACAGAGCAGACCGATGCATGTTCACTTTCATCATCTGATTCAGATGCCACCAGCAGAAGGTTGATTTTCTTCTTTGGTGGTTCGGGTTCTATAGTTTCCACATCTGAGTGATGCTCTTTTAAGACAGCTGAAAGCATTCTCCACACCTCGTCCCTCTCAGATTTTGGACGGCACTTCAGATTCTTAAACCTTGGGTCGTGTGCTTTAGAAATCTCACATTTGTACCTTCTTTGCATTTTGTCAAATCTGGAGTGAAAATGTTCTTAAAACGAACAACATGTGCCGGGTCATCATTCAAGACTGCTATAATATGAAATACATGGCAGAATGTGGGTAAAACAAAGCAGGAGACATACTAGTCTCCCCCAAGGAGTTCAGTCAAAATTTAATAAACGCATTATTTTTTTTAATGAGTGTCATCAGCATGGAAGCATGTCCTCTGCAATGGTAGCCGAAGCATGAGGAGCATACAAATGTTTAGCATATCTGGCAAGTAAATACCCTGCAATGCTGGCTAGAAAAGAGCCATGGGAAAGCCTGTTCTCACTTTCAGGTGACATTGTAAATAAGAAGAGGGCAGCATTATCTCCCGTAAATGTAAACAAACTTGTTTCTCTTAGCGATTGGCTGAATAACAAGTAGGACTGAGTGGACTTGTGGGCTCTAAAGTTTTACATTGTTTTGTTTTTGAGTGCAGTTATGTAACAACAACAAAAAATCTACATTTGTAAGTTGCACTTTCACAATAAAGAGATTGCATTATGTGGGTGAATTGAAAAATACTATTTCTTTTGTTTATCATTTTTACAGTCCAAATATTTGTAATAAAAATAATATAAGTGAGCACTGTACACTTTGTATTGTGTTGTAACTGAAATCAATATATTTGAAAATGTAGAAAATCATCCAAAAATAGTTAATATATTTCAATTGGTATTCTATTGTTTAACAGTGCGATTAAAACTGCGATTAATTCCAATTAATTTTTTTTTAGTTAATTGCATGAGTTAACCGCTATTAACAGACTGCCCTAAAAATAAGATTGTAGTGTTGCCTGCTGGAGCCAGCCTTTGGAAGCCGTGAAACAATATGTGCAGCACCCAAATGCAAACACCTCTTAGGTAGCACTTCGTTATTAACAGCACCAGCACCACTGTGCAACAATATCAAACATGTATGTGAAGAATGACTTGACAGTTAAACCCATCAAAGTGTTTGAAGTTGGCCTGAGATACTGAAAGGATTAAGGATTAAGAGTCTATCCTGATGTGCCTTGGCATCTTTAATTAACAGAATTGATCAGAAATTT
Organism: Trachemys scripta elegans; assembly: GCF_013100865.1. Classification (NCBI taxonomy): domain Eukaryota; kingdom Metazoa; phylum Chordata; order Testudines; family Emydidae; genus Trachemys; species Trachemys scripta. The sequence goes on along the minus strand of NC_048308.1, from coordinate 7,483,062 downwards.
AGTTTTATGTTTCATCCTACAGTTAAATCTGCAAATTAAAGGGATATTCTTAAACATTTATATTATGGTAGTGGCCAAATCAGGGTTTCATGGTGCTATACAAACTTACTGTAAAGACAGTCCTTGCCCCAAAGAGCTTACAGTCTAAAAGACAAAACATAACCGGCAGATAGAAGCAAACAAGCAGGTGAGGGTGAGTGGCAGGGAAAAATGGGTCAGCAAAATACCTCTTGTCAATTCTTGATCAATTGGGAGCAGTGGTCACAACCTTGCCACCTGTACAGCAGTTATCCTTGGGCTACCATTTCTCACTGCATTACGGAAAAATCGACTTTGGAGGAGGGACTTGAAGGAGGATAATGTGGCGGCTTAGAGATTTTGATTGGGAGTTTTTTCCACTCATAAGGGGTGGAATAGGGGGAGAGTGCAAGAGTGCTTGTCAGAGAAGCAGAGAATTGGGCAAGTGAGCTGGACATGACTGGCACAGTGAAGGCACCCGAAAACCTCCATTAGTGCAAGATCATGCTCATAATAGAGAGAAAAATTCTGATTTTGTAGAACTGTGTTTTTCTACTACTGCAAATGTACAGTCTCCTCACTTTGAGCAACTGCCATCCCCTGGGTTTGCTGGGACACCATTCTGTGTCCCACAGTAAGTTTTTCCTCCACTGACAGTATAACCTCCATCCCACAAAAGAGTTGGGCCTGATGCTGATTCCCTGAAAGCCATGGTGTTCCATCATCTGAGGCAGGTCATTTGCCTGCTCCCTGCCCCTCCCACCTGTAGTGTCTCACACAATGGAAACAAGTAAGCCAGTCTACCAGACAGGCTGCATCACAGCCTAGCTGCATGGAGAGATCTCACACTGTGTTTCAAAATGAAAGACGTTTGAGGCCATTCTTTTCAGACACACATCATAGGGAAATGCAGCTAACTTTAATGCTGGCTGTTGAAGCCACCAGTGCTGCTTGGCCTACTACTTAAACCCTTAAATGCTGAGAACAACGGAAATGATAAGAGAAGAGACTTTTAGCAAGGTCACAGGGATTCCTGCTTAGCATGCACAGCCGCATCGTGGGCAATGTGGCTGTAAGACGCTCCTCGTCTCCTTGACTTGTTTGTGTATCAGCTAAAGCACTTTGCACCTGGGGAACGGCTTCACGAGTTGTAGGCATGGTTCGTGACTGCTTGCCAGCACACCATTCACAAACTGCTGATCAAACGGTAGCTGGCAAAAATAATATGGGATAGTGGGGGTTTTGACCTCATGTATCTTAACCATGGATGCTTCTAGTGCCTCGCAAACAGCGGGCTTCAGGTGAGCAACATGGAGTGAAATATGCAGCTAATCACAAGCATGATATTTTAGGAACAAAGACTGCCTGGTCTAAGTATCTGAAACCCTTGGAGATCCCAAGAGGAAGTCTACAGGGGCACACATGAAACAAGGAGGCTGGCAGCTGATGTCAGCAGCAATAGGGTGCAGGGGACATAGTGGTACTGGAGTCCACTGTAAGCCATCAAGTGACAACAAGACCTTTTTATTTAAAGGGCTTTACAGAACTGACATTTTAGGAGGCAAGTAAAACCATGGGTCATTCCACCTGTTATTGGTATTAGTGTGGTACCTAGAGGTCCCAAGCAAGGTATGGAATCCATTGTGGTAGGCAACCTCCATACACACAGCAGAAGACAGTCCCTGCCATGGAAAGCTTACAGTCTAAATAATAGGACTCTTCCATTCCTCCAGTTTCAGTAGCTGCCACTTTCTGCCCTGAACAGCAGAACCAGGAGGTTAGATTAATTGCATCATTTGCAAAGTTTTGAAGACATTCACAACACATCAATAGACAGCAGCATGACCAAGAATATGTCAGTGCCTCATATTCCTCTTCCTGGAAAAATTGGACAAAGGAAGAGAGTCTTTAGAAGAGATCCCTGCCCTGGCAGGGTGGATAGAGTTGATGATCTAATAGGGCGTTTGTTTCTAATTTCTTACATTCTCAGGAACACACACACCATTTTTTATTTTGCTGAGGTCTTCTGGGACTTCTCCATTTCCTCCTCCACATGTACGTAGACTTCCCATACTCCAATACTGAGTAAGATGAGCTGCACATGGACTCCTTGCCAGTGCCACTCTTGTGTTGCTTAGAAAAGATTTCTGCAGAGCACTGGACAGGGCTTCTTGCCTCTCTCATCTGCCTACTGAAAGTGCTACTTCTCCAGTGGTCCGCATTCCTGCCAACCCACAAATTAAGTGACCAAATTTGGTCCCAAACTGATCCTTAGCAGAGCAGCCCACCATTCTACCCTTACAGTACATATGAGGGTGAGGGGTTGAATTTCATCACTTGAGGCACTAACATTAAAAGGAGTATTACATCCTGGGAAAAGTGCATGCTGTTACCTACAGGTTCTCCAGTTTGGTTTTCCCATGTTTACGCCAAATGACTTGTTGGACTTCGTATGCAAAGAATTCCCATAGATCAGAGGCAGTCAGACCTGTGTAGCTAACATAAAATAAATTACCACCCTATGATAAATGGTTCTATTAGCAATCCAGATTGTTAAACTCAGATAGAATAGAACGGAGGGAGCACTGCCCCATTCATTCTCCCTCCGGCAGATACCGAGTTGTAAATAGGTTATTTTGTGTGTAAATAACGCATTAAAACTCAGCATTAGCCATGTCTTTTGATAGAGAGGAAATTGGTCCAAATAAATAATCCCAGACAGGAATGTAAAGTAAGCCAGATTTAATAGTGCATGCCTGCTGCAGCCGTGTTAAACATGACTAAAATGATAAACCCCAGAATATACTAATAGTAAACTTTGCTCTGACATCAAAGTAATGAGGCTGTATTTTTACCCAGCTTTGGAAATGTTAAAATTAGTCTTGACAGAGCCAGACATCAGAAAAGTGTTTCAGACATAAACACCATCAATTTAGGAACTTGGTGTTTGTGTCATGGGGGGGAGGGGGAGAAAAGGGGCAGAGAGAGAAAGTTCTATCCTGGGACTCGTTAACAGCAGGCAGTTAGCGCTTCCTAGGACTTTTATTTAATTTTTGGTTTAGGGTCAGAAGCGAAACCCTCCCCCCAGTATCTCAACATTTTTTTTAAAATGACATTATTTATATTATAATAGCCTCTGTAGGCCCCACCGTGCTAGGTACTGGCCATACACATAGTAAAAGAGATAGTCCCTGTGCCCTTGAAGGCGAAGAGACAAATCTGCTCTTGAAGACACGAGTTGAACTCCATAAGCCACGTGCAGAGTTTGCCCTTTGCCCCGAAATGCAATACAGACTACAATTTGCAGAAGAGTTTTCTCAAGGTGGGTGTTTTAAGTTGTGCTCCCCATATTTCAGGCACCGAAAAAAATCAGACCACTTTTGCAAAACTGGCTGCATATAACTCGTAAATATCACCATTAATAACCCCGGCTCCCCACCAAACACACACTTATTGAAATTGAAAAGGGGTGTTAACTCCTTTGCCAGAATGATTTATGGAAAAAACTGAACATTAGGAGAGTCTTCCCTGATGTCATTTCTGCAAGGTCAATTTCTGAGCAGCTGATCAATGAATTACTATAAAAAAAAAGGCAAAGAAGATCTCTCTAGTGTCAGCTTTAGGAGACTAAAATATGAGATGCAGATTGTTAATCTGAAGGAACTCTTCTACTCTGACAGCATCAACAACGCCAATCTTTCTTTCTACAGCCATAACTTAATCTGTTTAAGGCCACAGACGACATTTGGAAGGGGACAAATATTCAGAATAAGTGAAGTAGAAATGGAGATCGGACAAGTTACAAAAATACAGTAAAGCAAGGAGGGTTCTTAAATCAGTTTGTTAATATATTTGATTTATTGCTTCATTTTATTGGGTCTTAATAAGAAGTAAACCCTTGTGATTCTATGCAGATTCTACAAGGAAAAAAGTTTTGATAGGAGAAACATAGCTCAGTAGCTTTTGATCTAATACAACAGTGATTCAGTAGAATCTGAAAGAACAGGATGTGTATTGTAGAATATGCTTGTCTGGTTCTGGAGAAGACATTTCTGAGTTGCAATGCTAGCAGTGCCTTGTTGCTACTTTATGACATGCTAATATGAAGAAAATAACCCATATAGCACCTAGGAGCCATCAAATAAGATAGTAATAATAATGTAATCAATACCATCAAAAGTTTATGCTGGATGAGACATGTAGACATGAGACATGTAGTGGCCTCAACACAGGTTTGGAAGCCAAAAACTCCCAAATTTTAAACCTGGCTCTAACGTTGACACATACCCACTCCTACACCCCCTACTTCCTGCCAACATGGCGTTATGCAACTTATTTAACCTATTTGCCTCCATTTTCCCTTCTGTAAAATGGGAGTATAAAATAAACACCAACCTTACATTCCTCTGAGTAATGAGTTAATGTCTGTTAAGAGCTTTGAGGATGAAAATTGCTATACAAATGCTAATATTATTATGTAGACATATGAAGTCAATATGTATCCTTTCAGTTATGAACTGCTAATCCCTAGCTTACACTTAGCTACTTTTGCAACATATCTGAAGCATCCTGATTCATTTCACGTGTGTGTGTGTGTGTGTGTACACTTCCCCAGTCTTTTGGGGAGCTTTTCCATTTCAGAAGCACTAATTTCATTCTAATCAGATTTCAAAGAAAGGTCTTCAAAAAAGAAAACAACAGTCATATTCTTCGTACATTTCATTGGCTAGTATCAGATCTGGAGTACACTTTACTGCTAGCCATGTTAGATAATTTATTAGCTTTTCTTCTCACAGTATGATATAGATTTTGCTTTTTACATCTCATTACAAAATGCTTTCATCACACTTCTCCTGACATCTTCAAACAATCTTCTTCTTCCTTTTCCACTTCATTTTATTAAGATGAGAAATGTTGAGCTTGTAAATCATTCATTCCAGAGTAGATAGCACAGTGCTAATATGAAACATGTCACATGCATAAAAAGAATCAAGGCTCCAGTATGAGACCAAAAGGGTCAAGACCATCAAGTCTTGGGGCCAGATTCTAGTCTCAGTACACTTGTGTAAATCTGGAGTTACTCCAGATTTAGGCCCCAATTTGGGACAGCATCCCTATTCAGAATAGCACCCAAGCATGTTTTGAACTTTAGCACATGCTTGAGCTTCATTCACATGAATGGGACTTTAGAGTGTGACAAAGTTAAGAATGTGTTTAGTTGCTGTTCTGAACAGGGATTGTCATAAGCAGATGCCTGAATCCTAAATCATGACCTTATGCTAGTTTAACAGAGGTCAGAAGTTACCTCTTGATGGCAGATTTCCAGGAATTATGTAATTTTTGTCCCTAATTTAATCAATTCTGCAAATTTTCCATTCTGCAAATGTAAAAAGTTAAAGTTAACAAGAAAACGAGATCCAAACTCACTCCAAAAATTTGGATTTCGCTCCAGAACCTAATTTCACAGCTCAGGCTCATCTCCAAAGTAGTACCTTGGTAAAAGGTTTTCTGGGGTTTTTAACAGACACTTCTTTTATTGACAAGATTTATAAAATAGGTGAACAGCTCCAATGTCTTATGTTCCAAGAGCAGTTTCCTTTGTCTGTACTTGGGAAGCTTTCACAGAAAATACTAGTATGTTTCTTAGACCTAGCCAGAGTTTTGGAAAGAATCTATGGGTAAAACACAGATACACACAACTTGTGCTGGAAAGGACTGGGGTCATGGTTCTGCAAACTGAAAACACGACTAAGTTACCTAGTGGTGCAGGAATCAGAGAAACCCATAGAATAATTTTACTGCCATCTTGAGATGAGAAATTACTATGTATTTAAGGAAGGGGAGGAGAGGGAATCATTTTGAGGTAGAATCTGGCTAGCAATAAGGTATATTTTTCAGAGAAAAAAAAGAAGCATAAGAAGTTTATACAGCTGGGGATGCCACTTGTCACATTCCAAATGGGAGAGTCCCTTCTAAATTTGTCTCTCTGTGCCCTACTGAGAAAGGCCTTTCTGTCCCTGTCCTCAAAAAGAACAGTGGGATGTTCACCCAACCTACGTACCATCCCTAGCGTTCCTCTTCTGCACCCGCTACAAGAAAATATCAGCAAGCTCAAAGCTAGCTTCCCATTCTAACATTCAGAGCTGGGATACATGAGGTCATTCAGAGATAGATGCAGTTCAACTGACTTGATGAAAAGGAGATACAGTACAACAGGGTTTGTTTTAAAGGAATTTGTTCCTAATAGGCACTGTATCATTTCCTTAATAGAGCTTAACTCTGAAGATCACTCCTAGAGTTGGTTCCCACATTTAATTTGGGGTCCAAATATTGACCGTGAAAACACAGAACTGGACATCATGAGGCCCTACCACAATATTGACGTACATCTCCAGGGGGACAAATTTGCCACATCCCGTGGAGGTGTTTAGATGGTACTGCCCACCGAAACCCCACGCCCCCGTCTTGTTAGAGTAACAGAGCCCTCTTAAAATTGTCACCACACCAAAAGGTTATTCACTTCTGTAAGTCCAAATGCTGCCCTTTGCAGGCCTACTGGGACCTGGAGGCAGCTCGTCTCCAGGGTACAAGTGAGATTCTCCTTGAGCTGAAGACCCCACTCAAAGAGGTTCCACTCCTTTTACCTCCATCTTTAACAACTGACAGCTGACTGACAGTGGTTGCCTTCCCATGTGGTAGGGCTCCCCCCCAACCCCTTTGATCTGGGAAGGAGTTGATTAACACTTTCTTCCCCATGCTGGGGAGTAGGGCAGGAAAGGGAGCAAGGTATGTACATTCCATATCAATCTTAACTCGCTGCTTCCATGATCAACATTTGAAGGTCTGATCCTGCTTCCACTGGACTCTGTGAGAGTTTTACCATTAACTTCAATGGCAAGAGGATCAAACCCTTAGCATTTTCACTAAGTGGAGGAAAGGAAATCAAATTCTGGATTATCCCTGATGTAACAGAAATATTGAGAAACTAGAAGAAGTCTCTTTACTTATATGTCCTCTTGCACAGAATTTAGAATGGAGTATCAGCCATGACAACCAGAAATGAGACAGTAGTCTTTTTAACTCATTAGAAAAAAAATCAAAGCAGATGCAAGAAATATAGATTTTCTACTACAATGAAAACACAAAATGTACTCAGCTCTACCAATCCTAGTAACTGACATTTTAATTTCCACGTGGCTAAGTGTTAGAAAAAATGCTGCATATATCTTGGAAACCAGGCATCACTGGGATTAGTGACTGCTTGTCAGAATTTTCTAACGATGATGTTTAATTCAGATTTAGTTTAACAAGAATGGAGTTCTCCCGTCTTCTGACCCCCAAATCTGATTTGGTCACGTCTCATGATGGGTCACCATGGTACAATAACCCCTTGCATGCTACACCATGACACAGAGCCGGCAAATTGTCAGCTTACAGTTCCTGTGAGACCTTCTAAGGCCAGGAACCCCAATTAATTCAGCACGTTCACATGAGAACGAATGCCACCGTTCTTATTCAATTCTAACAGTCTAATGAAAAACACTCCTGCTGCTTTCAAAGTGTGGAAAACATAAAGTACCTCCTTGTGCTGCTGCTGCTAAGGGAGCAGGTTTCTTCCCCGTCTCAGGAAAGCCATTCCCCTCCAGAATTGCACCTTTCCCTTCTTTCTTCCCAGCAGCAGTTGAATTGGAAGTTTCCATCTTAGATGCGCATATTCCAGCTCAGGAACCCTAAGGAACACAAACCAAAAACACATTTCTGTCACTTCTTGAACAAAAGAAGCAAAATGAGCCCCAGGAGGGAGAGCCCAATACATCATCACAATCCAAAAGCAAATTTAAAAGAACAACAAAGATCTCCTAAGTTTCTTTCCCTGGCAGCCTGGCTGCTATAATTATAACCAGAAAGGGCTTGGCTCTGCAAAGTGCTGAGTGCTCTCAATTCCCATTGATGTCATGGGAGCTGACGAGGCTCAGGACCTCAAAGGATCAGGCCCATTTTTTTAATTAAAAGTTTTGACTGGACTTTATTTTGTGGGTTAGTATACAGTCAATCCAAAGAGGTGAACCTTTGTGCTCAATTACTCCCCACCCCCACACTATTTTTCAACCTGCTCGAATGATAATAAACAATAGGTACTCGAGACCCTATGCAACACTCAGGCAAAACTTCCATTGATTCTTGTCTGTTCAATTCGGGTTCTTATTTCATGCCCAAAGTCATACCTGAGAATCAAATTTTTTCCTGAGTAAGGAGTGCGGAATTATGCAACTTAAGCCGCATCTTAAAGTACTGGATTTCAAGCACAAGTGTATCTTTATTCATATCTGTAAGACCCCACTCCCATCCTTCCAAAACACTGGTTCTGTGTGAGAAAGAAAGGCTAATCCAATACAATCCTAAAGTGGGTTTCCCCTAGAGGCCCCAGCACATTTTCATTTCTGGTCCCCGTCCACATTAATATAGCTGAAGGCTTCCTAGTTTTATTTGAGACATGTCTATATAGTTCCTACTTTGGGAAAGGTGGAGGTGGGAGATATTGAAACCATTTGGTGCCTCCGTATTACTGGCCCTTCACTCAGGTCTTGAGAGAAATCACAGCAAGATCCCTCTTACATTTTTAATTGTAGTTTGTGTAAATTATCCAGCCTCAAAAATTTGCTGGAATACACAGGCTGCTTCAGTTACAGGAATTAACTGTATCAGCCAGAAAACTTCTGGGAAAGCGTGAGAGAACTTTTGGGTTGGAGTCAGTTTCACTGTAACAGCATCACTTCACATTTTCTTCACTTTACATTGCGAGTAAAGATTTACAGAGTCCTGAACAGCTTTCATTAAAGAAAGAGTCCACATGCCTTGCAAACTCTTCTCCGTATAAAGATTCCAGGAACTCCCATTTGTTTTGTCTGATACATTTTACCCTTTGCTTGGCTGTAACCCAGATGTGAGCTCTTTTTTTCCCTTGCTACCCTGATGATTTTATTTTTATTTTAATGTTTTTATACCTTTAAAAAAAATTAAAGAAAAAAATGTTCTCTCTCCTCTTGGATTAGTTTACTGTATTATAATGATTCTTATTATTTGTATTATTGAAGCACCTTGGAGCTTCGGTCATGGACCTGGACCCCATTGGGCTTATCGCTAGCGCTTTTTTCACTGAGTTGCTTTCTGAGGCTTTGTCTACTCTAGCATTTTTGTCAGTCGGGGTGTGAAAAAAAACACCTTCCTGACCAACGTAAGTTTTACCAACAAAAGCACCGGTGTGGACAGCGCTATGTCATCGGGAGATGCCAACATAGCTACTGCCACTTGTTGGGGGTGGTTTAATTATGCCGATGGGAGAGCTCTCTCCCATTGGCATACAGCAGCTATATGGGAGACCTTACAGCAGCACAGCTGCAGAGGTACAACTGTGCCACTGTAGGTGTGTAGTGTAGACATAGCCTAAGGCCCCGATTCAGTGAAGCATCCCTAACTCAGAAAGGGCACTTAAGCACGTGGTTAACGATAATACTCACTTAAGTCCCATTGAAGTCACTGACTGGGACATAAGCAATTGTTGAAGGTTATCCTCATACTTAAGCATTGAAAAGGGCTGGAATGCTTTCTGAATCAGGATCTAAATAAAGGGCTTTGCAAAGACCCAGGGTATCCACACTACAATTGCTGCTGCAGGTATGCCAATGCAGTATAGACACATACTATAATGACAGAAGGGGTTTTTCTCTTGCTGCAGTAAATCCAACTCCCAGTAGCTAGGTAAGAATTCTTTCATCAACCTAGCCGTATTTAAGGCATGAAACTTTTCACAGCCCCGAGCAACAAGGCTAAGTTGACCTAAGTTTGAGGTGTAGACCAGGCCCCAGTCAGCAGCATGAATAAGCCATTCTCTCCCTCCCTCCCCCCCACCCGATATTGGTACTATTATGAGAAACCAAACAAACTGATTTAGTCTGACCGGTGTTTTTAAAGAGACAAGGGGGATGAGCTAATATCTTTTATTGGACCAACTTCTGTTGGTGAGAGAGACAAGCTCTTCAGCTCTGTGTAAACTCGAGAGCTCGTCTCTGACAGCAACAGAAGTTGGTCCAATAAAATATATTACCTCATCCACTTTGTCTCTCTAATATTCTCGGACCAACATGGCTACAACAACACTGCATACAGCATTGGTATTTTTTAAAGTCAGTGGTGTTCAGTGCAAAATACTAAGATGACCAGGCTTTGCAATCTTCATTGCTTAATCAGCAGAAAGCAAAAATAAACAAACTCTTGAGTGATCTAGAGAACTGACTCCTCGGTATCAGTTTCTAAACAATCACCAAGGCTTCAGAGGGCAGGTTACGTAGAGCATAGAAAAAAGCCGCAAGTCCTGTGCTGCCTCTATTAGAGCCACAGTGCAGAATCTCACCCATAGTAGTTATCTTTAAAAATAAAACAATCTCTTCAGCTTTCCACATGGTCCTCTTCTCCCTCTACCGTTTTCCCAAACTCTCTAGCAGTAGCCTCCTCTCTGTCCCCCATGCTGGTGCAAGAGCCTTCTCCTCTGCAGTTCCTGACTTCTGGAAGAGCTATCCTATATTTCTTTGCCTCCTCCACTCTTCATGTATTTTAAAGTGCCAAGGGAAAACGCACTTTTCTCCCTTCCCTCTACATTTCTTTCATTTTCCTCTTGCTGTTTAAGTTCCCAGTTCTGCAAACACTTGTGCACGTGCTTGAGTTTAAGCACTTGAGTAGCCCCATTGAAGTCAGTAAGACTAGTCTCACATTTACAGTTTAGCGTGTGTGTCATGGGGCAACCGCACTGGTGGCACCCTCTTGCAGCTGGCCACAGCACAAGCCTGGGGGGGAAGGGATAGCTCAGTGATTTGAGCATTGGCCTGCTAAACTCAGGATTGTGAGTTCAATCCTTGAGGTGGCCACTTGGGGATCTGGGGCAAAATCAGTACTTAGTCCTGCTAGTGAAGGCAGGGGGCTGGACTTGATGACCTTTCAAGGTCCCTTCCAGTTCTAGGAGATGGGATATCTCCATTAATTAATTAAATTAATTTAACATATGTGCCTGCCTCAGTTTCCCCTCAGTCCAGCCATAAAAACAGCCCAGTCTCGCTCACTGATACAGTCCTACATCTGGGCGTAGTTTATCATGTTCACGTGAAACACTCTTCAGAACCCTCATGATACAAGCTATTCTCCTAATTTCCACAGTAAAACTTAGAAAAATTCCATGATTTTCCATTCCTCTCTTCAGGGACATCATTTTCAATCCACACACCTGAGTCCACCAGCATTTGGTTCTCTGGTCTTTTCTGCCCTCATTCCAGAGTCCCACTCTCCAGGCCAGCCACCTGAGAGTGACTAGTCTTCATGACTCTTCTACCCAAACACAGACTAACAACTCAGCCCTTTTCAGCATCCCAGCACTGGCTTTTAGCTAACTAGGCCCACCACTAGCCTCCCAGTCCTAGCCAATTCCTCCCTCTTCCAGAGAGGGCCTGCAGAATTATCCACTCACTGCAGACTGTCTCCCACAGGCAGCTTTCACCTGCCCTTTTCCTCACGCCTCCAGTCTGTGATCTCAGGTGGCTTTGACTCAGCAGGTCTCTCTCTGCCCTCTAGGTCCCAGGTGCCCTCTGTTAAGCCCAAATTGGAGAGGTGGGGGGAATCAGCTGACTACCACAGGTGCACTGGCCTCTTCCCTCTTAAAGAGTCCATGTCACCCTGTGACAATGTTTTTGCAGTACCAGAGTGTAACTTTGTGGGTGCATTGTTTTAACTCAAAAGTGTTTTCTGGGAGTTTTTCTGTAAGAGTGACACAATTTTGCTGGCAAAAAATTGCACGTGCAGTTAAATTCAGTAGCACAGCTAAGTTGCAGATTTGTAGGCTCAAACTGTAGATGCAAAAATGGAAGCCAACATTTGAAATTATGTGATATACAATTATAAGCTTGACTGATCACATCTGAACTGCGCAAGTACCTATGCAGCACTAACTAGGCCCCTTAAGTCCTGTCCACGTACGCACTGGGCTCAATGGCAAACATGGAATAGGTTCATTGGGGCTAAGATTTACAACAATTTAATCTAGAAATTACTTTGGGTTACAGATGATGTATGAAATAAATACACTCAATCGAAGGAGAGTTTGACCTAGGTCTGACATTTGGGGCTTCTGTTCACTAAGCAAATAAACATCAGAGGCTAAATTATTAGTCTGCCACCTGTTTCTTCTTAGCCCCTCCTTTCAAGGTTTTCCACTTTTGTTTGAAACCTGACCCCTCCTCTCCCCTCAGGGTTTACTGTGTCCATGGAGCTGCAAAGTTGCTCTTTGTTTCGGATGTTATACAACACTATTATGCTTAGTAAAAAAAAGAATTCTTCTTGCAAAGGAACTTATTTCCACGGTGGATGTGAAGATTATGGCCAACATTTTCTAACGTGGGTGCCTCAAGTCAGTAATCTAGATCCATATTTTAAACATCTAAATAAGTGGCCTGCTTTCTCAAGTATTGTACCCACAACTCAAATCAACAGAAGATGTGGGAGACTTGGGCAACTTTCACCTAGGTGCCTAAAGATTTAGAGGCCTAATTTTAGACACTTGGGATTGAAAATTATGTCTAGAAGGGCCAATTTTCAAAAACAGCTACGGGTTATAGAAGCACAAGTCCTGTTGGCTTTCAATGAGACTTGTGCTCATAAATGCCTTTGGTGCTTTTGTACTCTCAGTCGGCATCGATAAGGTAATTAGCCCCTAACAAGAATATTTCTGTGTCCTGGAAGTGCAGTAAAGTTAATAAACAAGAATATTCATGCTCTTAGGCTTCTCTGCTTCAGTGTGTCTTGAAAATTTAGACATTTCAGGCTACATTTTCAACAGTGCTTAGTAATTTGGGGTGCCTCAGGAGTAGGTGCCCAGCCTGAGATACTGTGAAGCAGCCTGCTTTTCCGAAAGTGCTAAGGGCCAGAATTGTATAGGTATTTAAGCATCTAACTCCCATTTAAATCAATGGGAGTTAGGGACCTACCTGTCTTACAAATCTGGCTCTAAGCGCCTACCCTCTGCCAATCAGGCCTCTTTGAAAGGTATCTAAATGTGGGCACCCCAAAAATGGAGACCTCCAAAATCACTGGTTGCTTTTGAAAATATGGCCCTCAGTTATTGCTCTGTGTATTTGAATCTCTGTTTTTATGTTAAATATGAATGAAAAAAATCACCAAGTGATTACAATAAATGGTTGCATTAGAACAGGTAAATCCTTCTCAACCACGAGATTAGAAAAAAGTAGACTGCAACGACTCTAATCTTATGGGATTTAAGGGATTTAGTGGAAATAAGTCTATAATTATTTTTGCTTTGTTAAGGGTACTGGGTGGCTGAGAGAACTGGAAATAGGATATGGGGCCTTTTACCTCTTGGTCACTGATTCTCCAGGGTGGTAATGACCATCTGATAGTCATTCAGGAGCCAATGTGAGTGGGTAGGTGGGTTTGAGATTTTTCCTACCAAGTAGGTGTCCCCATCACATCAGCAGTAACTGGCACCCTTGCTGACAGTCTCAGCAGAGCAGCCAGGGAATAAATAGACAGATCAACTGAATTACTCTCTGACCTTTAGATGGGGTTGAGTGGCTAGGCAGAGTGAGGAAAGCTTCCACTCCCACCACCATCCAATATGAATTCTGGAGGCGGCATGGCCTTGTGGTTAAGGCCCAGACCTAGGACTCCACATAGCTAGGTTCTCGTCTTGGCTCTGCCACAGATTTCCTGTGACTTCACCTCTCTATTCCTCAGTTTCCACATCTGTGAAATGGAGACACCATACTTACCTACCTCATTGAAGTTCTATGAGACTTAATTTTGTCATGTTTGCAAAGTGCTATGAGATCCCCAGAAGGAAGAGGCTACAGAAAGTAGTATAATTTTGAGTATAAGGAAATATAAAGGCTATTTTCCAGGGCTGTCAATCCCACTCTATTCATGAGCATTACATTCATATTTTTTAAGCAATACATCTTTTGCTCTCTGCTCAGTGCTAAACTTTTTTCCACTGCTCTGTGCCACACAGAATTCATGAATTCAGGGACAGATTAATTCTAACTGCAAGCCATTTGGCAGGAAAAAGGGTTTCACAGGGATCCTACTTTTTACAGAGAAAGAGCATGCATATAGGAGTTAGTATACTGAGAAAAACCCTGTGCATTTAGTCAAACACCAACCTGCGCCCTCAGTCATTACTCAAAATTAGAAATCAAAAATGGATTACTTCGTTTGTCCTTTAGGTTCGCAGCCTTCTCTACAGGCAGAGGGTTAGGTAATTGATTTTGACACTAATACCAAGCACTGTTCATAACCCCTATAATATGATTCTGCGGTGGCATTAAAAAGGTAGGTAAGTGAGAGCCGAAAGGAAAGTGCTATGGGATTTGCCCTAGACAACCCCAACTATTTTAACAGCTGCATTGTATATTAAGAGGGAGAAATCCCAACAGAATTAAAAACAACAAAGCCACATTTGCCTTTGAGCAAAAACAGAAGCCATAAAACTTTCCTAATAAAACAATCCTTCCTGTTAAATGCATGAAGAATGGTCACAAGTGCTCTTCGAAAACACCCATCTTCTTCTAGGGCCACCAGCCTGAAGTTAACTCCCAGCTGGACGGCAAATAAACAGATGCTCATCAGATTCCACTTTATTTTATTTTATTAGGAAAGTTTTAGTTAAGTTTGAACATTTCTGGGTTTTTCATTAAAAAAAACCAAGAATGCAGAGAATCTAGAATCTAATGCAGAGAACCTAAAATTTTCAGTGAAAAATAATTACCAAGTTTGACCAGTCTACTTAATTTTCTATGATTTTCAGGCTTACTGTGATAAGGCAGCAGACAACAATAAAGCTCAGAGATGGGTCTGTTCCATAAAGAACACAGTAGGGCCAATTAATGGCATTTGCAAGATCAAGAACCAATCTGCCAACACAACATCGGGAGAAAGGCTTCCTAAAGAGTCCTTCCGGTACAGCTCTGCTTCTTTTTCACAGATCTCAAGGTATTTATAGAACTCTATTCTCTCTTTCATTTAAAATCTAATTGTCTTATACAAGATTAAAATGATGAAATACACAATTAAATGAATTAGCTTAAAAATGAAAACCTGTTTCACCTTATACCATCTTCATTTGTATGAACAGAGGGATATTTTCAGAGTCTGTTCTTTAGTAGTGGGCTGTGTAACACAGAAAAAGCCCTTTGCATGCAATCAGTTATGAAATACAGTTTGAGCCAAGTGTTTGAACATTGGCTCAATACAGTGGTTGTTGTGATCCTTTTCAGTCTTCTGTTCTGGGTTACACAGCTGTGATAGCAATTATTTCAGTGAAGCCCTCAGCTTTACAACAGAGCAGAATTTGACCCCCCTTCTATCAACAGCAGCCTCAGATTAATAAAGTTATTTCTCTCCACATGCCAGAAGTAAATGTATGGACTACTCAAACATGCAGTTTATCACTTAAGGATCTAAAAATGTTTATAAAATACAGTATCAGTCAAACGTAACAGAAGCATAAATAAGAAGTCACGATTAATCAATTGTGAAGTCCTTTGGACGACAGGTTCCCAGTCAAGCCAATTCATTTTCAACTACTCTGCCCTTGGAAATGACTCAAATGTGCATCTTGTAAGGTCTTCACCATGACTTCAGTGTATATGAGAGCACTCATTCTCTACTGCATGTACCTTACAGGAGGAAGGAACCTTACATTGAAGATGACCTGCTCTATTCCTACGCCACTGTACACTATTATTTAGAACTTCATATTTACTTTATTCCAGACCAAAATCCTCAAACAGGGCTAGAGTCAGCATGTTGCTGAGAATCCTCATGTCACTTTGATTTTAAAGAGAGATGAAAATACTCAGTGTATTATTATTAACTACTTCTTTGTATTACCAGCAACCATACTAGGAGTGAACAGCACAGGTTGCAGTAGAGAAGCACCAGGAAGTCAGTCTGTATGCACATGGCTGGAATGATAGCTGCAGTTGCAGCATCTCAGTAAATAGTTGCACAACAACAGGGAAGTTAGGGTACTATTGTTAAAGGAAGAAGGAAGATGGGGAGGAGAGAGCAGGAATCCTGGTGGAAAGGCAGCGATTCAGCAGGAGGAAAGATTGTTGGTGGGGGCACACAGAACCCCTGGCATGTGACAGAGTGGGGAATGAGACATGCAGCTATTGGGGGGAAAGGGCCCCTGCAATGGGGAAATGGGGCACAGTGGTATGGGGAAAGGGGGACACACAGAGCACCTGGAATGAGGGAGGAGATGGGGGGAGATGCAGGGAATCCCTGAAATCAAGGGAGATGTCAGGGTAGAACAAGGAATTCTTGTGAGTCGGGAATGGAGGGATGCAAGGAACCCCTGGTGTGTGCAATACGCTCAGACTACAGACACTACAGAGCATGCAACCCCCTAGTACACTCTATCATCTATTTGTAATTGTTTAGGGCATGGCAGGGCTCACACGATGCAAACAATCTGACTCTTTATAAGGTTCCATGCAGAGGAAAAGGAAAAGGAAAAGGAAAAGGAAGAATGATTGAT
Organism: Trachemys scripta elegans; assembly: GCF_013100865.1. Lineage (NCBI taxonomy): Eukaryota > Metazoa > Chordata > Testudines > Emydidae > Trachemys > Trachemys scripta. The sequence goes on along the minus strand of NC_048308.1, from coordinate 7,466,444 downwards.
GTTGTACAAGGAATGAACCTCAATTGTTCTACCATTCTTACAGAAGATACAATATTTAATTTACATGAGATGAAGCCAACAGTTTAAATGCAGATTGGGTTGGTGGCAGTGATCAGAAGTTATTACCATGTGGAGGCCCATAACGTATGAGTTGACTGTATCACATACATCACCATCACAATTAGCCCTAATGGGCCTACCCTGTTGGCAGTCTCAGAAGAAGCCAAAGACTAAATGGGCCATGGGCAGTGAACTACTTTCTCTCTTCCTAGAACTGGTCATTTCCAGGTCATGCTTGAGGTATATTGGTGGACAGGAGGTAGTCCTAGAAGAACCTGTACTGTATCCATTGAGTGGATTCAGCGTATCAAAATGCCAATTCAGTATTTTCCATGAGTATTAAATTCACTTTAATTTTGTAACTTATTTATTTTTAAGCTATTTGGGTTTTTTAATTCTTTTTAAAGAAAGGATCTTGGATCTGTTTCCCAATTTCATGTACATATTTGAGTGAGCTAATTGCTGCGGAAAGACACCAGCGAAGACTTAAAGCCTTGAACAGAAATTATCTTTCACATGCTGGGTTAAAACTATAACAATACATCATCAAAACATATGAGCAGACATGAAAGCCCAGAGTCAGACACAGATTAAGCACACGGTCCATGCTGAGACATGCATACAGGGGTATGCAACTTTCTCTTCTCTTTTAGAAGTTGTCTTTGTTTCCTACTTCGGCAGAGTCGAGAGGATAGTGTGGTTGGGGGAAGAGCCGTTTGCAGTGGAAAAGGAAAACAAAGTCATACTTGTACTTTCAAAGTCTATTCTACATGTCTAATCATGAGAGATTTTTACCATACAAAATTCCAACAAGCGAAGAACTGTCATGCAGAGATAGTCAAGATGCCATTGCATTAAGAACCTGGGTTAATATGCTGTGAAAATACAGGGGAGTATATTGCCCGACAAGCAACATTGCTCAGAATTGATGTATTGCCATTAGACCTCATCAAAAAAATTCTAACTGAAGGGTTTTTTTTCCCCCATCATAAAACAGACAAAACAGACATTTTCACAAAAGAATTGTGTCTGTGGAAAAATTTCTGAGTTTTCTTTGAAAACCTACAAAGTTTTCCATTTTCAGCGACTGAAAACTTTCTGGTTTTTCAATGAAAACCTCTTCCTTTCTCTCCTGATAACCAAAACATCTACCTTTCAACTTCTCTATTTTGTTAGTGATAACTGTTTAGTAAGACTTGAGTAATAAACATCTCCCAGAATGCTGATAAACTCCAATGTGTTTATGCTCTGCCAATGGCGCTTTTGCTGAGTACACATTCCTTTACCATGTAGTTATGTCTATTTTGCTACAAGTGATTAGATGACTAAGACATAAAACTGTCCACCAAAAGGAAATGGTTACTATGTGATTGCTGCCTGGTCTCATGCAAGAACTGATCTTGGTCTAGTGGGCAGTTGCTAGCACCACAAAAAATCACCTTCACTGATTTATTCTCTCAATAGAGAGAACAAGGAAAAAGGACTTCACCATGTCAGACTTGAGGGACGGTGGCATGTCATTGTGGGGAAGCTTCTCCTCTTGCTGTCATGCTGGATCTGTTCTCCAGATGAAAAGCAATAGGGCTGAGAAGCCAGCAATTTTCATGTGCACAAAACTCACTGGAACAAAAACAAACAAACAAAAAACAACTCTCCACTATGTTTTTACCAAATAACAACAAGTTACTATGGCTGGGCGGAGTAGTTTATGACCCATACTGTTTAAGAATGTAACATCTGGGCATTTTAACTTATTCAAGTGGAAGAACTGCACTTTGTGGTAACTGGGCCAGGAACTCAGCAATTCAGTTAGTGGTGGATTCTCTCTTGCTGTAACCCAATTGTTATTCAGAAGCCACGGTCATGCCAGGACTTTGTGGGATTAAGGAACAGACTATGATGAACAGCAGCCACACTGGGCTACTATTTGGGGTAGCTGGATAGTAGACACTACTGGGATAGCAGAATGCTGATATTTATCAATTTACTTGTACAGTCAACAAAATCCAGCCTCTTGAAAGGATTTAGACTGTTGAGTCATGCAAATAGCTAGCCTATGAAACCCAGGCCTTGGCTACACTTACCAGCTAGTTCGACGGCTGGAAATCGAAGTTCTGGATTCGACTTATCGCGTCTAGTCTGGACGCGATAAGTCGAACCCGGAAGTGCTTGCCGTCGACTGCGGTACTCCAGCTCGGCGAGAGGAGTACCGCGGAGTCGACGGGGGAGCCTGCCTGCCGTGTGTGGACCAAGGTAAGTTCGAACTAAGGTACTTCGACTTCAGCTACGTTATTCACGTAGCTGAAGTTGCGTACCTTAGTTCGAATTGGGGGGGGTAGTGTAGACCAAGCCCTAGTGTTCTTATGAGCATTATCCTCCTCCATTCCCTTCGATTCTTTGCTACAATCTAATTTAAGGCAAGAAAATAAGTGTAAACTCTTCAAGATAAGGACCAAGTCTCTGTATGTTTTTTTGTAATATACGGCCTAGCTTAAAGGGGCTTTGATACTGATTGGGGTTTTGGGTACAACTACAATAAAAAAAAATAACTAATAAAGAGTTACTATTGTACACTATAGCTATTTTAATTTCAGTTCTCAGTTATTGGATAAGGGAAAGAAAAAATATTTTAGCCCTCCTCAAATAAATTATAGACTAAACAGCATCAGTTACTGGACAGTTCAGCTATAGTTTGTTTTCTTATTTATACAGAAGCATTGGTGTGCAAGTGAGTTAAAGAAAGGACAAAATTTCCTGCTCTCAGAAACTTATAGTCTGAGAAAGTATCCCTAATCAGGAAAGCACTTACTAAAGTCTCATTGAAGCCAATGGGACTTAAGCACATGGCTGATTTCTTCCATTACAAATGTGTTCTCTCTTCCTTCAGTTCCGCCATCTTCCTTGCTAAACAATTCTACTTCTAAAACGTATTCCCTGCTGCCGTTTGCCACCTTTGATTTACTCTGCAAGCCTTCCCCGTCTTCCTGCCTCAACTTCTCCCTCGGCCTGTTTCTTCCAAGAGAAAATTGACAAAATATGGTGTGACCTTTCCCCCTCCCCTCGGTTCACCCTGCTTTCCAGCTTCCCCTTCAACAATGGTCAGGATTTTGTCAGGATCCTGGAGTACAGGATCCTCTATTCCCCTCTATTCGGCACTGGTGAGGCCACATCAGGAGTATTGTGTCCAGTTTTGGGGCCCCCACTACAGAAAAGATGTGGACAAATTGGAGAGAGTCCAGCAAAGGGCAACGAAAATGATTAGGGAGCTGGGGCACATGACTTACGAGGAGAGGCTGAGGGAATGGGCTTGTTTAGTCTGCAGAAGAGAAGAATGAGAGGGAATTTGATAGCTGCTTTCAACTACCTGAAGGAGGGTTCCAAAGCGGATGGAGGTAGGCTGTTCTCAGTGGTTGACGATGACAGAACAAGGAGCAATGGTCTCAAGGTGCAATGGGGGAGGTCAAGGTTGGATATTAGGAAAAGCTATTTCACTAGGATGGTGGTGAAGCACTGGAATGGGTTACCTAGGGAGCTGGTGGAATCTTCATCCTTAGAGGTTTTTAAGGCCTGGCTTGGCAAAGCCCTGGCTGGGATGATTTAGTTGCGATTGGTCCTGCTTTGAGCAGGGGGTTGGACTAAATGACCTCCTGAGGTCTCTTCCAACCCTAATCTTCTATGATTCTATAATTCTAACTCTCTCCACCTTCTCCCATCATAGACAGAGAAGTTTCTCATCTGGTCTCCTCCTTTAATCCTCCACTTGCCTCAGTGACCCCATCTCATTTTCTGATCTCCCTTCCCCCGCATTTTCATCCCTTCTCTTACTTGTCTCCTTAATCTCTCAATTTCCTCTGGCTCTTTCCCCTCACAATACAAACATGCTTTTGTCTCTCCCATATTAAAAAAAACATTTGATCTCACTTGCCTCTCCAGCTACCATGGCACCTCCCTTTCATCTATCAGCTCTTTGAATGGGTAGTTTATGCTATCTGGAGTTCATGTCCTCCAATTGAATTGTAGACTTTCTCCAGTCCAGCTTCTGCCGCACTTGCATTCCACCGAAACTGCTCTTGCCAAAGTCTCTAATGACCTCTTCCTAGCCAAAGATCAGAACCAGTTCTCTTTCCTTATCCTTCTTGACCTGTCAGGTGCCTTCAACATGAATCATACTCTTCCTCTTGAAATCTTGTCCTCCCTTGGCTTTTGTGACTCTGTCCTCTCCTGGTTCTCCTCCTAGGTCTCTAACAGCTCCTTCAGCATTTCCTTCAGAGGAGCCTCCTCCTCCCATGCTCCACCTCCAACTTTCTGTGGGGCTTCCTTAGGGCTCTGTCATTGGTTCCCTTCTCTTCTCATCTGCAAACAGAAATTCAACTATCATCTCTGTGCTGATTACTGAAAATTCTACCTCTCTGCCCCAGACCTGTCTCCTTCCGTCCAAACTAAAATCTCTGCCTCTCTCTCTCTCTGACATCTTCTCATGGATATCCAGCTATCAGCTCAACCTCAATATGGCTAAAACAGAACTCTTAATCTTCCCCACTACCTCCTTTCTCAATCACAGTGGGCAACACCACGATCCTGCCTGTCACTCAGGCCTATAACCTGGACATCATTTTCAACTCAGATCACTCTAGGTCCTCATATCCAGGCTATGTCTAAATCCCACCAATTCTTTCTGCATAGCATCACTAAGATACGGCCTTTCCTATGAATCCACACAGCTAAAACTCTTGTCAAGGCTTCCATCATCGCTCCTCTCAGTTACTGCAAAATCTGGCCTTGACAAATGCAATCTTGCCTTGCTGATATCCATTCAGAAAGTCGCGACAAAGATCATACTCCTAGCCTGTCACTTTGACCATGTCACCCCTCTCTTTTGCATCTCTATACCAAATATAAGCTAACACATTGGAGAAATGGGCTGAGGTAAACAGGATGAAGTTTAACAAAGACAAATGCAAAGTGCTCCACTTAGGAAGGAAAAATCAGTTTCACACATACAGAATGGGAAGAGACTGTCTAGGAAGGAGTACGGCAGAAAGGGATCTAGGGGTTATAGTGGACCACAAGCTAAATATGAGTCAACAGTGTGATGCTGTTGCAAAAAAAGCAAACATGATTCTGGGATGTATTAACAGGTGTGTTGTGAGCAAGACATGAGAAGTCATTCTTCCTCTCTACTCTGCTCTGGTTAGGCCTCAGCTGGAGTATTGTGTCCAGTTCTGGGCACCGCATTTTAAAAAAGATGTGGAGAAATTGGAAAGGGTCCAGAGAAGAGCAACAAGAATGATTAAAGGTCTTGAGAACATGACCTATGAAGGAAGGCTGAAAGAATTGGGTTTGTTTAGTTTGGAAAAGAGAAGACTGAGAGGGGACATGATAGCAGTTTTCAGGTATTTAAAAGGGTGTCATAAGGAGGAGGGAGAAAACTTGTTCACCTTAGCCTCTAAGGATAGAACCAGAA